>NW_004444133.1:679219-705172 GCF_000243295.1 Trichechus manatus latirostris | reverse complement strand
GGAAAGCATATATCGCAAATTACCGGTGGTTTTGTCTCCTGCTGGAAGCTCCGTGAAGCTGCTTTCTCTTACCCCGTTCGCTGGTCTTCGATAGGAGTCCAAGATAGTGGATCCGCGCTGCGTTAGCTGATAGGGGACCTCTGCATGAATCTCTCCTCGCTCTCCGTTCTCTGTCAGTTTTCTCACTCCATTCAGTGTTTGGCTGAGTCGTTTATCTCTTCATTTGATGTTTTAGGGTTTCAGGATTGTTGTTTTCTCTGTTTGGCTTAGTTTTTCGGATCTTTGCTGTGGAGGGACGGCATGGTGCTTCTCCCTAGAGCGCCATTTTGCCGGAAGTCCCTCCTGAAAGTCTTTATCAGTACCCGTTGCCATCCAGTCAATTCTGACTCATAGCGATCCTATAAGACAGAGTAGAACTGCCGCATAGGGTTTCCAGGGAGTGGCTGGTGGATTCGAACTGTTGACCTTTTGGTTAGCAGCTGAGCTCTTAACCACTGCACCAGCAGGGCTCTCCTATATTAGTATCTGGTAGATATACGTTATATTTCGTGATTGCTGCATAGTAGTCCATAATATGGATACATGGTTTACTTAAAAGTTTCTCTCTTGATGAACTTCTATGTTGTTTATGTTGTTTTCAATTTTTCCTTTTATTCAAATAATGCTGTAATGAGTATTCTTTTGCAGGCCTCTTTGTGTACGTGTGTAGATATTTTCTAGAGTAGAGACCTAGAATTCTAATTGCTGGATTGTTATGTCTATATATGTATATGTACATATATGTGTGTGTGTATACATATATGCATTTAAATTCTATTTAATACTTTTGTATTAACCTCTATGAGTTTTAGATTCTTCGCAGCCATCTAGGAATGTTCTTTTTCCCCCTTACCCTCGCTATCGCTGATATTATCAAGTTATTAATTTTGGCCAATCTAATGGAAGGAAATTGGTTTTTTTAAAAAAATGTGCAACTTTCATATATTTATTGGTCTTCTGTATTTTTTGTGCTCTGAATTGACCGTATCCTTTGCACATTTTTTTCCCCTCTATTGTTGCCTTTTTCATAAGGTAAAAATTAGGAAATTGAGATATAGTAACTACTAGCCAAAAGGTTGGTGGTTCAGATCTGACCCTTGGAAGACAGGCCTGGCGACCTGCTTCTGAAAGGTCCTGTGCTTGTTCTGTTCTGCGCACATGAGGTCACCATGAGTCAGAATCAACTTGACAGCAACTAACAATAACAATGTCCTCATAGTCACATAGCTATTTAGTGGAAGAGGTAGGATTAGAACCTAGGTCTGCTTTGTTTTTTATATTACGTTGGGTCTTCTTCCTTTCCCAGTTTCTCTTGGTTTTGTTTACTATCAAAAATGGTTTTGCTACAGATGTGGCAAAACTCAAATCATTGAGAAGACTAGATTGTGGTGATGGCAGCTACTGCTGTCAGTGTCCTTTTAAACTGGAAAAGATAATGCATACCTCCGTCCTATGTATCTGTGGCGCTTATGAACTGTGCTTATTATTTTCCTTACTACTTTGAAATAGGTGTTTTTCAGATAATTAAAATGTGTTTTCTAACAGCACTTTTGAGGTTGCTCAGATAGACGTAGCTGA
This sequence comes from Trichechus manatus latirostris, assembly GCF_000243295.1. Classification (NCBI taxonomy): domain Eukaryota; kingdom Metazoa; phylum Chordata; class Mammalia; order Sirenia; family Trichechidae; genus Trichechus; species Trichechus manatus. The sequence continues at coordinate 703,555 of NW_004444133.1, read as the reverse complement.
TTTCATTGAGCATTTGATTATTTGAATACATTTACTATTTTTAACAGGATTCAACTCAGTATTTGCTTTTTAATAGTATCCCTTACTTTATAATCATTGGCATTTTGTGAAGATTTGGAAATTCTTATAAACATGGGTATATGGTAGTTGGTATGAGGGAATTACATACGTCTTACTTCTTTCAATTTTTTCTTTTAAGGCAGAAGCAGGTTGGTTTAGCCAAAGATGCAGGAAAATAAACCACTCAAAGAGTGCACTTTCTTTCCTTGTTCCTTCCTTGCTACAATTCACATTTTCAGAAGATGGTAAGAAAACAAAACAAATTTTTAACGTTATCAGAGACTTAACATTTTCTTTAGAAATTCTCATTCTTAATTGAAACAGTTTGTCATATTAAACAGCATTTATTATATATTCATAAGATATTGTAAAAGAAGAAAGAATTATATAACATCAAGACAGCATGGGTTTTTTTCTGAAGATACTTAGTTTTTATATATGTAGCCTCAGGCAGTATGTGTCTAACACATCTATGTTTACCTAAAATATGTGTAAGGGAGACCATTAGACAGACAATAAGACATCTAAGGTTATGTATTATTGGTTAATGAAAATTTTATAACCAGAGACTCACAGGAACCTAACCCCGTATTTCCTCTAGTTGTGCAATAGTTCAATACTTGCTAATTTAGTGATCACGATGACTTTATACAGCATAACCACTGTGGATAACGAGAATCGACTGTATGTGTTTTGCTTAACCCATTGCCGTCAAGTCGATTCTGACTCATAACGATCCTAAAGGACAGAGTAGAACTGCGCCACAGGGTTTCCAAGGAGCGCCTGGTGGATTTGAACTGCCAGCCTTTTTGGTTAGCAGCCATAGCTCTTAACCACTATGCCACCAATGTTTCCATGTTTTGCCTAGTGTCGAACGAGTTCCCAGTATAAAATGAATATATCAGAGTTTTGAATGAACTGATAGATTTAGGCAGGTAAATTCATTTTAAAAATACTTAAGCAAAATAAGACACATACACCTAAAACAATCCTTAATATGACCGATTTTTTTTATTAGTTCTCTTCACCAAAGGAATTATTTACTGAACTGGAAACTTCTTGAAGGAAAGAACCAGATATAATTCATCTGTGTGCTCCTAGCATGTAGAAAATATTCAGTAAATGTTCATTGAATGAATGAATATTCTAGAACTTGTTTTTTGTTTAGCCTAAAACTCACTTCTGGTACTGAATTACTTTTTTGTGATGCTCTTAACTCAGTCACAGTATCTGACATCTGTTTTTTCACATGATGTTTGACTAAATACTTCCTGGCCTGGTTCTTAGGGAAATATTCTATGACTTATCTACAAAGGAAGAGCAAAGGCCTTGAATGCAAAGTTTTAATTCAACAATTTTAATTTGTTGTAAGTAGCTCCTGTGTTTGATTTGTTAAAATTTTTCTTTCTTTTAGATCCTATCGTTCAAATTGCAGTTGATAATTCTAGAAATATTTTATATACACGATCTGAGAAAGGAGTAATACAAGTAAGTATTAATATTATGCTACCATTTGAGGGGAAGGGAATCTGTTCTTAAAGAAGATGCAGTCACTCTTAGACTTTTTCTATGAACTGTGTGCTTTTTTCTATGGTCTGTGTGCTAAGCCACTTCATAAGGCCCCTTGTTATAAGATTTCCGATCTTTCGACGTTTCCATGCATGTATGAAGTACCAAAACTAAAGAATCCCTAAAAAGAAAATGTTTGTTTAATAAAATGTATGCAGTATACAAGTTGTGTTCAATTGTTCGTTCACAGGTTTATGATTTGGGCCAAGACGGACAAGGAATGAGCAGAGTTGCTTCTGTTTCACAGAATTCTATTGTCTCTGCTGCTGGAAACATTGCTAGGTAATATGTAATTCATTGTCAGACATTTCATTTCCAGGCATTTCTACTATTTATATGCAGTATACTAAAACTATTCCCTCCTCAAAATATATTTAAAAGGTAAAGAGTGTTGAAGGAGACCGCATCATAGTTTGAAACAGCTGCTAGAGACTCTTAGGCAGACGGATTTTAAAGTTATGAAGTACAGCTTCATGTGTGTTTTCCCTAGGAATTTTAAATTTAGGTGATCTGTTTTAGGAATTACAGGTGTTCTAACTAAGAACCCCCGTATCTCAAAGTTCCTGCTCATAACAACTCCTCCCTTTCTAACAGATCTACATGGTACAAGTTTAATTGATTTGATAATTGACATAGTGCAGCTTGGGAATACAGAATTTCACAGAATGTATTCTTATGCGTGAGGAAACTAGAACTAAGGGATGCTATAATTTGCTTGAGGTCCATCCTGCAAGCCAAGGCTTCAGACACTATGTAGTGGTATTTGCATATATTCCAACTAAGGTAGCTGCAGAAATTTTCTTCACATAACAAAGACCTCAGAATTTCAGCTTTTGTTATCTTTGTGCCTGTGTCATTGCTACAATCAGATATACCAGTGAAAGAACATGTTTTCTTTGCTCTTCAGGACAAATAAAATCACAAGACAATCTAAAAGGGTTTCCTTTTTCTCCCCCCACCCCGCATTTTTTTGTTATTGAAATCTACAGAAAAATTAAAAGAACAGTGTGTTAAAAACTGGTATATTCTTTATCTAAATTCATTGTATTATTAACATTTTATCTCATTTGCTAACTCTCTCATGAACTATTTGAAAGTAAGTTGTAGATGTCATGATTGTAGTAGTGGTAATGTTTGCAGTGATATTTTGATATTATGAGAATAGCTTATTTCTCATCAATCATTTACCTAATGGTTTTAGCATGCTTTTGTGATCTTTGTTTGAAAAAAGGATTACTTTTAACAATCTTAAACAACAAAACACGTTAAGAGTATTTTGCCAGTTCTTGTTGCTATTGCATCACTTTCCTAAGAAGTTAGTCTTAAATTGTTTTAGCATATTTAGACATGCAAAAATGCTGGTGAAGGATTTTCCTTATAATTTAATAGACATATTTTTAAAATACATTTTAGTTTTTCTCCCGTTTTTTTTAGGACAATAGATCGTTCTGTTTTTAAGCCAATTGTTCAAATAGCAGTGATTGAAAATTCTGAATCTCTCGACTGTCAGTTATTGGCTGTCACACATGCAGGTATGTTGTTGTATTTATACATCTTCCATCACTGTTATAACTTTTGATAGTCCTCAGTTTTTTAATTTATGATTAGAAATCCATGTTAAGATTTTTTGTACCAATTATCAAACCATATTAAGAATTGATAATTTTGAAAACCGGAAGATTCTTCTGGTTCTGTCTCGTCATTTTTAGATGTAAAACCAAGCCTAAAAGATAAGGTGGCTAACATTCTGTCGTTCAGCCTGAATTGGATCCCAGGCTCCCTTGATTTTTAGTTGCAAGTTTTTTCTCCCGAAATATGTTGATTCATGTCTCAATTCTGAGTGACATTTTGTTAGGAATTCCTTTCAGCTAGTCATCTGGATGGTGATTTAAAACTGGTCAAGAAAGTAATAATATGGCTTTAACAGACATGTTCCTGTATGGAGTTGCTTCAATAATACATGTACTTCAGGTCCTTTGTTTTCTGTGACTGATACATAATTTTTCCCTATTATCAGGTGTAAGGTTTTATTTCAGCACATGTCCATTCAGACAGCCATTAGCACGGCCCAATACGTTGACACTGGTTCATGTTCGTTTACCTCCTGGATTTTCAGCATCTTCAACTGTGGAAAAACCTTCAAAAGTGCATAAAGCTCTTTATAGTAAAGGTACGTTCTGAGGTACTATCAGATCTAATATTCGTTTCTTAAAATTGATAAAATCTTAAAGCATTTAGAGTCATTTGAAAATAACGTAAACAAGTTCTGCAGTAAAGTTTAGAATGATTTATTTTTTTTACCCAGATACTGTATCTATATATATTTTACATTAACATTTACTATATTTGGTGTGTATATAAAAATTATAGTATTGCTTAAATATTTAAGTATTGTTTGAATTATTTTAATTTCAGCACCTTAATCAGCCTTATGTATGAACTTACTTGTCAAAATCAGTGTTATATCCGCTATTAATAAATTCTGAACTCTTCTGATACCAAGCAGGTGTCATTTTTATGGATATGAAAAGTTTTGGTTTTTTTTTTTAATTGTGCTTTAAGTGAAAGTTTACAGTTCAAGTGAGTTTCTCATACAAAAATTTATACGCACATTGTTACGTGACCCTAGTTGCTCTCCCTATAATGTGACAGCACACTCCTCCTTTCCACCCTGGATTTCTCGTGTCCATTCAACCAGCTCCTGTCCCTTTTAGCCTTCTCATCTTGCCTCCAGACAGAAGCTGCCCATTTAGTCTCATATATCTACTTGAGCTAAGAAGCACTTTTCTTCACGAGTATCATTTTATGACTTATAGTCAAGTCTAATTTTTGTCTGAAGAGTTGGTTTTGGGATGAATATGGAGAGTTTTGTGTACAACAATACAAAATCTTTTTTTTTTTTTATTTAATATATTTTATTGTACTTCAGGTGAAGGCTTACAGAACAAATAGTTTCTCATGAAACAGTAGTACACATGTTGTTTTATGACATTGGTTAACAACCCCACAACATATTAACCCTCTAAATTCTCAACTTTTTTTTTTTTTTTGGTGAAAATACACATAGCCAAAGATACACCGTTTCAAAAATTTCTACATACACAGTTCAGTGACATTGACTACGCTCTTCCAATTGTGCTGTTATTCTCACTTAAGATGAAGGCTTACAGAACAAAATAGTTTCTCGTTTAACAGTTACTACAGATGTTGCCCTATGACAATGGTTAACAATCTCACAACACATCAACAATATCCTTACTCAACCTTGGGTTCCCTATCACCAGCTTCCTTGTCCCCTTCTGCCTTCTGGCCCTTGTCACTGGACTCCTGTACCTCGTTAGTCTCATTTGGTTTTACGGGGCTGTCCACTCCCCGGATAAACAGTGAACCTCAGAGGTAACTTCACCACTGAGCTAAAAGGGTGTCTGGGGGCCATACTCTCGAGGTTTCTCCAGTCTCCTTTAGGCCAGTAAATCTGGTCTTTTTTGTGTGAGTTAGAATTATGCTCTACATCCTTCTCCAGCTCTGTCCAGAACCCTCTGTTGTGATCCTGGTCAGAGCAGTCAGTGGTGGTAGCCGGGCACCATCTAGCTGTACTGGACTCAGTCCGGTGGAGGCCTTGGTAGCTGTGGACAATTAGTCCTTCAGACTACTCTTTTCCTTGTATCCTGTTCTCTTCATTCTCCCTTGCTCCCGAAGGGATGAGACCAGTGGAGTATCTTAGATGGCCGCTCACAGGCTTTTAAGACCCCAGACACTACTCACCAAGGTAGAATGTAGAGCATTGTCTTTATAAGCTGTGTCATGCCAATTGAGCTAGATGTTCCCCGAGACCATGGTCCCCACAGCCCTGCACCCAGTAATTCAGTCCCTCAGAACAATACAAAATCTTTTGGATTCATAATTAAGTTAAACCGGAAATTAAATTCTAGTTAAATATTCAAAACTTAAAAACTGTATTACCTTTTCCATTCTGGGAAACCATTTCCAAAACATTTGTTTTGATTATCTGATCATTCTTAGGCCTGTTCTGTGCTTATTCTGCTGACTTCCAACATTTTATTGTTCAACACCCAAGTGAAATGCTTTACAAATAGAAATGTTTTCAAATGCATGGTATCAGGCACCATTACTGCATTTTGTAACAGCTTTAGTGAGATAAAATTCACGTATCATAAAATTTACCCTTTTAAAGTGTGCAGTTCAGTAGTTTTTAGTATATTCATAGAGTTGCATAACCATCACTACTGTCTAATTTTAGTATATTTTTATCACCCCAAAAAGAAACCTCCATGCCCATTAGCAGTCATTCTCCATGACCCTAGCTCCTGGCAACCACTAATCTACTTTCTATCTTTATAGATTTACCTATTTTATACATTTCCTATAAATGGAATCATACAATATGTGTCCCCTTGTGTCTAGCTTCTTTACTCAGCATATGTTTCCAAGATGTATCCTTATTTTGGCGTGCATGAGTACTTTATTCTTTTTATGGCTATACTACATTTTGTTTATTCATCAATTGGTGGACATTTGGATTGCTTCCACTTTTAGGTGATTATGAGTAATGCTGCTGTGAGTATTTACAAGTGTTTTGTAGGCATGTTTTCGTTTTTCTTGGGTACATGCTTAGGAGTGAATGGAATTGCTGGGTCATAACGGTAGTTCTCTTTAACCTTTTGAGGAACTGCAGGTAAATGGGAGAGAGTTTCTTCCCAAATGGGGTGTTTTTTGATCTGCGTGGTAGATTAAATGCAGGTACTTATTATTTGCCGATTGAGCAATACTTTTCACTAGCTCTGAAGGCCTGAGCAGACTCTCCGCCACTCGGTCTCTCCCGACATGGAAAACACGTCCCAAACGCCACTGCTTGCCTCACCGCACATGCCAGCTGATCTGGCCCGCAGGGCGCCACCTCCCTCTGGGTCAGGTCTTGCAGCTCATCGCTGCTTCTGAACCATCTCTCCCTCCCCCTGCCACTCAGTCCGATTCCTCATCTTTGCCTTTGATGTTCAGAGCTCCTAGATTGTCATATAATCTATTCACTTGTTTTTTCGGGTCTTTGTTTTAAGAGGGACCACCGGAAGCATCTGACTACTCTGCCGTCTTCACCCCGCCTCTAATAAAGGTTTTTTTTTAAGTTGTCAATTAAATTGATAAATCTCTTGATTGCAGGATACACCTTAACTTCAGAAATGTTTAAATGTGAAGTAAGTGTTTACCTAAAAAAATGCAGGATAAGATCTGGAACATGTAATGATTCTACTCTACCAAAAATTATGTGTTTTTTAGGTGGATTTATTTTAGCTTGTTTGTGCATAAAGATTAATGTTACATATTGTTGTTAATTGAGTTTGAGTATACATATTTGCGTGTGATGTATATATTAATGGTATTAATACTGTTATGATTATTGGGGATGCTTATTATTTGACATCATATAATAAGATTTTGTGTATTAAACTTTTAGGAATTCTGTTGATGACAGCCTCAGAAAATGAAGATAATGATATTTTGTGGTGTGTTAACCATGATACATTTCCTTTCCAAAAGCCACTGATGGAAACTCAAGTAAGCTATCAAGAGAATTGTGAAAAAAATTTTTTTTTTGTATAATTTTCAGTGAAGAATAGTATGTTAAGGAACTTAATCATCTGATTTATCACTGCTTGCTTGTCATACTCTTATGTGTTTAGAAATCATATTGAAAAGAAGTGTATCCTGTTTTTTCTTTTCCTTTGTCAGGTTAAAAATCATTGTGGTAATCACTAAATGCATCCTTATAAAAATTTTGGAACTATTTTAGGGTATTTTTTATAATGTACCTGAAAATGCATATATCTTTTTTATAATGATCTTTGTCCCTTTTAAATAAATTAGATTCTTTAGTTATTTAGTTATGAGAACATCCATTATAGTTATGACTTAGAATTTTATTCTAAAGATATCTTTAGTTTGTAATTTTGCCTAAATTTTTTAGTTTTTTTTAATTATAAAAATTTCAAACATACACAGGAGTGGAGGAAATAGTAAATTGAAACCCACATTCAAGAATTACAACCCCGCATTCAAGAATTACAAATATTTTTCCATCTTATTTCATCTCTCTACCCCACATGGACATACACACACAAATACATATACATAGTTGTATTTTAAAAGCAAATACTAGACATCATGTTATTTTATTTGTACAATACTGAAGCTATATTTCAAATGGACGAGGACTTTTTTAAAAAAACAACTACAAAATATAATGCATGAGCTTTTTATTTAGGGTTAAAGAATCATGATGTCTATAATTTTACTTTCAAATGGTTCAATAAAAGAAAAAATACATAGAGATAAAGCAAATATGGCATAATGCTAATAACTTGAATCTGAGTTTTGGGTATATAGATATTTACTCTTTAATTTCAACAGTTCTCTATGCTTGAAATTTTTTATAATAAAATATTTTAGAAGACTAATACAGTTTTAAAATAGAAGCTCTTGGCTTAGAAAACAATGTAACCTCAGAAACGAACAAGAATCTACATGTCAGCAAATACAAATACTAAACCTACTTGTGTAAATTAATCTATCCTAGGAAGATGGTAGGAAGTAGCCAGCCTCTGGTTATAGAAATAATTGTGATTCTAGTAAATAGTATATTCAGTTTATTTTGAGAAAGTTTTGCAATTGTCTTCGAGTATTAAAATATAATTTATGAATATAAAAGATAATTAAAAGAATAGGACAGTTATTTAGTGATTAGATCTGTATCCTTCCCCCCACCCTCCACCCCCACCCTGGAAGGTTTTGCTTCATGTAACTTGAATAAAATGTATACAAATTTTTTTGTTTTTTTTTTATATAGATGACTACCCGCGTTGATGGTCATTCCTGGGCTCTATCTGCAATAGATGAATTGAAAGTAGATAAGATAATTACACCATTAAATAAGGATCATATTCCAATAACTGACTCACCAGTTGCTGTCCAGCAGCACATGTTGCCTCCAAAGAAGTTTGTTCTCCTCTCCGCGCAGGTGTGCGCATACTCTGTTCAGACGGAGACAGCAACAGAGAAGTGATAGTTAATGATTTTATCAAGTACTCTGCAGTAGTCACTTAATAGAATCATTTGCTTAAGTGTTTATAAATGTTTGCTCTTACTACATTCTTAAGGAGTAGTTTGTAAATACCAAAAATACTACAGAAAGAACTGACTCTTTAAAAGTGTTACACATTTCCTAACAGTGCTGTCACCAGGGTTCAGGAACATGAAATATAAACTAAATTTTATTACTAAAAACAGTGAAATAATTATCATTCTCATGTTAACTTATTAAAAAACATTTTCTTAATATTTATTTTCTGAATTGTAGTGCACTGTCAGAAATCAACAGCTAAAATGGATATGTACAGTAAAATTCTCCCTTCCAGTGTAGGTCCCTCTTTACAGGTAGCCATGGTATCAGAATATTGTGTATCCTTCCAGAGATATATCATGGATATACAAACAGTGCAAATATCTCTTTAAGCAAATAGTAGCATGCTATGGACACTATTTTATACCTTGCTTTTTCTACCTCAGTCGTTTATTTTGGAGCTCTTCTATATCAATAGTTAATACTTTTATTCTTTTCTTACATTTGAAAGATATTTTGTATGAATGTACCATATTTAACTGTTGTGTGCCGAGTCGATTCCAGCTCAGCGACCCTATAGGACATAAGCCCCATGGAGTTTCTAGGGAGTGGCTGGTGGATTCAAACTGTTGACCTTTTCGTTAACAGCTTGAGTTGCTAACCACTTCACCACCAGGGCTCCGTATTTAACTAGGTTCCTATTCATGAATCATCTTTTGCTATTAAAAATAATGCTGCAAGTGTGTACATACATCATCTTGTATGTGTATAAGTGAAACTGCTGAATGCTTATGCTGGGTCAAAGAGCATGTGTATTTATAATTTTGATAGATATTGCCTGATTTCCCATTATACATTCTCTAGTGATACATGTAGCTGTGTACTCACACCCACTCCAAGCACAGTGTGATTATGCTGTCTTATTAAGAGTAAGATTGACTTGTCTTTTTAAATGGATATTTTCTTTGAACTATCTGTTCTTATTTACCACACTAGCTGTCTTTTTCTTTTTGATTTATGGAATTATGTATCAGGAAAACTAACTTTTTGTGATTTTAGCCACAAGTATTTTTTCCTGGTTTGTCATTTGACTTTGTTTTTTGAGATTTTTCCCATGCAGAAATTTTATAAGTAGTCAATTATCAGTTCTCTTTTGGGATTTATGTCATAGTTTAAAACTTTATGCACTCTGAGATTCATAAAAGAATTCGCCCATAGTTTCCTCTAGTACTTTTATGATTTTATGTTGTCCTTTAAATCTTTAAGGAATTTATCTTGGTATATGGCATGACAAGGAGCCCTGGTGGCACAGTGGTTAAAGCGATTGACTGCTAACTGAAAGGTTAGCGGTTTGAAACTGTTGGTGGCTCCACAGGAGAAAGATGTGGCAGTTTGCTTCCGTAGAGATTTACAGCCTTGGAAACCCTATGGGGTCACTGTGAGTCGTAGTTGACTCAATAACAGTAGGTTTGGTTTGGTATATGGTATGACTATGAATCCAGCTTCATTTTTTTCTAAATGGCTGTACATTTCTTGCCAACATGATTAATGAATAATCTAACTTTAACCTTTGGTTTGAGAGGTTGCTTTTATCATATAGTAAATTACAGTATTTATTTTAATCTGTATGAGAACATTCTCTTGTGTTCCACTGATCTAACTTATTTATGTACTATTTCCACACATAATATAAAGCCTTATAGTATGTTTTATGTTTCATGTGTAGTATAGCCAGCCCCTTTTTTACTTCTTTTTGCGGCAGGAGGCAGTAGGGAGACAGTGTTTTCTTATTAATTTTCTCTGGATATATAGACCTAGTGTAGGTTAGGAGTTGAAATGTAGATGATATTTTTGATCAGTTTACTTTGTATTTTTAAAGTTCTTTGTGTTTCTTTGATTTTATTAAATAAAGTAGTATAGTGAGTTGCCACCAGCCAAGTTTGGTAAATCTATTATTCATGCTCTTTCTTTTTTTATTTCTTAGGGAAGTCTTATGTTTCATAAACTTAGACCTGTAGATCAACTGAGGCATCTCCTTGTGAGTAATGTGGGTGGAGATGGAGAAGAGATTGAAAGATTCTTTAAATTACACCAGGTAATTATTTATCCTTTATTTTTTAATGTGATGATTTTTTAACAAGGGAATAATAGGCATGATAGTTAAATTTTATGTAAATTAGTACCAAAATATTATAATAAGCAGGTAATCTTACAGTCTTCCTTTTTTTACCTGCATCACTGTATGTGTGCTAATATTTGGGAACAGAATTAATGCGTATAAGGCTTGTAGTAAACTTTCAGATTGTTATTCTCAGTTGTTGATAAATCCTTATCATTAAGGTATATTAATAAGAGTCTAATGTTCACAGTATGTGGTAAATGCATTTTTATTAAAAGCGCAGTATATATGTGGGCAAGTCCTTTCTTTTTTTTTTCCCCTGCTTGATGACCTGAGGAACAAGCTTGAGACAGTGGTGATAAGTTGGGAATGCTTAGTTTAAAATCAAGAATATCAAATCAACTTAAGTGTACAGAACTCTGGACTCAAACCATCTGTGTCAAAAATCCCAGCTCCACCACCAGGGCAGGTTACTTGAACTCTCCAGGCTTTAGTTTCCTCATATTCTAAATATGCACTACATTATAATAGTTTGTGGTATGGATTAAAAAAATAATGCCTAGCACATGATAGGTACTCATTACATGTTGGCTATTATTGTAGTTATTTTCTAAAAGGTAGAAAAAATAGAGGGATAAAGTAGAAATAAATTTGAATTTTGGTTAAAAAAAGAAGAGAGGGAGAGCATCCTTTATTAACACCTATGACAAACTTTAAAAGCAGTAGTGTTCATTTCTTTTTTATACCAACTAATTTCATTCAGTCAGCAAATATTTATTGAGCGCCTACTCTGTTCTAGGCACAGATCTAAACACTGGATACAACAGTAAACAAAACTTCTTTTAAAATAAAGAAAGTTTTTGGGTTTTTTTACAGGAAGACCAGGCATGTGCAACTTGCCTTATCCTTGCTTGCTCCACTGCTGCCTGTGACAGAGAAATATCTGCTTGGGCTACTCGAGCTTTCTTCAGGTATATGTCAGTTTTCTTCTGTACTTGGCCACTTTTTTAAAGTAGTTGCATTGGCCAATATGATTGATATAAAGCTTTGTGTATTATTAATATGTTTTATGTTAGATGTGTGGTAGTTACAGCCCTTTTGTAAGACCTGCAAAATAGTTGAGTGACTACATAGGCAAGTTCCTGACATTCATTTGTAAAAGGTGAAATCTAGAAAGATTATAATGCTGTTGGAAGCATCTAGATTAGCATAATTCATTGTGGTAACTATGCAATAATACCCTTTCTCTGGATTCTTTTCTCCAACTTCTGTCTAGCCTTCTTTTTACACTTCTTTCTACCTCAGTTACCATCTCTTCTATGATTTTTACTTTCTCAAACACTTCATCAGTTCTGGTTTTTGTGTATCATAGGTGACAAAGGATTCTGAATCACTTTAAGGAAACTCTTTCAAAGATATTTTACTTGGGAAATATTTAGCTGAGAATAAGAATTTCAAATGTGATTTACAAAAAAATTTTAAGTACTATCTAGCCATAATCTACTATGAAAATTACAGTGCCATTAATCATTAAGTAAACGCTAGGCTTTTTCTTTTTTTTTTTTTTTTTTTTAAAAAAGAAACTGGCAGAGTCCATTATAATTCTTCCTGGTAGCAGTTTCAAGTCAACGTCTATTGAACAAATATTTATTATGTATTCTCTGCATATATTTCACTGTCAATATAATACATTAAAATGGCTAATGTTTAAACAATTTATGTTGAAGCTAAGCAGGATTTGCAACAGTTCCAGCTTTTAAGATGGATAGTTTTACTGAATAAGTTCAGCCTCTCTTGTCATAAAAATAGATACGGCGGTGAAGCACAGATGAGATTTCCAGCCACTCTTCCCCCTCCGAGTAATGTTGGTCCCATCTTGGGGTCTCCTGTCTATTCTAGTGAGTATGGAACATTGACACAGTTTCAACTTTACAAACTTTGTAGCATATTTTAATGGATGTCTAACACTCAAATATGATGATACATTCTTATTAAATCCACATTATTAATGTTGAATCCTTAATGTTTACTAGGGAACAAAACAAAATGGTAGTTATGGAACTTATTATTCATTCAAAAGGAACGAGATGAATGATTGAATAACATCAGTGTTCTTCAAAGTAGGGATTATAAGAAAGTTACTGGGAAATTGAGATGAGTCTAATTCTTGAATATATGATGGATAGTGCCACTCCTCACTCTTATGCTTGTAAATAGGTTTTATGTCTAAGTTTGATCTGATTCAAAAGATTGGGAGGTTATTTTATAAATCTTTGTATTCTTAATCATTTTAGGTTCTCCTGTACCTAGTAGTAGTCCATATCCAAATCCAACCTTTCTGGGAACACCACCTCAAGGTACCTCTTTTCTTTGTTTTAGATTGTTGTTCTTTTTGAGCTAGCATTGTGAGTTCATACCTGTAATGCTTATTGTGAAACAGATTACCCTGCTCTGTTCCTTTAAAATAATCTGGTTTAGTAGAAGTGACATCAAAGCAAGTACTGGCATAGGGCCATGAATGCCTTTATTTAAAAACTCCTTTAGTGGTATGCCTGGAAAGCCCCTTATTTGAGTGTCAGGATTTAATTGAGCCCTGGAATCATTCTAGTTAGTTCTTTTTCATTCCCTGCATTAGGAGCAGCGATCGCAAGTTTTCTTTCCTTTTCATCCTGCATTGCAGGCATTTGAAAGTCCACCTAGAAGCACCTATCCAAGTCTAAGTCTCTGCTTATTAAGGAAAACCAAATAAATTATTTATTTCAGTATTTTTATAAATATTCTTATCTGTGGGTACAGATAAAACAAACTTGGGTTGTTCAGAATTCTCAATCTTTAAGGTACTATTTTTAGAGGATTTGTTTTTCTTATGTATGTATAAGGTTTGCAGCCTCCTGCCATGTCAACACCAATGTATGCTGTGGGAAACCCAGCAACTCAGGCCACAAGTATGAGTTGTATGACTGGACCAGAGATTGTGTACTCTGGAAAACACAATGGTATTTGCATTTACTTTTCTCGAATTATGGGGTAAGTTTTTCATGGACTAATTTAACTATTGCTAACTTTGACCTATTTTGAGCGGTTGAACATTTTTAAATCTAAATTTGGGACATCATTTATTTCTATTAGATTTCAGTTTTAGCTCACTTGTCTAATGATAATATTGTTTTCTGTTATTCAGCCTTTTTCTTATCCATTTATACCTGTGCTATGTTTTATATATATTGCCTCAAAGTACGTCTACATACATATCAATATATAGCATTACAGACCACCCCATAACTGAGTGACATGCATCTACAGGTCAGCTGGGCAGTTTTTTTGGATTGGCTGGGCTCACTTGTGTATGCAGTCAGCTATGAGATAGGAAGGAGCTCTGCCACCTTAGCTGGACTCTCACCTCTTTAAGGTCATGCTTGTAGGCTCGTATGGACTAAGCTAGGGCAGATGGACTCTTCTCCACATGGTCTTTCATCTTCCAGCAGGCTAGCCAGGGCTTATCTTGGTAGTGGCAGGATTAATGAGAAAGACTAGAAATGTTCAAAGCCCCTTTGTAATAGGCCCAGGACTGGCATACCATTCATTTCCACCTTATTCACTTATCCAGAGGGAAGTTTTAAGGCCAGCCCAGATTCAGAAGGTGAGGAAATAGACTCCACTTCTTTTATGTGAGGAGTTCCTGGGCAGTGCAAATGGTTAATGTGCTCACCTGCTAACCAAAAGGTTGGAAGTTCAAGTACACCCAGAAGCACCTCAGAAGAAAGTCCTAGCGATCTGCTTCTCAAAGATTAGCCATTGAAAACCCTATGGAGCACTGTTCTCTGACACACGTGAGGGTTGTCTCCATGGCAAATGGTCTTTATGGGAGAAGCATCAAAGTCACGTTGCAATAGGCGATAGGTATAGGGAGGGATAAAGAATGTGACCTTTTTTTGCAGTCAGTCTACCATATCATCTAATTAGCTATAGTGCTAGTATGTATTTTTCTTAGATTTGAGATGTAAATTTTCATTTAAGTCATTTACTTTAAAATGTTAAACAGTGCGGAGCTCCTTGAAATATTTTTGTCTTTATACACTCCCTTGTTTGTAACTCATTATGCAGAGCCGTTTGATTTTTCTTCAGCAGTGTTTTATTTTCTGAAATTAGTTATATTAGGTTTGGAAGTTTTTCTGTTTTCCATTCTTCCAGCTAACTTAATAAAATGTTAAATGAAACCATTGCTATGTTTTACAAAAACCGAATAAACACTTTAAGTTCCTATAGTAGGAATTTACTACTGATTCTCGTTGTTTGTATTCATTTAAAGCACAATAAAACATTTTTTGTTGCAGAAATATTTGGGATGCTAGTTTAGTTGTGGAGAGAGTGTTCAAGAGTGGCAATAGAGAGATCACTGCTGTAAGTATGTCTAATATTAGTTCATTATTTTTATGTAACCACTTTATTATGTCTTCCTATTAACAGATGATTAGATTGTGCTATACTTCTTAATGTTATAAACAAGATGTAATGATTATTCTTTATTGATGTTTGTATAATTGTCCAATAATAAACTGTCCACTTTCTGGATTAAATCTCAGCTCTGACACTTATGAATTGTCTGATCATGGGTAAATTTCTTAACATTTCAGAGCCTGGTACCTCAGTGTAAGATGAGAAGAATAATATATCTCCCTTATAATGTCGTGGGTGTGTTAAATAGCATCAGTCCTAATACTTAATATTGCTCAAAGTTACTGTTTAATGCTTTGTTTTATATGCGCAAAAACTCCATGGACCCAGTACTAATTAGTAATTTCCATGTACTAGCATACTTTCCAAACTCCTTTGAGAAAGCCTATCTTTTAGAATTTTGTTTTATATTATTACAATTCCGATTAGTAGGATTTTTTTTTTTTCAATCTGGAATATGAACACAATTTATTTCAAGCTTTTTTCTTTTTAAAATTACCAACTATCTTTTATTCTTTATAAAATAACTGATATTCTTTTAAAGTTCACATTTCTAAGAATATGAATAGATTCAACTAATTTAGTGTATATTCATTTATATGAGGTTTCAGACCAGGGAAGCTAATCTGTAGTGATAGAAGTAAGACAAGTAGTTACCTCTGAGGTGGGATGGCTGATGACTAGAAAGGGGTATTAGGGAAATTTCTTGGGTATTGGAAATGTTCTGTATATTGAGCTGGCTGATGGTTGTATACAAATGTAAAAGTTATCAAGGTGTTCAGTTAAGATTTATGTATTTTACTATGTATAAAGTATGCCTCACTCAAACAAGGCGGGGGAGATATAGGTATCTAACCTTTTACTCTAGTCACCAAGTGTGAGTGGATATAGTAAAGAAATTACTGTTTATGAAGTTAGGGTTCTTCCAAATTAAAACTGTTTATATTCAATTATTGATAGTATATCTTTCTATATAAGCTTTTTCAGTGTTTTTATACTTTTGAAAATTCTTCCTTTTTAAAAAATTTTTTGTTTTTAAAATTTATTTTGATAAAATGTATACAACATAAAAATTTCCATTTTAACCATTTTTAATTGTACCATCTGGTGATGGCAATTACATTCAAAGTGTTGTACAACCATCACCAGTCTGTTTTCCAAAATTTTTTCCTCACCCCAGGCAGAAACTATTCAATACCCTTTAAGCAGTAACTCCCAATTCCCTCCTCCCGCCAGCCCCTGGTTACCACTAATCTACCTTGGTCTCTGTGCATTTGCCCTTTCTGGATATTTCATATAAATGGGATCATACAATATTTGTCCCTCTCTGTCTGACTTACTTCACTTAGCATAATGTTTCTTCCTTTCTTACAGATTGAAAGTAGTGTTCCCTCCCAACTGCTGGAGTCAGTGCTACTAGAGCTAAAAGGTTTACAAGAATTTCTAGACAGAAACTCCCAATTCGCAGGAGGACCATTAGGAAATCCAACGTAAGAGTTTATTTGCTCATTTTTTTCCTTTTGGTTGTTGTGGGTTTTTTGGGTTTTTTTAGATATATTCGCATACCATAAAATTCACCCCAAGTGTGCAATTCAGTGGATTTTAGTGTATTTACAAGGTTACACAATCATTACCACTTTCTAATTCCAGAACATCTTCACCACCCCATAAAGAAACCCTGTACCCATTAGCAGGCACTTCCCATTCTCCTCTTCCCCACTCCCCGGCAACCACTAATCTGCTTTCTGTCTCTGTGGATTTGCATATTCTGGACATTTAATATAAATGGAATCATACAATATGTAATAGCTCCCTCTAATGGATAATTAGATTGTTTCTATTTTTTGATGTTATAAACAGGGCATAATGATGGTTCTTTATACATGTTTGTATACTTGTTCAGTAACCTTCAGATTAATTCCTTAGGAGTAGAATTTATTGGATCTGAGGTCATGTACTTTTAAAAATGTTAATTTGCAGTATTAGATTGTCTCCTAAGGAGGGTGTACCGATTTTCTTTATTTTTAGCTTTTGGAGCACTTTAAGTGTATTTTAAACAGCACATAAATAATAGATTTTACCTTTTTCTTTTTTTTCTTAACCCAGTTTGAGAGTCTTTGTTTTTTAATATGAGAGTTTAACCCCTTCCCATTTTATTAAGATTATTTAAATGTTTGGTCTTATTTTCACTATACTGAATTCGTGGTTTGTTGTATTTTTTATTTTTTTCTCCCCTTCCCAATTTCCTTATTTTACTGAATTAATCAAGTCTCCCCTCCCCCGACACTGGTTTAGAAGTTCTGCATACAATTTTTCTTCCTCTGGTAATTAGTTTTAAATTCTCTCAAATGTACATCTCAGTCAGCATTGATAATTGAACAGAATCTATAATCCTTACCTCCTCCTGCCCTTTCTCCCTTAAAATTATCTGGAATTTTAGTTGCAAGGTTTTTCTTTTTTTTCCTAACATGTTGTGTTTTTTGCCATCAAGTAGATTCCAATTCATAGTGACCCTATAGGACAGAGTAAAATTGCCCCATAGGATTTTCTAGGCTGTAATCTTTAGGAGAGCAGATGACCAGGTTTTTCTCCCTCAGAACCGCTGAGTGGGTTTGAACTGCTTACCTTTCAGTTAGCAGCTGAGATACAATTTCACATAACATAAAATCAGGGCTCCTTTTTCTAACATCAAGCTTTTATAATAATAGTTTTTAAGTAGCTCATTGAATTTTACAGTTATATCTGCAATTATTTTTTAAGTTTTTATAACCTGTTACTTTACTGGTTTCACTTTATTATTTTTAGTAGTTTTTTTCTTTGATGCTTTTGGATATTGCAGATATGTAATCCTGTCATCTGCAAAGGGATAGTTTTACCTTTTCATTTCCTATTCTGGTTGCATCCTCTTATCTTCATAGGTTGGTATTCAACACAGTGTTAAATAATAATGGAGATATAGTGGGCATCCTGGTTTTATTCCTGATTTTAGTGAGAATGTTTGTAGTATTTTCCCATTAAGGAAGATGACGAGATAGATACAGTTTATCATTTTAGATAAATATTCATCTATTTCTATTTTATTGGTTATTTTTAACATAAGTGGGTATTGGAGTTTGTCAATTGCCTTTCTGCATTTTACGGACATGATTACAATTTTTCCTTACTTTTATTAATAGAATTATATTAATACATTTCCTAATTTTGACAAACCTTTCCATGCCTGGGTTGCAAATGTTTCCCTGAGTATTTTGTTAACAGCTTTATTGAGCTATAGTTTACATACTATCAAATCTACTCTTTTAAATAAAAAGTTCAATAATTTCTAGTAAACGTAACCATTATCATAATCCAATTTTAGAACTTCCCATCACCCTGGAGATATCCCCCGTGTCCATTTTCACTTGCTTCCCATTCTCACCCAGACCCAGATAACTACTAAACTGCTCTGTCTCTATAAATTTGCGTATTCTCAACATTTCCTATAAGTGGAATCATACAATATATGGTCTTTTCAGTCTGGCTTTTTACACTTAGCATAATGTTTTTGAGGTTCGTTTATGTTTTAGCATGTACCAATACTTCATCCCCTTTTATTGCCCGATGAGTATGGAATTTTAAAGTCATAGTCCTTTTCTCTCTGGCCTTTATATGCATTTTGCTCCATTTTCTTCCTAATTTTAATCTGGCAGATTAAAAGTAAATTGCCTATTTGATTCTCTTTCCTCTTTAATAACAGGTGTTTACTTTGAAATCTTTTATGATTTTTTTCTTTATTAGTAGAATTTAGAAACTATATCATGATTGCCTTAGGTATATCTTCTTTCAACCATTCAGTTAGCTTTTAGAGCTAAAGACTTAAGCTTTCTTAAGCTTTTGATAAAATTTCATCTTTTATTTGTTGTAGTATTCCATTCTCTTCTTTAGGGAATTACAGTATTTAAATATTGGCTCCCCTGTACCTAACCTCTGCTTTATCGCTTTTCATCCATGATTTCCTTTCTTTTTCTTTTTTCTGGTCTTTTTGTTCAGCAGATTAAGAGAATTTTGGGAGCTGATGTTCTCAATTACTTAATTCTGTTTTCAGTAGCATCTGTTCCATTTCTTTAATAAATTCTTTTCTGACCGTCATTATTTTTTAATTCCCAGAACTCTTATTTACCAGTTTTTCCATTTTTCGTAGCAGCCAGCATTCATAATATGGACTTCAGATCTCATTGAGGATACGAGTATAATTGTTTTTCAAAGGAAATCTGGGCTTGGATGCTAGGGCCAATGGATGGGACTTGATGTAGTTTCCCAACTTCTTCTGTTTATTCCTTGCCAACTGACCTTCAGTAATTGGATCTTAGGTGTATTTATGTGCTAAAGCTTGAAGTTGCCAATGGACTGAAAGGAAAGAGCTATAATATAAGTGCATTACTCTGCTATGCTAACCCTGTCTGATCTGCTCCCCTGCCACCATACTTGTTATGATGGCCTGGAATTTGCTAAGGAACAATACAACTACCGATATTAGGAGCCTACTAGAGCCCTCTGGAATAAATCCACCATTTCACCCAAGTAAAATATGTAATTGTACACTGCATTTAGTCAGTATCTGCATTTAGGAGAACTGATGTCCTGCTATAATAGTTCTGTAATTTAAAAAACTTCTCTACTTCAACTGTTTGGTTATCCTGAGGTTCAGTTTGTTTAGAAAAAACCAGATAAATGCTTGCTTTTTTTCTCTTTACTAAATTAAAAAGTAATGAATTGGTTTCTAACATCCTTCAAAGATAATTGATGTGGCTTTTTATTTTTTAAGTTGTTATTGTTAGGTTAATGATGTGTTAGTTAATACAGTAAAATTCACCTTTTTTTCCAGTGTGCTGTTCTGATTTTTGACAAATGCATAGAATTATATAACCACTACAACCAAGATACAGAATACCTCCTCATCCTGTAAAATTCTCTTGTACTGTCCCTGTGTATCCAAACACTCCTCCCAACCTGCGTCACACAGTTTTGTTCAAACGGTGGTACCTTCAGAGCAAGGCAGCAAGAGAAAAAAAGAGATTCCCTCCAAACTCTTCAGACCATAGGAGCCCCCTTTCCCAGTTTTTCTGTCCCAGTATTGACATTTGGTCTGGATGATTCTTTGTTGCGGGGGCTGTCCTGTGCATTGTAGGACGGATGTTTTGCAGCATTCCTGGCTTCTTCCTAGTGGATACCACTAGCAGTCCCTAGTCATGACAGTCAAAAGTGTCTCCAGACATTGCCACATGTTCCATGGGGTCGAAATTGCTCCGAGTTGCAAACCACTGCTCTGCCCAGAGAAATGAGGTGTCTTCAGAAAAGGAGGTTTCTCTTAGAAAGAGGAGGCTTTTCTCGGGGTTTTTACTGTCCACATAGTTCTGAGCCTTGCTCACTTCAGGTCAGAGCCTGGGGAAATATGGGAAAGGAGTGTCATGGATTGAATTGTATCCCCCAAAAATGTGTGTCAATTTGGCTAGGCCATGATTCCCAGTATTGTGTGATTGTCCACTATTTTGTCAGCTGATGTGATTTTCCTGTGTGTTGTAAATCTTATCTCTATGATGTTAATGAGGCAGGATTAGAGATAGTTATGTTAATGAGGCAGGACTCAATCTACAAGATTAGGTTGTATCTTGAGTCAATCTCTTTTGAGATATAAAAGAGAGAAGCAAGTAGAGAGACGGGGGGACCTCCCATCACCAAGAAAGCAGAGCCAGGAGCAGAGTGTGTCCTTCGGACCCAGGGTCCCTGCGCCAAGAAGCTCCTAGACCAAGGGAATATTGATGACAAGGACCAGAGCTGACAGAGAGAGAAAGCCTTCCCCTGGAGCCGGCGCCTTGAATTTGGACTTCTAGCCTCCTAGACTGTAAGAGAATAAATTTCTGTTTGTTAAAGCCATCCACTTGTGGTATTTCTGTTTTAGCAGCACTAGATAACTAAGGAGCCCTGGTGGTGCAATGGTTAAGAGCTCGGCTGCTAGCCAAAACGTTGGCAGTTCAAATCCACCAGCTGCTCACTGGAAACCCTGTGGGGCAGTTCTGCTCTGTCCTGTAGGGTCACTATGAGTTGGAATTGACTTGACGACAGTGGGTTTGGTTTTTTTGGGTTTAGGTAACTAAGATGGTGGCAGGGGAGTGGGGACCAGTTAGGTTCTTCTCCATATGGGTCATTATTCATGTTTTGACTTTCCTCCCCAACCTGTGTGCAATCATTTACTTTTCGGAGTTCTCGGGTAGTAGTTGTTTTTTGTATTCTGTCTAAGAATTTAATTGTAATCAATGGTGGTGGGCACTGAAAGTTGAAATTTTTATTTAGTATCATGTTGAATCTGTGATTTCAAAGCATACTTAATATGTTCCAACCCAATGCAGGCTTTTTGAGTTTGTTTTGTTTTTTTTTGCTAAATGGTCCTACCTATCTTTAACCTATAGAAGCCTCCTGAGATTGCTCTTCAGTCTTTTTGACAGTAGTCTTTGTTAGCTTTTTGACTTCTGGTATGACAAGATGTCTGGGGCTCGTTTTATATAATTCGTGTTCCAGACCTGGAATCAGCCATTTCTCCAGGGAGCCCTGGTTTCTTTTTTATAGTAAATGGTATTAGAGAATAGAGTCTGGGTGCTAGGGGTGCTCTTTGCTACTGGGTTGTCACATTCCTTTTTCGTGGGTAGAGTTAGGAGATATGCTGAGTGTTTCTTGTTTGTTTTTTTTAATAAAACAATCATGAATTTATACTGTTGTTCTCAGTTCTGATTTAAGATTACAGGGTTTATGTTTAATCTCTTTTATTGTATATTTGTATGACTTTTATACTAAAAAATCTTGTTGTCTATCAGCATTAAAGATTACACATTGTTTTATCCTACCATATACTTGTTATTGTTTCAGTAATCATATACTTTTGAAGTTAAGATTTTAATCTATATAATATGTAATATATAATATAGTCTATAAGTGACTCACTGTCAAGTAGCAAACAGAAATTTCTCATGAAAGTTTATCAGTTTTTTCCTACCATCCCTAAAGTTGCATTAAAAGCTAAAAAAATCGGACTCTCTACTACCTGTTGTAATTTGCTCATTTCTTTCAGTGATAAGTAATTTCTTGCAACAGATTGTTTTATTTTGTCTTGATATGTCCTTTCTGTAACATGAAATTTTAAATAATACTTATAGAATTATTGTGAGTATTAAGTAGAGTTAATACATCAGTGGTGCTGGCAGAAAGAAAGTGTTCAGTGAAAGGAAGCTATTATTATCCATCTGCTCACAATGAATGGTAGTTTCCTGGGTAGCACAAGGGGTTAAGCGCTTGACTAGTAACTGAGAAGTTGGTGGTTCAAACCCACCTAGAGGCACCTCGGAAGACTGACCTGACATTCTGCTTCTAAAAGGTCACATCCTTGAAAACCCTATGGAGCAGTTCTACTCTGCACACATGGGGTTGCCATGAGTCGGAATCAACTCAATGGCCACCGACAGCATCTCAAAATGAAACTTTAAGCATGTGAGGAATTAAAACGTTTTACTTTTTAGTTTGTTATCATTGATTTGCTAGTGATTATTTCACTGGTCTAAAAAAAAAAAATTTAAAATATTTTGGTCCATTTATGTGAAATGTCTAGAATAGACAAATTTATAAAGACAAAAAGTAGGTGACTGGTTATTTCAGGTAGGGTGGAGGAAAGGCGATTGCTAATGGCTAATGGGAAGGGGAGGAAAATGTTCTAATGGGAGATTGGGATTGTGGTTACACAGTGCTGTGTATGAAAATACATTAAATTGTATGCTTTAATAATTGAATTGTATGGTATGAATTATATGGCACTAAAACTGTTTAAAAAAAGACATATTCTGAAATTTCTGTTTAGTACTACTGCTAAAGTGCAGCAGAGACTGATGGGATTCATGCGTCCTGAAAATGGAAATACCCAGCAAATGCAACAGGAGCTGCAGAGGAAGTTTCATGGTAAATTATTGTTTCTGATCAGTTAAATGCTCGTGATGCACACGAAGGAAAGAGTTTCTGTTGAATAGAAAGCAATAGGCTTCTCTCAGTAAGATCTATTTTGTATAATAAGCGTTTTTATTAAAATGTCATCATCGTGATTGGGAAAATGAGACAGTATGGATGTTAGGAAACCACATAAAATAATGATAATCTAGCTTTCTACTTTTTCATTTATTTCCGTAACTCTTTCAGCCTGTAAATTTTTGTCCTTTCCCCTACTACAATATACAATACACACCTTTTTATAGAGCTAAAAATGTGAAAAACCCATTGCTGTTAAGTTAATTCTGACTCATAGCAACCCTATAGGACAGAGTAGAACTGTCCCATATGGTTTCCAAGGAGCGGCTGATGGATTCAAACTGCTGTCCTTTTAGTTAACAGCCTAACTCTTAAACCATTGTGCTCCCAGGGCTCCAAAAATGTGAAGTGAATAGAAGGGGACTGAAAAGTTCTCATAATTTTCAAGTATTCCAGATAGGAATTAGAATAATAATAAATTCTTGGATAAACTTTGCCCACCATTTGATTTTTTTTCTAAATTCTTTTGTCTTCCTTTTTTTATTATTATTATTTTATTGTTGTACTTTACATGAAAGTTTACAATTCAAGTTAGTTTCTCATACAAAAATTTACACATAGATTGTTCTGTGACCCTAATTGCACTCCCTATACTGTGAAAGCACACTCCTCCTTTCTACCTTGATTTCCTGTGTCCATTCAACCAGCTCCTGACCCTCTCTGCCTTCTCATCTCACCTCTGGACAGGAGCTGCCCATTCAGTCTCATGTATCTACTTGAGCTAAGAAGCACATGCTTCATGAGTATCATTTTGTGTCCCATAGTCCAGTCTAATCTTTGTCTGAGGAGTTGACCTCGGGACAATTGGCATAACAAAGCTTATTAAGAAAATGTTCTGCATCCTACTTTGGTGAGTGGCATCTGGGGTCTTAAAAGCTTGCAAGCGGCCATCTAA
>NW_004444133.1:655597-679119 GCF_000243295.1 Trichechus manatus latirostris | reverse complement strand
ATGAAGAACACCAAAGACACAAGGAAAGTAGTAGCCCAAGAGACAGAAAGGGCCACATAAACCAGGGACTTCATCAGCCTGAGACCAGAACTAGATGGTGCCTGTCTACCACCAATGACCACCCTGACAGGGAACACAACAGAGAGCAGGAGAAAGGTGGGGTGCAGAACTCAAATTCTAGTAAGAAGACCAGACTCAATGGTCTGACTGAGACTGGAGGATCCCTGGAAAGTATGGCCCCTGGCTTCTTTATCAGCCCAGAACTAAAACAATTTCTGAGGCCAGCTCTTCAGACGGATTGGACTGGACTGTGGGACATAAAGTGTGATACTCGTGAGAAGTGTGCCTCTTAGCTCAAGTAGATACAAGAGACTACATGTGCAGCTTCTGTCCGGAGGTGAGATGGGAAGGCAGAGACGGTTAGGGGCTGGTTGAATTGACATGGGGAATCAGGGGTGGAAAGGAGGAGTGTGCTGTCACAGTATGGGGAGAACAAGTAGAGTCATATGACAATGTATGTATAATTTTCATATGGGGGCAACAACAACAACAAAAAAAGAAGAGTTGACCTTAGGAATGGTTTTAGTTCTGGGTTGACAGAAAGTCTGGGGGCCATACTTTTCTGGGGTTCCTCCAGTCTCAATCAGACCATTAAGTCTGGTCTTCTTACTAGAATTTGAGTTCTGCACCGTCTTCCATTTTTTGAGCCAAGTATTCTGGCTAATAGAAGTTTCCCAGTTAAGACCCAGCAATTTGCTTTTGTCCCAAGCTACTTTGTTCCCTTGCTGCTAGCCCTAGTTTTCTGTCCCCCGTTTTTTCAGAACTTTTAAGCCTGACAATACCAAGCAGTGGTGAGAATTTGTACAAAGGGGAATATTTGAATTGCTGAAAGTATGAATTGAAATAACCATTTTGGAGAGCAGTTTGATAATATCTACTAAAAGTTGAAAATGCATATACACTCAAAGCCAGCAGTGTCACTTCTTGGTAACGCACGCTGAAGCAGTCTTTATCAGACTTTTTTCCCTCAGTAAGAAACACATTTACATTAAGACCCAAATGTATGAAAGCATAGACATAATACACACAGTTGAAACTGAGTTTTATGAAATAACTCTACATGTTTTGCTCTCTGATATTTATTTCCTTTTTCTGTTCTGCTTTTTTAGAGAGGGACAAAAAACTGTCTTGACTGACTAAATTGATTTCATGACCACCATTGGATTTCAGTCTAGGGTTTGAAAAACTCTGTTAGAGAAACTTAACTGTGTTTTCTAGGAAACTTTTTAAAAGGATATTTAGTACAACATAGTTTATAGTAGCAAAACATTGGAAACCATCTAAATACCCTTCAGGGTAGAAAATGGATAAATAAAATTGTGGTATATTTACATAGTGGAACACTCAACCATTAAAATAAACATATTAGGTTTGTATATATCAATATGAATACCCTGGGAAAATATAACTGAGTGGAAAGAAAGCAAGTTGCTTTGGAAAGCAAATTGTAAATTACTAGAAGCACAGCAATATTTTTATTGTTTATGTGGACATACAAATACACACAAGCGCATAAACAGTAAAAGAATAAAAATGTGAATACAACAACTCATGATCATGGTTGCTTATGGTGGGAGGAGAGAGGGAAGGGAGCAAGAGGACTTTATAGTATTTTGTTTTAGTTAATAAAGAGTTTTATAAAACTTCATTAGTTCTATTTTGTCATTAGAGGCCCAACTGAGTGAAAAAGTTTCGCTTCAGGGAATCCAGCAATTGGTTCGAAAATCATACCAGGCTCTGGCTTTATGGAAACTTCTTTGTGAACATCAGTTCGCTGTCATTGTAGGAGAACTTCAGAAGGTAAGTTTTTTGTTTCTGTTTTTTTAAAAGAACATATTGATCTGCTGCACTTAGTTGTCTTCTTTTGAGTGAGCCTCAATCTTACACTTGGGTTTGGGAGGGAATTATTTTGGGAAACATTTAGGTTATGATGATAAGGTTAGTATGTTATAGGAAGATTGCACAGTAGCATAATAACTTGAGAGAGTCATTTTGTCAAAGCCACAAGTTTCTATAGTATATGACAACTTTATAGTGGTATGCAAATTAAATCATACACTACCGAAGATATTTTTGAAACAGTGGATTTTACCCTTTATTTGGGCCACAGGTCGCTTTGGGATCTGATGCAAATTTGTATCTTCCCACCCTCAAAAAAATGCATACAAGGACAAACACAAAACTTTCTGCGTGTAATTTCAAGGGGTCCAACAACCTAAATCAAACACCCTTCTTTAAAAAAAGATGTTTACGATTATGGGAAATAAATGGTTCATATATCTCTGCAGCATCTTCATTTAACTCCTTTTTAAGGATAATGATAATTGGCATCCATTTAAATGTTAGATATAACATTTGAGGGGAACATACACCTACCTTTTATTTAATTGTGAGTATTTTCAAACATATACAGAAGTAGAGCAAATACTGCAGTTAACACCCATATATACATTTGCTTAATCTATCCTCTTTTCTTTTTTGTTTTTCTTTTTGCTGAATTATTTTAAAGTAAATTCCAGACATCATGTCATTTCATAGTTTAGTATGTATTTCTAAAAAAGGTGGACATATTCTTAAGTAACAACGTTATCACACTTAGCAAAATTAATAGTAATTCTTTGGTAGCATATAAAATCCAATCTGTAATGACATTTTTCTGATTGTCTTGAAAATGTCTTTGTATAGATTGGTTTGGTCAAATCAGGATCTAAACAGTTGCTTCACTCATTGAATTTGGTTGTTGTTTCTCAAATCTTTTTTAATCTAGAGAAGTCCTTTCTCTCTCTCTCTTTCTCTCTCTCTTGCTTTTGCCTCATAGAAATTGGGTCATCAATCCTGTAGAAGGTCCAACATTATAAGATTGTCCTTTAACTTCCTTAGAGTGTCATTGAACTTACTCCTCTATCCTGTATTTTCTGTAAAATGGAAGTTAAATCTGTAGAGGCTTGGTTAGGTTCAGGTCCATTTGTTTACAGAATAGAATATTCATAGGTAGTGGTGTGTGCTCCAGGCTGTACCAGGAAGCACACAGTGTTTGGTTGTCCCACTTCCATGATACTAAGATTGACCGCTGGATTCAAGTGTTAAGTCTAATCCTTCCATTGTAATATTTCTCTATCAGACTTTCGTCATCTGTTGATAATCATTGCCTGAATAACTTATTTGGCAGTACAGAATGGTGATTTTCTAAGTCTCTCAGTCCTTCCACATTTATAGTGCAGTTCTATAAAAAACAACTTTCCTTTATCACGTAGGGTTATTTGGTTACCCTGAAATGCTTAATTTTTTACTTTTAAGTACCATTTCAAAGTTAGTGGTCAATCCCCTATTCCTTTCCATTAGTGTACAGTGAGTAGTTTTGTTGGTAGTTTTGTTCCTTTTAAGTGCATTTTTTTTTTCTGTTTAAAAATGCAGTCTAATATGTTTAATTATGAAAACTGTTTTCTTTTCCATGCCAAGAAGAATTATGATTTTTTGTTTTATTGAGTAATAAGTATAGGTAGGTTTTTAACCTAGACATTTTCTAAGCTTCCTTTCTTATATCACCAATTGTTATGTGAAAGGAATGCAAATTAAAGATTTGCCTGAAAAACTGAAAATGGATTGGGTATTTGCTAAAATTTAGAAAAAAAGATACAACAGTCAAATCACTTAACAGAATAAGTATAAAATAAGTATAAATAGTATAAATCACCTCAATACATTAAAACTCCATTTTAACAAGCAGAGATTTGTCAAAGATGCAGATCAAACTTCAATGTTAGAAAGCTTGAATAATAAATTCTGACATTATTTAGGAAAGATAAAATGTAAGCCCAAGAGTTTCAGTATAACCAAGTGGTTGTTCTTCCCTAATTATAACTAAAGAAATCAGGAGACCTGGCTTTAATTTTGACTCTACTCGGGCTTCTTGTTTGTAAAGTGAGAGATTTAGACTAGACCTTCTGTCGGTTTTTCCAACTCTATGATTCTAGCTGAGTTGGCAAAGATTTGTTAGTTTGTATAATTTAATGTATTTTCTCTTTTGAATTATAGAGTCTATTATTGTGTTGGTTAAGTTATTAAAGAAAATTCATTCTGTGTGGAAATGTGATATTGCTATATTTTTGATAGAACAAAAGGATTTTCTCTTACATTCCTAGGAATTCCAAGAGCAGTTAAAGATCACCACCTTCAAAGATCTGGTAATCAGGGACAAAGAACTGACAGGGGCATTAATTGCTTCTCTCATCAACTGCTACATCAGAGATAATGCTGCTGTTGATGGCATTAGTTTACACTTACAGGATATCTGCCCTCTTCTGTATAGCACTGATGATGCAATTTGTTCTAAGGTATGATGCTTTGTTACCTATTTAAGTGATTCTTACAGGAGGTGTCACGGTGTGATGAAAAGAACAGTAGAACGAGAAGCAGGAACCTACTTCTTTTACTTAATATATGACCCTAGGGGGGTCTCTTGACCTCAGATTCTTCATTATGATCTCTTAAAATCCATGTATACTCTTAAATCTTTCATAATTGTAAATTAAGGTCATAAATCTTTGATAGTGTTTCTAACTGTATTTAAAAAAAAAAAAAAAAGTTAAACATGTCTCCTTAGAAACTAAGGAAAATCACTAAAACTTTAAGTCTGTAATGAGTTAGAGTTAATGGGACAATTTTTATTGACCCTTTCCTACAGGTGGAAAAAATAAAAAAACATGGACTGCCTGCTGACCAGTAATGTATTGACTAGGCAAGAGATTTACCAGACAAAACATATCTTGCTTAATGTATTTGTGAGAGGAATTAAGAATAGCTAGGATTTTATGGTCAAAAACTTTTCTGCCTAAAATTAAGAAGTAAGTTTGTAGAGTTGTTTTTATTTTTAATGGTAATAACCCAGATATAAATTTAGACATAGACTAAAAATTATGTTGAGAGCATCATCTAGCTGCTTGATTTCATATCTTTTTAAGTTCTCATCTTCTCTGCTTCTAGGCAAATGAACTGCTTCAGCGTTCCCGACAAGTTCAAAATAAGATTGAAAAGGAAAGAATGTTAAGGGAATCATTAAAGGAGTATCAGAAAATCAGCAATCAAGTGGACCTTTCCAGTGTTTGTGCCCAGTATAGACAAGGTGAGAAACAAAATGTTCTTCATATCTTAACTCAAAGGACAAGTGACAGTGTGTGAAGAAACAACTTAATGATGAAGAGCATCTTACCAGAGACAAATCTTCCTTCAGCTACTATGGCTCAAGTAATAAGACATAGGAACATCATTCTTTGTGTTTTAATATTGGATGACTACACTGGCCTCTGCAAAAGCTATACTGCTCTGTTTATTTCCTGATACGTAATTTCCTGATGTTGGACTTTAAGATCTAGTTAAACTATTATATTACTAAATTGTTTTCTAGGTTACATTTATTTCTAAAATGCTTAAATTTTTTTGACTGATTTTTAGAATATAACATGTCTAAAAATTACTTTAAATCAATGTAAACATAAATGTTAACATAGGTATAATTTTGAGTCTGAAATTTTTTTTCCCAAAAAAGGAACTGAAGCCCTCCTTTAGTTTTTTGTTTTTTTTTTTTTTTTGTTGTTGTTGTTGTTTTTTCCAGTGAAGAAAATATTTAATAGTTGCCTTTTATGCCTGTTGGGACCTTGTTCTTTGGTGGAGTCATTAAAAATATTTTGTATGATAATGTCACCAGGGTGACTAATGTACAATAGAGACATAATAGCCTTAATCAGTGTTTTTATATGCCAGCTAAGGAAAAAATATATCCAGCTTAGGAAAAGCCATAAATCTTTGTTCTTTTTCTTTCCCATTAGTGCGTTTTTATGAGGGTGTGGTGGAACTCTCTCTCACTGCTGCAGAGAAAAAAGATCCTCAGGGTCTTGGACTTCATTTCTATAAGCATGGAGAGCCAGAAGAGGACATAGTAGGACTTCAGGCTTTCCAAGAAAGGCAAGTTTTATTACCTTAGCAGATTGTCAGCTTTTTTAATATTAGTATTTCATTCTAACAGATAATTTTTAAATGTCACAAAGTAGTAGAGGCTATTAAAGAGAAAAAGTTATGTTCAGAAAAAAATACATAACCTATCTAAGATAGGGGTTTTGTTTTTGTTTTTTTTAATTTATTCCTTTTTATGGCCTCACCCTTTTGTGTTTACCAAAATTCTTCTCAAAATCTCTTGATCTGAAAACATATGTGATTTGCTTTATTTTTAATACCAAGTACATACGTATGTTCTCCAAAATAGTCTGCAAATTTTTGTGTGTATTTAAATTAGATAAGGAAAATAAATTGCTGTCTAAATAATGTAATTCTCTTTTTCCACTCTTTCAGATTGAACAGTTATAAGTGCATTACAGACACACTTCAAGAACTGGTAAATCAAAGTAAGGCTGCTCCTCAGTCTCCTAGTGTACCCAAAAAACCTGGTCCTCCAGTGTTGTCATCTGATCCCAATATGTTGAGTAATGAAGAAGCAGGACATCATGTAAGAACATAACGTATTTGTCTTCTAAAAATACATTGTGCTTAGAAGTTCTGTATGGTAGTAGTAGTCTCATCATCTTGGGAAAGGTTGTCCATCTCTTAGAAGTCACCACTTGAGAATTCTTGATTTCTTACGAGGAGTTTGTGAGGCTAAGGGGTCATGATTCCCAGCAACAGAGCCTTTATGCTAATTTTCAATCTTTTCTTTATTTTAGTTCGAACAAATGCTTAAATTGGCTCAGCGATCCAAAGATGAGCTCTTTAGTATTGCCCTTTATAACTGGCTAATACAAGCTGACCTTGCAGATAAGCTGTTACAGGTAAAAAAATAATTTTTTTATTCCAGTATTGTTAATTTACATTTTTCAGTAGCATAACTCAGTGAGTTCAGGACATATATAGTTCTGGGAAATTCAGTTTCTCATCCTGTGCCTACCATTAGATGTTAGTGTAAAGACAAATAATTTAGTCCCTTTCTGGTGGTCAAAGTATCCTACTGCTCTAATTTTCTTGGTATTTACAAGTTGATTTAGAAGTTACTAACTGGAAGCAGATATTTTGTTGGGTGAAAATCACTGTATTATTAATTGTCTTAGCTTTGCCACTAAGCCGCTTTGTGACCTCAAACATGTCATTTCACTATCTTAAGTCTCAGTATTCCTCAGTCTGTAGGGTGAATACATGGTATTTGGTAATTTCAGTGATCTCTTTGAGCTTAGAGTCTAGGGATCAATAGCTATGTTATCAAAGTTTATTAAAAAAATTTTTATTGATTTACAATGAATTATTTTTATCAACATTGGAACTGTTGTAAGTACTCTTCTGTTAACTATGATAAAATATTTATGATAAGGAAAATTACCCTGTCTTTTATCTAATAATGTTAGAATTTTATGTTTTCATAAAGCAGGGCACATTGTATTTGTCTTAAAAATGTTGTACTTAGCTGCATAAAAAGCAAGTAAGTTGTTGGAAAATGTTTCTAAATAACTGTACAATTTCCAGATTACTTCTCCATTTCTGGAGCCACACCTGGTCCGAATGGCAAAGATTGATCAAAATAAAGTTCATTATATGGATTTACTCTGGAGGTATTATGAGAAGAATAGAAGTTTTAGTAATGCTGCTCGTGTACTGTCCAAACTGGCTGACATGCACAGGTATGGAAAATCATAATATTCTCCTTGTGAGGAATGATTGATAACTGAACTGCATCTAGCTATATCCAAACCAAAATCCAAACCTGTTGCCATCAAGTCAATTCCAACTAATAGCGACCCTATAGGACAGAGTAGAACTGCCCCATAGGCTTTCCAAGGCTTTAATCTTTACAGAAGTAGACTGCTACATCTTTCTCCCAAGGAGCACCTGGTGGGTTTCAGCCACCAGCCTTTAGGTTGACAGCTCAGCACTTAACCAGTGTGCCCTCAGGGCTCCTTTAGCTGTATCCAGATTTCAGAAATTAAATAAAATCTCATTCATCTATACATACGTGGAATTTGTTATGCTATTACTTGGATTTACTTAAGGTTTACAGTTTTCTTTTTCCATTTTTGTTTGTTTTTAATGTATGGAAGGTGCTAAAAGAATACTCATTAGACCATTTACATTCAAATTCTCTTCTAATTTTTTTCTTTAAAACATACCTTTAGATTTTTTTTCCTAGTAATAGCAGTTAATTAGTATTCTTAATTACAAACACAAACTACTCCTTGAAGGCTTTGTAATTTAAAATGTTTTACTGATACCAAACTAATTTCTTTTACACCCACATTGGTTTAAATTACTGAAAAGGTCCTAGAACATACATGTATATTGAAGATTATTAAGGATCCTGTTGAACTAAACATTGACATTTCTAATTACATTATCATATCAAAAGACATCTTAATATGATCTTGGACAGATCATTAGTTTGACCCTTTATTTTCATATGGAATCTTCCTTGCCAAAGTAATACAGGTGCTGTTTGTAAAATACTGGAGATTAGTCACGTTAGGAAGAGGAGACTGTTGAGATAGAGCCGTTATTAAACTAAGTTGATCAGAATGGTTGCTTAAAGAATGTAGATATTGCTAATGGCGGGGATGTGTGTGTGTGTGCACACTTGCGTGCACATGCTTGCACATGTGTGTTTATTGCACATGTGGACCCAAGGCTGTTTTGGTCTTCTTGCCCTCCTTGGTCATAGTAGTCACTTGATTTTTTTTCTTTGAAGAGAATCCTAAAATAAGTTCCCCTCACATGCAGAAGATGACCTATATGTAAGTGACTTTAATTTCTTTGTCACTGATGTAACAAAAGGACAGGAAAGTTAATTAAGCTGGTAAGAGCCTGAAAGGCCTTTGGTTAATTCATGGTTTGTATAATTAAGAATCGATGGCACTATTAAGTATTTAATTCATTGTAGCTATATATCTTAAGGTTATATAGTTCATTCCTTCATCCAGTGCTGAGTACCTATTATGTACTGTCCTTGGCTAGATGTACTGATTCTGCCCTAATCCAGGCTTTCAGTATCTCATTTCTGGATTACTCTTAATCATTCTCCCCCTGGTTAGTCCTAGATACCATTACATACAAATCTTAGACCATTTTTATCATATTGTGAATGCTCAGAATTTTAGAGTGGCTCTTAATTGCCTATCATTTCAAATATATATCTCTTCCTTTAATATTTATTTACCTTTTTTATTATAAAAATTATTGTATTATTTTTATAAAAATATTTAGAACTTTTCCTACTTTTAAGATCCTCCATTATCTGAATTCACTTCACGCACACATACAACCTAATTTCCTCATTTTGTTTCCTTCTCATGTGAGATACATACCCTACCCTGTCCATCTACCCTTTAACTCTTAGCTTGCATTCTTTTCCCACAATAAATTGTTTTCCCAACAATTGCGTTGCACATTGCTTTCTTCTCACTACACTCTTTTTGCATGCATAGACTGCACCAAATAAATTGGCAGCGATAGAATGTTATATTTTAAATAACTTGGCAGCTGTTACTCTCTTTAAAAACTTTTGGCTAAAGTGGAGGTTTTTAGATTTCAGAAAGGAAAAAAAAGTGGAAAGCCCTTTTAAAGATAGGCTTCTAATTGTACAGAGTATGTACTTTATGTGTAACTTTAATAGCTGGTCAGTGCTTGTTAACTTAATACCTGTGCTTTCAAAGAACAAAAAAGAGGGAAGAGAGTTATTTTTCTTTTAGTTTCTTCTTTGAAAGGGGAAAAATATAGGAGCCATACCTCCTGTAGGACAGGTTAAGTAATGCCTTCTCTGAAAGTAGAAAAAGGCAAGTTTTTTCATGATGCCAAATGGAATTAATTGAGGGATCAAAAGTCAAATTTAATACTGGTTGATCTAATAGGTTACCAGTAAGTAGATGAGTTGTTTGTTTGCTTGCTTGTTTTTAATGCCAAGTTCCTTTATAATGTCAATGAGCCAAGTCTGGTAGAGTGAGGGATTTAGAAAGGACTGAAGCTGGCAACCATGGTGGTGAATATGTCCTTAGGGGTGTCTGACACATGTCTGTCACTCAGCCAGCAGAAATTCTTTGAGCATTTATTATGTTGAGGGCTTGTGGGAAGCAGTAGTGAACAAGATAGACAGCATCCCTGCTTTCAAGGAACTCACATTCTAGCAGGTAAAGACCAAAAGTTAAAGACAAAGAAATGAGTTCAGGTTCTATAAATATGATAATATGGTAGAAAGTGCCTGTGGGGTGGGGAGTTGCTTTAGTTAGGAGTGCTCAGAGAAAGCCTCAGGGAACGTGTTCTTAGAATTGAGACTTGAATGACAAGAAGCAGGCAACTAAAGAACTGGAGGAAAAGTGGTTCTAGCACAAGGAATAGTCTTCACAGAAGCACTGTATTGTAAACAAGTTATGTACCTGCATTCCTACAGGAATGCTTTCTGACCATGGTTAACCTGAGAATAGCTTCCTAAATTGCAAATAATGAACTAGTTTCAAACTCCTTTAAATGTCATATTTAAGATTGGGCCCATGTCTTATTGTCGTTCCCAGCATCTTCAAGGTATCATACTAGACATAAAGCAGAAGTTTAACTTCAAAATAGTGACTACTATTCAGGAACATGCTAATTTGAATTTTCTCAAGTTTTAGATGGTCTTTATGTTCATTTGGTATAAAGTTGTGCATCCTAATTAACATGTTTGTATCTTGGACCTTTAAGAATTCATATAACTAAAAATAATATTTTATTCACCTGTTAGCACAGAAATTTCACTTCAACAACGCCTAGAGTACATTGCTCGAGCCATTCTTAGTGCCAAAAGTTCCACTGCCATTTCATCAATAGCTGCAGATGGTGAATTCCTTCATGAACTGGAAGAAAAAATGGAAGTAAGTGCTAAAAACACTTAAGATATGGCCACACTGGGTCATATCCACATAGTTATTTCGCTTCCCTTCCTCCCCTGGTAAATAGTGGTCTATAGAAGTCATTATTAATTTTATTTTTTGTCTATATTTATTTGTTTATTATATGTTTAGGTATAAATTTTAAAAAGATTTTAAGGATACAAGCACTTGGGTCATAAAGACATTGTTACTTTAAATTTTTTTTCTATGGCATTTCTAAAGGTTTATTCCAGCTGTTCTAACACCAAACTGACTATCGCATTCACCATTTATTCTAGAAACTAATTAGTAGATATATTTAGGGTAGGCTAGACTGCCTTAACCAAGAGACCCAAAAATATATAATGGTCCAAATACAAAAGTTTATTTCTCATTCACAAAAATTCACAGTGAGTGTTATTGTCAGGTGGCTTTCTTCCATGAGGTTGATTAGGGACCCAAGTACTTCCTATTTTCTGGCTCTGCCATTCGCTAGGGCCTTACCTTTTTCTCACTCAGGGGAAGCAGAGGGAAAAAAAACATGTAAGAAGCACATTCAGGGAGCCCTGGTCGCACAATGGTTAAGCACGCAGCTGCTAACCAAAAGGTCGGCAGTTCAAACCCACTAGTGGCTGTGCAGGAGAAAAGGCCTGGAGATCTCCATAAAGATTACAGTCTAGGAAACCCTATGAAGCAGTTCTACTCTGTCCTATAGGGTCACTGTGAGTCAGAATCAACTTGACAGCACACAACAATAACAAGAAGCACATTCACCCTCTTAAAAATCCCCGTCCAGAAGTGGTACATGTCCACGCACATTCCACTGGACAAAACTAGTCATACAGCCATACCTTCCTGAAAGGAAGGCTGGAAAATGTAGTCTAGCCATTTGTCTGACTACAGTCATGGGTGGAACGGATATTGATGGGCAGCAAGGGCTCTCTGCCACAGTATACCTCCTGTGAAATCTATGTTGTGATAAAAGGTTGCTAGTCTGTTGTGATAAATGTCTTTATGCATTGTTTTGATTTTGACAAACTTAAAGTTAGATACTAGGAGTCATTCTTTCCGGTACCTATTGATTCATCATAAACAAATTAAGAATTCCTTTTTTTCTACTCAAACTAGGTTGCTAGGATCCAGCTTCAGATACAAGAGACACTACAAAGGCAATATTCCCATCATTCTTCTGTACAGGATGCAATTTCTCAGCTGGATTCTGAGCTAATGGACATAACGAAGGTAATAAAGCAAGTGCAATTCCTATTCCAGTCACGTAATGTCTAGAAATATCTTGTCTCTTTTACCTTTTGTTTCATGGAAAAGATTAACCTATCCCCACAAAATAAATCATCCTTGGCAGCATACCGCTTCTGCATCTGACTCCTAGAAAGGGCTAGACTGCATTTTCCAGGCCAGGCAGGTCAAGAAGCTACCACCCTCACACTGAGATTGTTAAAACCCCTGCTAGCTAATTTGTGGCCTTGCTTCTTATCTTTGTAAAAGTCACTTATCTTTGCTTAACTATCCAAGCCTGTCCCACTGTCTATCCTCTGAGC
This sequence comes from Trichechus manatus latirostris, assembly GCF_000243295.1. Classification (NCBI taxonomy): domain Eukaryota; kingdom Metazoa; phylum Chordata; class Mammalia; order Sirenia; family Trichechidae; genus Trichechus; species Trichechus manatus. Next base: position 666,632 of record NW_004444133.1, on the reverse strand, counting down.
AATTCCTTTCTCTTCAGTTGTTCTTGGACCTGGCTCCAAGAACCTAAAATCCCTGAAGTTTGTCAGTATTTCCATGATTCTTCAAGCCTTAGTTTAGACAACACTAATTCTAAAAGAAATGGTGTTGCAGCATCTTTCTACCACCTAAAAAAAAAAAACCACACATACTGAAATTTATTTTAAGGTATTTTGCCGTACATTCACCATTTTTAGTTGGGAGTTATTACCAGGTATATACATCATCACAACTTTATATAATATTTTAGAAACTTTAGATAAAAACTTCTATATTATTAACTTTCAATGAATACTTCAGTTTGAATCTCTGAATGCTGACCTCTGGTTGGATGTTTAATTTTGGGATTTTCTCCCACAGCTTTATGGAGAATTTGCTGACCCATTTAAACTTGCAGAGTGTAAACTGGCAATAATTCATTGTGCTGGTTATTCAGACCCTATATTGGTACAGACCCTTTGGCAAGATATCATAGAGAAAGGTAAGTGTTTAATTTTAGGTATATTACCATACATTCTTTAGTGACTTGGTGGAGGCATACAACTGCTAGTGATTCATATATCTCAGACTTACGAAAATTGTGTATACCTCCGTAGAGGGTAATGGATGGAGAGTGACCCCAGTGACTATTTGGAAGGGCTTTGTGCTTCTTAATAAGAGAGACTGAGACACTTCCTCAGAATCTCATAACCATTGCCTGGTAAGATGAGAATCTATATGACACTAACAGAAACCCAGGATCTGCTAAATATATTAGTGTGAATATTAGCACTAGGGTATTTTGAACCTTGAAACAGAATAAAATTACCAATTTTAACATCCCATGTTAAAAGTAATTAGGGTTTCTAATGACAAGTCAGAGGAGCCCTGGTAGCACAGTGGTTAAGTGCTGTACTGCTAACCGAAAGGTCGGCGGTTTGAACCCACCAGCTGCTCAATGGGAGAAAGATGTGGCAGTCTGCTTCCGTAAAGATTACAGCCTTGGAAACCCTGTGGGACAGTTCTACTCTGTCCTGTAGGGTCACTATGATTTGGAATCAACTCCATGGCAGTGGGCTTGGTTTTTTGGTTTAATAACAAGTCTTTCTTACAGAATTGAATGATAGTGTGGCAATGAGCTCGCCGGATAGAATGCATGCTCTTAGTCTCAAGATAGTGCTCCTTGGCAAAATTTATGCTGGCACACCTCGTTTCTTTCCTCTAGGTAAGTAGTAACCTTAAGGACTGTCATGCTTTGTTGTCTTTATTTTGGTAGTTTTCTTCATTGACAAGGAAAAATATTGTCCTTTAGAGTGAAATAAAGAGTTTTTTAGTTGCTATTTAGCACAAAAGTTTAATATCACCTTTCCAGAAAGAATGACCATCAAAGAATGGTAGAATTTGTTGATGAATAGTTAGATATGAAACTGTCTAATCCTTCCAAATTTTTATCTCTGTCTTGGGATAATGCTAATAGACCGTAAGTCATTGTATCGGTTATGAAAAGAAAAATGGCTCGTGTTTTATGTGTGAGTAATCTGTAATTGATTCAACTCCTTTATTGTATTGATGGCGTATTTTTTTTCAAAACAGCAAGTAGTTGTGTTAAGAAATGTAATTATTTGAATCCCTTTCTTAACCAAATATGCTGAGTGATTGTTATATAGGTGGCTGTAATTGTTGAAATACAAGCCACTTGCCAACCTACATTTTCTTCATTGTAAAACAACAGAAGCAACATAAGGACATTCATATAGTAGAATATTAAGCACTTTTGTGTTAATGAAACATTGAGAAATATGAAAATGTTCACAATGTAACATTATTTTTTTAAAAATTAGGATGCAACTTGTTTACATACCATCTCTGACTTACGATACATTGCCGGGACCATGGTCAGAAATACAAACATTATAATCATACCTTTATTTCTTATAGATGCAGTGTAAAAAACTCTACCCTTTTTGTGCCATTTTATTGATCAGAAAAATAGAGAAAATAAAAGAGCAAATACTCATTTCTTTACAAATGTTTATAAATACATAAAACTTGACACTTGTAATAGTATAAAGGCCACCTTATACACAGTCCCTTATTGGGGGTATTTCTACTTGGCTTAGATTATTAATTTTTGAGCCCAGCGAAGTTTAGAGTAGAAGACATCTTCCTTTTCTTACAAAACTCTCCATGACAAACTGCAGGGGACTTCAGACTGGATTAAGTTTGAATGTTAAGAGTGTTTAGAATTTTTATTGCTTACACAGAGTCTTTGAATGTAAATGCTAGTTAGATCCAGGTTCACCGGCATTTTTTCAGTAATTCCTTTTGCCCATGGATATTCACATTACTCGGTCTCGTTTCTCAGATGTTATAAATATAAATTGGGTTGTTACTGTTATGATCTTATTTATGATAAGAAAGATAGTAAAAAGTGAGAATGGGGCCACAATTAGAACCATTAAAGTAAATAACATAATTCTGGGAGGGTAGAGCGTTAAAAAACACATTTAATATTTCAAATTCAGGATGCAGTAACCCTTCTTTTCTAAACAGCTGTTAAATTGAGGATGCAGTATGAAAATATTTTTTTAAATATCTGTGGGTTCTCCCCAGTAGTGGGACTGTGAGTGGTCTCTATTTTCTTCTTTTACCTTTCTGTAGTCTCCAAATTTTCTAAAATATGTTTATGTCTTACTTTTTTTTTAAACTTTAAAGCATACAATGCAGTGGTTTTAATATAGTCACAGAGTTTTGCAACCATCAGCACAATCTAATTTTAAAACAGTTTTATCACCCCAAAAAGAAACCTCAAAAAATAGGGACAACACTATGGGCTCTAATGCATGGTGTAAATAGAACACAAACCATAACTAACAGTGTACAAACACCAGAAGAGAAACTTGATAACAGGGAGCCCCTAAAAATTAAACACTTATGCTCATCAAAAGAAAAGTAAAAAGAGACTGGGAAAAAACATTTGGTTACTACATATCTATAGAATACCTGAACAACAAAAAGACAACCCACTTTTAAAATGGGCAAAGGATATGAACAGACACTTCACCAAAGAAGACATTCAGGCGGCTAACAGACACATGAGGAAATGCTCACAATCATTAGCCTTTACAGAAATGCAAATCAAAACTACAATAAGATACTTATTGCCAACATAACTGACACTAATCAAAAAACCAGAAAATAACAAATGTAAGAGAAGTTGTGGGGAGATTGGAATTCTTATGCATTTCTGGTGGGAATGTAAAATGATACAACCACTATGGAAAACGATATGACGCCTTCTTGAAAAGCTGAAAATAGGAATACCATACGATCTAGCAATCACACCCCTAGGAATATATCCTAGAGAAATAAGAGCTGTCACATGAATAGACATACGCACACCCGTGTTCTTCTTAGGATTATTCACAATACCAAAAAGATAGAAATAACTTAAGTACCCATCAACGAATGAATAAACAAATTATGGTACATACAATGGAATACTACACTACTTGAAAGAACAATGACGAATCCATGAAACATAACATGGATGAATCTGGAGGACATTATGCTGAGTGAAATGAGTCAATCACAAAAGAATATTGTATGAGACCACTATTATAAATACCCAAGAAAAGGTTTACACACAGAAAAAAACAATCTTTAATGGTTACAAGGAAGGGGAAGGGTGGGGAGAGGAAATCACTAGATAGTAGACAAGTGTTAACTTTGGTAAAGGGAAAGATAACACACAATATAGGGAAGTCAGCACAACTTGAACAAGGCGAGATCATAGAAGCTTCCTAGACACATCCAAACATTTTGAGGGACTGAGGGCTGTGGACAGTGGTCTCAGGGAATACTAGGTCAGTTGGCATAATACAGTTCATAAAAAAAATGTTCTACATCCTGCTTTGTTGAGTAGCTTTTTGGGTCCTAAAAGCTTGTGAGCGGCCATCTAAGGTACCATCTGTTGGTCCCAGCACATTTGGGGTAAAGGAGAATGAAGTAAACCAAAGACACAAAGAAAATATTAGTCCAGAGAACTAATGGACCACATGAATCACAGCCTCCACCAGCCTGACTGAGCCCAGTAGAACTAGATGATTCCCAGCTACCACCACCAACTGCTCTGAGAGGGATCACAATAGAGGGTCACTGGAAGAGCAGGAGAAAAATGTAGAACAAAATTCAGATTCACAAAGACCAGACTTACTGGTCTGACAGTGACTGGAGGAACCCTCAAGACTGGCCACCAGACACGCTGCTGTCTCAGAACTGAAGTCACTCCCAAAGTCTGCCCTTCACTGAAAGATTAGACAGGTCTATAAAACCAACAGTAACACACGTGAGGAACATGCTTCAAAGATCAATCACATACAAGACTAAATGGACACATCAGCCCAAAAAAGACATCAGGAAGGGACAAGAAAACTGAATGAATAGAAGCAGGGAACCGGGGGTGGAGAAGGGGAGAGAGTTGACACGTTGTGGAGCTCGTAACCAGTGTGACAAAACAATTTGTGTATTAATTGTTTAATGAGAAACTAATTTGCTTTGTAAACTTTCACCAAAAGCACAACAAAATAGAAAAAGAAACCCCATACCCATTAGCAGTCATTTTGCATTCATCCCCACTCTTCAGCCCTAGGCAATCACTAATCTGCCTTCTGTCTCTATATTTGTCTGTTCTAATATATATCTTTTATAAAAACTTTTTTTTAATTGGTTTTCAAAAGATTTCTCCTAGAAACTACTCAATTATGAATAAGGTCTATCGTTTACTATCAAAAGTTAAGAACTCTAATTTCCAACCTTTTCCTCCCCAGATTTTATTGTACAGTTCTTAGAGCAGCAGGTTTGTACTTTGAACTGGGATGTGGGCTTTGTAATACAGACAATGAATGAAATTGGAGTCCCATTACCTAGACTACTGGAAGTGTACGATCAGTTATTCAAATCACGGGTAAGAAAAATATTAAGTAAAATAAAAATAGCTTACTTGGTTAAGTTAGCTAAAATTCTTCTAGATATAAGGGTGGGGTATTTTGATTGCATGCTTGTAAGTGTCTCATCACTTGGTCTAATAAAGTGGCAAGAGAGATTTGCTTCATTGGTTGAGTATCAAAAAAGATCATGCTTCAGACTTAAAATAATTGCTTTGCTGATATGATAAAAATGAAATATTATTCTTGAATATATGTTTTATTCTTGGTGGAATAGGCTAAACCAAGACATGGGCTAAACACGTTAAATTATGAATCGTCATTTACTTTAAAAGAACAAAATAACAGTATACTTATTCATTTTAACCTAATCTAAAATATCAGTGCTTAAAGATCTTTGCCGTACTGAGCATTATCAGACTATGTATTTTATAATTTTTATCATAAGGATAAAGGATCCAAATAAAACCTTGTTAAATTAGAGTGTATCTTTTATAGTAACATCATCAGAACATTCATATAATGCTTTACAAGGCACTTTTATGTGTGTATTTCATTTGAGCCTCACCGTAAGCCCATATTGAAAATGAACAAGTGTTAGTATCCTCATGGTATATTACCAAAACAAAAGTGCAGAGATGTTAAATAAGTTGCTCAAGTCAGATGGCTAGTAACTGATGATGTCAGAAGTAGAATTAAGATTCCTTGACTGCTACTTTAGTCTCTTTTTACTATATCAGACTAATTCTGTATAAGTTCAAAGTATGCTGCAGCCCATAGATAAAGATGGATATTTCTTTTACCTCAGGTGTCACATCCATATCTCTAAGAAAATTTACATGCTCTTCAAAGTGTATCAGTATTTCAAATATTCTTCCTAAATAATATCACAATACAGTTTTAGGTATTCAAATATTAACTATAACCAGGTATTTAATTTAGTAATCACATGATAACTATTGCTTTTTTATACCAGTAAATTTCACTTTGGACTTCTGATGACTGCTTTGACTAACATAAATAATTAAAAATCAGTCAACACAGTTTTCCTTACAACTTATGATATATACTTTCCTTATAGGATCCATTCTGGAACAGAATGAAGAAGCCACTTCACCTTTTGGATTGTATACATGTACTGTTGACAAGATATGTTGAGAATCCTAGCCAAGTTCTAAATTGTGAGAGGTAATTATGAATTAGATATACTCTATTATAGCAAAAGGTTTAAGTGTTTCTAATCAATATCTGGGTAACAAATTGGGAGAGAATGGAAAAAGATATGGAGATGGTAAAGACATATAGGAGATTTAAGCTCTTGTTTACATTAGCAATAACTATATTGAATTATACTGATCAATGGTATGAAAAGTAGGACCATTTTTTTCCATTTTCAACCCTTATCCTGAGTCCTTTGTACAAGTGAAAGGGTGTAATTTATAAATTATTTCTAAACTCCTTCTGCTTTGAATTAGTGACCTAGGACCAAGGACCAAAGATAATTTTATCTTTCTAATATTGTTGGCCATCTCAAGGGATATTCTTTTGAAACAAAAAAACAAAATAATTTTCAGTATTAATAAGAATCAACCCTTAATGCCTCCTTTTCATTGTAATAATCTTCAGATGAAAAATGATGGTTATGTGATGGTCCACCTACCCTCTAAGTTTCCTTCTCTGTTTTCATTTATTTGCCACTCAATCACACGTTCTTTGCTCATCTGTGGGATTATAAGGTTAGCATAAGTTGTGGGGAAGCGCTACAGGAGGAAATATTTCTAAATGTGTACAAATAATTGATCAGATGTCTTTTCCTTTACAGGAGAAGATTTACAAATCTCTGCCTGGATGCTGTTTGTGGTTATCTGGTTGAGCTCCAATCTATGAGCTCTTCAGTAGCAGTACAAGCCATTACAGGGAATTTTAAATCTCTTCAAGCGAAATTAGAACGCCTTCATTAATTATTGTAATGTATTTTCATCCATGCATTTTGATCTGTAAAATAAAAGCTCAGCTGGGTCCAGATACCAGGTGCTCTTAAGTCTAAGAAATTAAGAACCATTTTAATAGAAGTATGTTTTTAATAAGTGGCTACCAACACTATATTTGCCAAATGGATTCTTTTTTTATGACTACTATTTTGTTTATTAATAATCCTGTTAAAAACACTGAAATAAGATTATGATCTTAACACATGGATAAAGAAATATTTGGAAACTCTTAAATATTTTACTGCAGGTAGAAATGGAAATCTTTCTAAGATATATACCTTTTTTGAATTTATATTACTCAAATTCGAGTTAGTACAAGGATATTGGTATCAAAACTTAAATAGATTAGCTGAGCACGTCTATTCCCATATTGGATTCTACAACAGTCTTTAAATAGGCAAAAAAACACTTTTCTTTTTTTTTATTTTTTTAAACTTTGGGTTCATCCTTGGAAAGAAATTTCCTCCAACTGTTAATATTGCAAAATTGCAATCATTCATTGAAGATTGGTACATACCTGGTTATTCTGAGCAGGTAGTAAACTTGTAAATAATGTCGTGTGTCTCGAAAACCTACACAGGAAGCTAGTATTTTCCCTTCGCTGTTCTTTGACCCTGTAACTACTGATTCCATTAGAGCAGTGCTTCTCAAAGTGTGAGCACCAAATCAGCAGCAGCAGCATCACCTGGGAATTTGTTAGAAATTGAAATTCTCGGGCCCCACCCAGACCTACTAAAGCAAAAAGTTAGAATGAATCTTAGCAATTTGTGTTTTAACAGGCTTTCCCAGGGATTCTGGTCCCTGTCAAGTTTGAGGAGCACTGCATTGGGGTACTACAACCTTCTAAGTTTATGAACTGAGTTCCCTCTCTGATTCCTCCTCCTCCCTGCCCCACCAATAACCACACCACAGGAGTTTTACCCAAGACCCAAAATACATAAAGCAAAATGTTGGTAATGTAGTTTTAGTTAGTCTTTAACGAAATTAGAGAGGCTAAACCAAGTGCCACAATGTCATGGTAACAAAGAGGGAGGGCAAAGTGGGAATGGCCATAGCTAACAAAAAAGCAAAAGCATTTTTATCTCTTCCCTAGACCATATAGGATTGCCCTCTCTACATTTATTATCTCTTTCCTGTTTCTCCTGTAATCTTCTAATTTATAATAACAACCCTTAACTCACAATATTGAAGCTACATCTTTAAAAAGGACGTTAGGCTAGCATGGTCAGATGGTCTATAAAAACCTGAAATCTGAAGACCATCCCTTTTATTCATACAGCACCTTTAAGAACTCTAACCCCACAGCAGATGTTTACAGTACCTCTTGTTGTTAATTGTTGTCAGATACTGTCAAGTCAGCTGTTACTCATGGCGACCCCATGCACAACTGAACTTAACACTCCCCAGGCCTGTACCATCTTCACAATTGTTGCTATGTTTGAGCCCATTATTGCAGCCACCGTGTCAGTCCATCTGGTTGAGGGTCTTCCTCTTTTTCACTGACCCTCTACTTTACCAAGCATGATGGCCTTCTCCAGGAACTGGTCCCTCCTGATAACATGTCCAAAGTATGAGACGAAGTCTCGCCATCCTCCCTTCTGAGGAGAATTCTGGCTGTACTTCTTCCAAGATAGATTTGTTCATTCTTCTGGCAGTCCGTGGTATATCTAGTATACTTCGCCAACACCATAATTCAAAGGCATCGATTTTTCTGTCTTCCTTATTCATTGTCCAGCTTTCTCTTGAATATGACACAATTGAAAATACCATGGCTTGGGTCAGGCACACCTTAGTCTTCAAGGTGACATCTTTGCTTTTTAATCCTATAAAGAGGTCTTTTGCATTAGATTTGCCCAGTGCAATACGTTGTTTGATTTCTTGACTGCTGCTTCCATGGGCATTGATTGTGGATCCAAGTAAAATGAAATCCTTGACAGCTTCAGTATTTTCTCCCTTTACCATGAGGTTGCTTATTAGTCCAATTGTGAGAATTTTTATTTTCCTGATGTTGAAGTGTAATCCATACTAAAGGCTGTGGTCTTTTACGTTCATAAGGAAATGCTTCAAGTCCTGTTCGCTTTCAGCAAAGTTGTATCATCTGCATATCACAGGTTATTGAGTCTTCCTCCAATTCTGATGCTGTGTTCTTCATAGTCCAGCTTCTTGGATTATTTTCTCAGCATACAAATTTAATGAGTATGGTGAAAGGATACAACCCTGACACACACCTTTCCTGATTTTAAAACATGCATTAGCCCTTTGTTCTGTTGAAATGACTGTTGCTTGGTTTATGTACAGGTTCCACATGAGCATAATTAAGTTTTCTGGAATTCCCATTCTTTGCAGTGTTATCTATAATTTGTTATGATCCACAGAGTCAAATGCCTTTGCATAGTCAATAAAACACAGGTAAACATCTTTCTGGTATTCTCTACTTTCAGCCAAGATCCTTCTGACATCAGCAGTGATATCCCTTCTTCTACATACTCTTATGTATCTGGCTTGAATTTCTAGCAGTTCCCTGTCAACGTCCTGCTGCATCCATTTGGAATTATCTTCAGCAAAATCATACTTGTGTGTGATAGTAATGATATTGTTAAATAATTCCCACATTGTGTTGCATCACCTTTCTTTGGAATGGGCACAAATATGGATCTCTTCCAGTCGGTTGGCCAAGTAGCTGTCTTCCAGATTTCTTGACATAGATGAGTGAGCACTTCCAGCATTGCATCCGTTTGTTGAAACATTTTCAATTGGTGTTCTGTCAATTCCTGGAGCCTTTTTTTTTTTTTTTGCCAATGCCTTCAGTGCAGCTTGGACTTCTTCCTTCAGTACCATTGGTTCTTGATCATATGCTACCTCCTGAAATGGCTGAATGTCAACCAATTCTTTTAGGTACAGCAACTGTGTATTCCTTTCATCTTCTTTTGATGCTTCCTGCATCATTTTAATATTTTCTCCATGGAAACCTTCAATATTGCAACTCGAGGCTTGAATTTTTTCTTCAATTCTTTCAGCTGGAGAAATGCTGAGTGTGTTCTTCCCTTTTGGTTTTCTAACCCCAGGTCTTTGTACATTCCATTATAATACTTTGTATTCTCAAGCTGCCCTTTGAAATCTTCTATTTGGCTCTTTTACTTCATCATTTCTTCCATTCTCTTTAGCTACTCTATGTTCAAAAGCAAGGTTCAGAGTCTCTTCTGATATCCATTTTGGACTTTCTTTCCTGTCTATTTAATGACCTCTTGCTTTCTTCATGTATGATGTCATTGATGTCATCCCACAATTTGTCTGATGTTCAGTCATTAGTGTTCAGAGCATCAAATCTATTCTTGAGATGGTCTCCAGATTCAGGTGGAATATATGCAAGGTCATAGTTTGGATCTTGTGTACTTGTTTTAATTTTCTTCAGCTTCAATTTGAATTTGCATATGAGCAGTTGATGGTCTGTTCCACAGTTGACCCCTGGCCTTCTGATGATGATACTGAGCTTTTCCATCATCTCTTTCCACAGATGTAGTCAGTTTGATTCATGTGTATTCCATCTGGCGAAGTCCATGTGTATTGTCACCATTTATGTTGTTGGAAAAAGGTATTTCCAATGAATAGGTCATTGGTCTTACAGATTCTGTCATGCGATCTCCAGCATCATTTCTATCACCGAGGCCATATTTTCCAACTGTGATCCTTGTTTATTTCAAACTTTTGTATTTCAATCACCAGTAATTATCAATACATCTTGATTGCATGTTTGATCAATTTCAGATTGCAGAAATTGGTAAAAATTTTCAGTTTCTTCATCTTTGGCATTAGTGGTTGATGCATAAATTTGAGTAATATTCGTATTAACTGATTTTCCTCTTAGGCATATGGGTATTATCGTATCCCTGACAGCGTTGTGCTTCAGGATAGATCTTGAAATGTTGTTGTTGTTTTTTTTTTAATTGTACTTCAGGTGAAGGTTTACATAACAAATAGTATCTCATGAAACAGTAGTACACATATTGTTTTATGACATTGGTTAACAACCCCACAACATGTCAACCCTCTCCCTTCGCGACCTTTTTTTTTTTTTTTGGTGAAAATATACATAGCCAAAGATA
>NW_004444133.1:642565-655081 GCF_000243295.1 Trichechus manatus latirostris | reverse complement strand
GAGGCCTTGGTAGCTGTGGTCCATTAGTCCTTTGGACTGCTCTTTTCCTTGTATCCTGTTCTCTTCATTCTCCCTTGCTCCCGAAGGGATGAGACCAGTAGAGTATCTTAGATGGCTGCTCACAGGCTTTTAAGACCCCAGAAGCTACTCACCAAGGTAGAATATAGAACATTGTCTTTATAAACTGTATTATGCCAATTGAGCTAGATGTTCCCTGAGACCATGGTCCCCGCAGCCCTCCTCCCAGCAATTCAGTCCCTCAGGGAGTTTGGATGTGTCTGTGGTGCTTCCTTGACCTTTCCTTGTACAAGTTGTGCTGGTTTCCCCTGTATTGTGTACCATCTCACCCTTCACCCAAGATACCACTTATCTATTGCCTATTTAGTATTCCCCCCCCCACCCCTCCCGAAATGTTGTTTTTGATGGTGAATGTGTCGCCACTCCTATTCAACTTGTCATTCCCAGCATAGTAGACCGTATGATTGTCTAATTCTAAATGGCCAATACCGGTCCATTTCAGCTCACTAATGCCTAGGATATCTACTTTTCAAGCGTTCCATTTCATTTTTGACCACTTGGTTTCCTAGATTCATACTTTGTACGTTCCACATTCTGATTATTGATAGATGTTTGCATCTGTTTCTTGTCACTTTGAGTCGTGTCACATCAGCAGATGACGGTCCCAAAAGCTTTACTCCATCCATGTCATCAAGGTCAACTTACTTTTAGGAGGCAGTTCTTCCCCAGTCATATTTTGAGTGTCTTCCAACCTGAGGGGCTCATCTTTCGGCACTATATCAGACAATGTTCTGCTTCTGTCTGGAAGCTCCACTGAAACCTGTCTATCATGGGTGACCCTGCTGGTATTTGAAGTACTGGTGGCATAGCTTCCAACGTCACAGCAACACTCAAGCCACCACGTATGACAAACTGACATACAAGTGGTGGCAACACCCTTTAGAGGGTAATATCCCTAAGGGAGAAGAAATTAAATCCTCATACTTTTTATTCTCTGAAACAGTGTTTCTAAAACTGTAACATTCATGATAATCATCTGGAGAGCTTGTTAAAACAGGCTACTGAGTTCCACCTTCAAGAATTCTGATTCATTAGGTCTAGAGTGGTACCTGGGAATTCCCATTTCTAACAGACTTCCTTGTGATACTTCTTGCTGATACTGGCGGTCAGTGGATCAAACGTTTGAGTAGCATTGCTCTAGCACATTTTCCACTGCATTAGTATACTCTGTACTTGAAGTTCATTCCACCCATTATTTTTTTAAAGCAACTTTAAATATATAGAGCATGAATAATTAGTAGAACATAACCTGTGAAACAGTGCATTTACTATAGGCAGTGAGGAGTCACTGTAAGTTTTGGTTGTAACATTTGTGTGTTTTAGGTAGATCATATTAGTATGGCAAAATGATTAGGAAAGAAGAGAAAAGTCTGTTTTAACTTATTGTGCAAGGCACAATATATTGACTCTTATGATGTATATGGAGAATGTTCAATATTCCTTGAGTTATAACACATCTGACTTACTAATGACTTTTTAATTTGAACACCTGACTACTAACCACTTAAATTTCCTCAACTTTGTGTATTTTGTAATTGCTGTCAACTCAGGTACTCTTCCTTCTCAGATTCTCTTCCTCGGGATACTCTCCCACCTTCATCTCTTTTCCTCCTACTTATGAAAGAAAAAATTATGATAGTGATAACAAGTTGTATCAAGGAAATGAAGAACTAGGACATTGAATCTAAAGATCTCTAAAGGAATCTAAAGAGCTCATAATTTCCTTTCATTATCAATGTCTTCGTTTAAATCTTAATAAAACTATTTTCAATCACTAGAATATTTTTAAGTCTTTAGTAAATCATTTAAACATTTCTAAATTTTACTTTCCTCATATCTAAAGTGAGGAGATGTGAAACTAAATGATAAGACTCCTTGAAATCCAAAATTGTGTAAGCGCTAAGATAATCAGTTTTTTGTTCAGTTTTGAGTTTTTACTTCAAATACTATGTTAGCTACATTGTAGTGAAACAACGTTCGCCAAAGCCTTCTGCAACAGAGATTTTTATTGTGACATATCAGAAGACAAAAATGAGAAATTGGCTGCGAGCACTCAGGCTGTAAACAGACCAAAATCCAAAGAAGCACAATCTGTAAGTGTTTTTCATACAGTTTTGACAGGTGCTGATTCATTATCAGTGAAGGTCTTTCACCATGCCCTGCCAGTCATTGGAACACATACCTATGAGTAAATTACAGACTGATTGGTTAAATTAAAGACAAAGAACTAAGATCATGACTGGGTGACCTTTTTTTGTTTTGTCTTTTCTAACAATTTGGTCTCTTGCCTCAGGGGTCCTGAGTGTGTCATTATTCTGGTTGTTTTTTGCTATGTGGGCTACCTGTGATACTGGGTAGATCTTTAACTCACTTCCTGGGGTAAATTGTTACTTAGTGTTGGTACACAAGTGCACTGTCCACTGAACCGATCAGAACAATCTGTCCTACCCCTTTGATGTAGTTTCTTATGTTTGAAGTCCTATAGATTTTTTCTTTTGTGGTTATGGCCTGCTGTAGTTAGGTTAACCCTTTATCAGTTATAATACAATTATTCTTTTTAATTTCAAATAATTTTCAAGTAAACATTTCCACAGCATTATGGCATGTCTGAAATTATACATTTGTTTTAAAACTCTCAGTAATGCTTTTTGCGTTTTGGCAGCTCATACCAGCAGAACTAACCCTGTTTAAAATTAATCAATTTGCCATGTGGGAGCCAGAACCCCTTATCACATCTCTAACCCACACCTGAGTGTCCTTCTATCTAGTGGACATTTCCACTTGGATGACATAATGCACCTCAGTCAAAACTTGGCCACATCTGAACTTAAGCCTCTCTCCCTGCCCTCAGCCCACCCCACCCCCCATTCCTCCTCCTTTGTTCCCAGACTCCTAGCTCAGTCTTTGCCATGTAACTACTCAAATTAGAAATACAAAAATCATCTTTGAATTCTTCCCTCCCCCTCTAAATCCAGTCAGTCCCCAATTCCTAAGCAAGTCTACTTTCTTAGTAGCCCCCATATCTGTACAATTGTCTCAGTACTTTAGGTTTTTAGGGTTTAGTCAGGTTATTCCCTTTCATTTGGATTACTACAATGGTGTCTAAGTGATCTTCCTGACTCTAGATTGACTCCTTCATTCCTTTTCCACACTGAGGTCAGAGTGGTCTTTTAAAAATGTAAATATAACATAATTCCTTCTTACCTTGTCCCTCAGAAGAAATTCCAGATTCCTAGCATGGGATATAAGGACTCCGTTGCAGTTGAGCAAAAATAAAAATAACAAAAACCTCAATTTAGTTTAAGCAAAAGAAGAGATTGATCCCCAAAACTATAAAGTCCAAGTATAGAGGTGCTTCCATGTGGATAAATCCAGGGCCTCAATATCTTCAGGGCTTTCTATAGCTCAGTTCTGCTTTTCATGTTTGCTCTTTGCCTCCTTTTGCGGACAGTTTTCTCCATAACTCCTGGGAGAGTACAGACAGTGTCAAGTTACATAATCCTGTTAGCTCTAACCCAGAGCTACAGTCAACAGAAAAGTCCTATGAAGGGCTCTGATTGACCCAGCCTGAGTCATGGACTCAATCGTGAGATACAGTGGTACAGGATCATTATCCAAACCACGTAGAACAGCAAAGAAGTGCTTTCCTAAAGAATTGCATGTTAACACAACATCAGTCCACTATATCTGTCCACCAGCATCACTTACTACTCATCTGTTTGTGCTTTGATGAAAACTATAAACCCACAAATCCAAGAAGCTCAGTAAGCCCAGAGCCGGATAGACACAAAGAAAACCATACCAAGGCACATCATAATCAAATTCTCACCAAATTAGGAATAAAAAAGCCTTTCCTCAGCCTAATAAAGGACATCTATGAAAAACATTACGGCTAAAATCACAATGGTGAAAGACTAAATGGTTTCTCCTTAAATATGGTAACAAGGATGTCTCCAACACTTCAGTACAGTGTTGGAGGACCTGGCAATTGCAAGATGCCAAACAAAAGAAATGTAAGATGTACAAATTAGGAAAGCAGAAGTAAATGTGTCTTTATTTACAGACAACATGATTGTGTACCTAAAAAATCCTATAATATTCATAAAACTACTTAGAACTACTAACTACAGCAAACTACTAGAGCTAATAAGATAGTTTAGCAAGGTCACAAGAAACCAGGTCAATGTACAAACTTCAATTCCATTTCAGTACACTAGCAACAAACAAAATGAAAGATCATTATTTAAAATGGCATCAAAACCCATAAAATAATACTTAACAAAATATTTGTAATATGTGTTGTTAGGTGCCATACAGTCCTTTTGACTGATAGTGCGTCTATGTACAACAGAATGAAACATAGCTCGATTCTGCACCATCCTCACAATCTTTGCTATGCTGGAGCCCAGTGTTGCAGCCACTGCGTCAGTGCACCTCGTTGAGGGTCTTCCTTTCTCTGACCCTCTACCAAGCATCATGTCCTTCTGCAGGGATTGGTCCCTGCTGATAACATGTCCAAACTACTTGAATTCTTGCCATCCTCACTTCTAAGGAGCATTCTGGCTGTACTTCTTCCAAAACAGATTTGTTCATTCATCTGGCAGTCCATAGTATGTTCAACATTCTTTCCCAACACCTTAATACAAAGGCATTAATTCCTCTTAGGTCTTCTTTATTTATTGTCCAGCTTTCTCATGCATATGAGGCAATTGAAAATACCATGGCTTGGATAAGGCACACCTTTTTCCTCAGAGTGACATCTTTACTTTTCAACACTTTATAGGGATCTTTTGCAGCAGATTTACCCAATGCAATATGTCGTTTGATTTCTTGACTGCTGCTTCCATGGGCGTAGATTGTGGATCCAGGTAAAACGAAGTCCTTGACAACTTCAATATTTTTTCTGTTTATCATATGTTGCTTACTGGTCCAGTCGTAAGGATTTTTGTTTTCTTTATGTTGCGGTGTAATCCGTACTGAAGGCTGTAGTCTTTGATATTCATCAGTAAGTACTTCAAGTCCTGTTCACTTTCCACAAGCAAGGTTGTGTCATCTGCATATCACATGTTCAATAATTTGGCCGTAGAATCCTTCAGTATTGCAACTTGAGGGTTGAATTTTTCCTTCAATTCCTTCAGCTTGAGAAATGCCAAGCATGTTCTTCCCTTTTTGTTTTCTAACTCCAGGTCTTTGCACATTTCATTATAATACTTTATTTTGTATTCCGGAGCTGCCCTTTGAAATCTTCTGTTCAACTCTTTTACTTCATTTCTTCCATTCCTTTTAGCTACTCTACGTTCAACAGCAAGTTTCAGAGTCTCTTCTGACATCCATTTTGGTCTTTTCTTTCTTTCCTGTCTTTTTAATGACCTCTTGCTCTCTTCATGTATGATGTCCTTGATGTCATCCCACAATTTGTCTGATCTTCAGTCATTAGTATTCAGAGCCTCAACTCTATTTTTGAGATGGTCTCCAAATTCAGGGGGGATATACTCAAGGTTGTATTTTGGTTCTCATGGACTTGTTTTAATTTTCTTCAGCTTCAACCTGAGCTTTCATATGAGCAATTGATGCTCTGTTTTGCAATCAGCCCCTGGCCTTGTTCTAACTGATGATATTGAGCTCCATTGTCTCTTTCCACAGATGCAGTCAGTTTGATTCCTGGGTTTTCCATCTGGTGAGATCCACATGTATAGTTGCCATTTATGTTGTTGAAAAAAGGTATTTACAATGAATAAGTTGCAGGTTTTGCAAAATTCTATCATCAATCTCTGACATCATTTCTATCACCAGGGCCATATTTTCCAACTACCAATCCTTCTTCGTTTCCAACTTTCACATTCCAATCACCAGTAATTATCAATGCATCTTGATAGCAGGTTTGATCAACTTCAGACTGCAGAATTGATAAAAATCTTCCATTTCTTCATCTTTGGCCTTAGTGGTTGGTGTGTAAATTTGAATAATCGTCGTGTTAACTGGTCTTCTTTGTAGGCAGATGGCTATTATTCTATCACTGACAACGTTGTCCTTCAGGATAGATCTTAAAATGTTCTTTTTGATGATGAATGTGACACCATTCCTCTTCAATTTGTCATTCCCAGCAAAGTAGACCATACGATTGTCCGACTCAAAATGGCCAATACCAGTCTGTTTCAGCTCACTAATGCCTAGGAGCCCGGGTGTCATAGTTGGTTAAGAGCTTGGCTGCTAACTAAAAGGTCAGCAGTTCAAATCTACCAGCCACTCCTTAGAAACCCTGTGAGGCAGTTCTACTCTGTCTCATAAGGTCATTATGAGTCAGAATCAACTCAGTGGCACCTAACAACAACAACGCCTAGGATATGGATCTCTGTGTGTTGCATTTCATTTTTGACAACTTCCAATTTTCCAAGATTCATACTATGTACATTCCACATTCCAATTATTAATGGATATTCACAGCTGTTTCTTCTTATTTTGAGTCATGCCACATCAGCAAATAAAGGTCCCCAAAGTTTGACTCCATCCATGTCATCCATCCATGTCATTAATGTCGACTCTACTTTTAGGAAGCAACTCTTCCCCAGTTGTATTTTGAGTGCCTTCCAACCTGAGGGGCTCATCTTCTGGCACGATATCTATTTTTCACTGCTATTCATAAGATTTTCACTCCCCAATTCTTTCAGAAGTAGACTGCCAGGTCCTTCTTCCTAATCTGCCTTAATCTGGAAGCTCCACTGAAACCGGTCCACCATGGGTGACCCTGCTGGTATTTGAAATACCAGTGGCATAGCTTCCAGCATCACAGCAACACACAAGCCACCACAGTATGACAAACTGAAAGACGAACGGTGGTAATATATGTAGTGTTTGTTAATTTTTTACAGAATAAGATCTGTACACTGTAAACTACAAAACAGTACTGGAAGAAACTATGGAAGCCTTAAATGAGAAATATATAATGTTCATTGATTGACAGACTGAAATTATTAACACATTAATTCTTGCCAAACTGATGTTATAGATTCAATGAAATCCCAATCAGATTCCCAGGAAAAATTTTATAAAAATAGACAAGATGATTCTAAAATTTACATGGAAATGAAAGGTTCTAGAATAGCCAAAACAATTTTGAAAAAGAATAATATTGGAGAACTTATACTAAATTCATGATTTCGTGTAAAGCTGCAGTAATCAGATAATGGTATTTGTGTAAGGATAGACATATAGTTTTATGGTACAGAGATAGACCCACACATATATGGACAATTGATTTTGAACAAATTGTACTGAACAATTGGTTTCTACATGGAAAAATATCATATACCATACACCATATACAAAAATTAATTTAATGTGCATCATAAACCTAAATATAAGAGACACAACTATAGAAACAACTAGAAGAAAACACTGGATTAAATTTTTATGACCTTGGATTAGGCAGCCTTCTTAGGACACAAAACCTGAATCAGAAAAAACATGATAAATTGGACTTAATCAAAATTTAAAATTCTACTCTTCAAAAAACACATTAAGAAAATAATAAAGCAAGCCACACTCTGGGATAAAATACTTGCAAAACAGATCTGATAAAAGACCTGTTTAAAATATATAAAATACTCTTTCAACTCAATAAGGAGACAACCTCTGCCAAAAAAAATAAAAGATATAAGATGCGGATACTTTTCCAAAGAAGATATATGAATGCCAAATAAGCACATGAAAAGATGCTCTACATCTTTACTAAGTGTTGTTGTTAGGTGCCGCCGAGTCGGTTCCAACTCATAGCAACTGTATGTACAACAGAAGGAAACACTGCCCGATCCTGCGCTATCCTCACAGTTGTTATGCTCGAGCCCATTGTTGCAGCCACTGTGTCAATCCATCTCATTAAGGGTCTTCCTCTTTTTTGCTGACCCTCTACTTTACCAAGCATGATGTCCTTCTCTAGGGACTGATCCCTCCTGACACTATGTCCAAAGTTCATGAGACATAGTCTTGACAGCCTTGCTTCTAAGGAGCACTCTGGCTGCACTTCTTCCAAGACAGATTTGTTTGTTCTTTTACTCAGTAGGAAAATGCAAATTAAACTCTAATGTGGTGCCACTACATAGATTCACAATGACTAAGATTTAAAAATTTGGTCATGTCTGGTATTTGCAAGGATGTGGAGCAGCTGGGACTCGTTGGTAGGAATGCAAAATGATACAGCCACTTTGGAAAACAGTTTGGCAGTTTCTTTTAGGGTTAAACATATACTCAGCATGTGACCCAGCAATCCCTAGGTATTTACTCAAAAGAAATAAAATCCTGTTTTCACAGGAAAACTTGAACAGGAAACTTTACTCATAATAGCCAAAAACTGGAAACAAACAAAACCTTTATCAACAGTTGAATAGATAATAAATTTTGGTGTATTAATGCAATGGAACACCATACCACTACAAGCAACAAAGGTTAAGTAACAAAAGAACATATACAGTATGATTCCATTTATATAAAGTTCAAAAACAGACCCCCTCCAAAAAAAACCAACTCTATATTGTTTAGATATGCATACATAAGTGGCAAAACCTTAAAGAAACCCAGAATATTAGCCTATTGGGTACCTCTCGGCAGAGGCACGTAACTGTTGGGGGGAGGATAGAAAGATTTGTGTGTGCCTTCTGGGAAGCTAGTAATGTTTCTTTTTGTGATCCGTGTGGTGTTTGTCATAGGTGTTTACTCCATATTTTTAAACTATGTACATGTTTTATATATACTCTGTGTATATGATGCATGTTATAATAATTTTTAAAAATTGAATGAATTATTATGAATCAGTATTTAATCATTGTAAATCAAGTGTTTTCCCAGCCTAACAAATAGTCTACAAATAATAGGAGCCTTACCAAATGTTAGCTGAATTGAATAAAACATATTTTTTATAGTGGGAAATAATTTGCTATGATAATTTCAAAAGTATAATGTACTGGGTCACATGAATGGAGAAAAAAGGATATGATCATATGATTATATCACTTCTGAGTAGTAACTTAAATGCATATTAATTCCTAAATTCCAAATGTTTAAAAAACATAAACACTCATTATCTAGCCTATGTTAACACAATCTTTTACAAGTAATGAGAATTTTGCAAATCAAAGTATGTGTTTTAACATTTTATCATAGTTAATATTTTTGCTAGCACATTTATTCTTCTGTATAATGAATGCATATATTGAAGGAAAAAGATGAGAGTCCGTCCTAACACCCTTTCCTTTGAACACAATAATACAGATTTTGGCAATTATGATACAATATACCAAAAAGAATACTGTAAACTTTACCGTATAAAAGAATAAATATCAGTAAAAATATCCAAATATTTCTATATGAGGGCAATATGATCACATATCTTAAAAAACCAAGTGAATCAACAAAAACAATTTGATAAAATAAGAAAATAAGAGAACTGACAAAATTGCAGGCTAAGCTGACTGAATTGTATGTCCCTATTCCAATAATAAAAATTAGAAATTATAGTGAAAATAATCACATGAATAATAATGGAAAATAGTTAGTATTTACTCCAGCCTAAAGTGTTATCAATTGTAAGACACACTATTATTTTATGTAGTACCAGGAAAGAAAAAATATTGCCAATTAAAAGGACATTACATTCTTATCACTTAGAATTTTTATTTTAAACTTATTGAAAGAGTTCTGTAGATTTATGAGAGATTTGTATCATACGCTTGTACATTCACAAAAAAGAAAATGGAAGCAAAATAAACTGGCTAAGATATTCTAAAATGATCTTACATGGATAAACCAACTCTTCTGAATTATTTTTGGATTCACATACTGATGTATGTGTTTTTCAACACAATATTGATGGTAGAGGCAATCCCCATGAGTCCTGGGCATCCCATGCCCTTGCAGAGTAAGCCAAGAATACAGGGCCTTTATCACTCTTTACCCAGGCCATTTTTCAGGTTGTTTTTGCTGAGGTAATGGCTAAAAAATGAAATGGCCTACTTGCCACTCACAATAAAAGTGGTTTACCCCCCAACTCAATGTTCCTCTTCTCTAACACAACCCGCTTCGCCCTTCTAGGCTGTCTGCATTGCCCCTATGGGACTTGGAAGGCATGGGGAACCAGCGTGAACATCATACTGACACTCTGCCTATAGCTTTTGCAGTGAGAAATAAAGCCTTTTATCTCTGACTCCAGAGTCTCATGGTCTCATGTTTTCTGCCACCATCATTGAAAGGGTAACAGGAACTTGTTAGCTTGAAAGTATGGTAAAACCCCAGACTCTTTACAGACCCCAGCAAATATCAACCTCTGGCCCTTAAGTATGTTGGTGATGAAATACTTCTTAAAAGTGCTCCACTATTGACTTGAATTTTCCTCCAAGCTGCTGACATCATTCTGCAAGTTTTGATGCACATGCACAGTTACTGCCACCTGACCCTGACTGACAGCTGTTGTGAAATTCATCACAGTTTGAGAGGTTAAAATGTGTGTGGGCGGGGGATAAAATGCTGTACTTGGTATAATGGATTTTTTTTTTTTTTTTTTTGGCTTATTCACCACCCATTCCTCAGCTTCCTGATAGCAACCTGATCTTCATTTGGGTATCTATTTTATTTATTAGGGTATTAGGTATAATGAATTTTGTTGTTGTTGTACTTTAAGTGAAAGTTTACAATTCAACTAGTCTCTCATATAAAAATTTATACATTGTTATGTGACCCTAGTTGCTCTCCCTGTACTGTGACAGCACACTCCTCCTTTCCACCCCAGATTTCCCATGTCCATTCATCCAGCTCCTGACCCTCTCTGCCTTTTCATTTTGCCTCTTGACCAGGAGCTGCCCATTTATTCTCATGTATCTACTTGAACTAGGAAGCACACTCTTCATGAGTATCATTTTATGTCCCATAGTCCAGTCTAACCTTTGACTGAGGAGTTGGCCTCAGAAATGGTTTTAGTTTTGGGCTAACAATCTGGCAGCCAAGTCTTCCAGGGTCCCTCCAGTCTCAGTCAAACCATTAAGTCTAGTCTTTTTACTAGAATTTGAGTTCTGCACCCCACCTTTCTGCTGCTCCATCAGGGACTCTGTCGTGTTCCCTGTCAGGGTGGTCATTGGTGGTAGCCGGGCACCATCTAGTTCTTCTGGTCTCAGGCTGATGAAGTCTCTGGTTTATGTGGCCCTTTCTGTCTCTTGGACTAATACTTCCCTTGTGTCTGTGGTGTTCTTCATTCTCCTTTACTCCAGGTGGGTTGGGACCAATTGATGCATCTTAGATGGCTGCTTGCTAGCTTTTAAGACCCCAGTCTCCACTCACCAAAGTGGGATGCAGAACATTTTCTTAATAAACTTTGTTGTACCACTTGACGTACATGTCCCCTGAAACCATGGTCCCCAGACCCCTGTCCCTGCTACTCTGTCCCTTGAAGTGTTTGGTTGTATTCAGGAAACTTCTTAGCTTTGGTTTAGTCCAGTTGTGCTGACTTCCCCTGTACTCTGTGCTGTCCTTCCCTTCACCTAAGATAATACTTGTCTGCTACCTCATTAGTGAATACTCCTATCCCTCCCTCCCCACCCTCGTAACCATAAAAGAATGTTTTCTTCTGTTTAAACGTTTTTCGTGGGTTCTTATAATAGTGGTCTTATACAATATTTGCCCTGTCGTGACTGACTAAATTCACTCAGCATAATGCCTTCCAGATTCCTCCATGTTATATGTCACAGATTCATTGCTGTTCTTTATCATTGCATAGTATTCCACTGCGTGACTATACAATAATTTGTTTATCCATTCGTCCACTGTTGGCACCTAGGTTGTTTCCATCTTTTTGCTGTCTTGAACAGTGCTGCAATGAACATGCATGTAACAGCTCTTGTTTCTCTAGCATATATTCCAAGGAGCAGGATAGCTGGAGCGTATGGTACTTCTATTTCTAGCTTTTTAAGGAAGCGCCAAATCGATTTCAAAAGCAGTTGTACCATTTTACATTCCCACCAACAGTGTATAAGTGTTCCAGTCTCTCCACAATCTCTCTAACATTTATTAGTTCATGTTTTTTGGATTAATGCTAGCCTTGTTGGGGTGAGATGGTGGTATCTCATCGTAGTTTTGATTTGCATTTCTCTACAGGCTAATGATTGTGAGCATTTCCTCATGTGTCTGTTAGCCACCTGAATGTCTTCTTTGGTGAAGTGCCTGTTCATACCTTTTGCCCATATTTAATTATTTCTCTTGTTGTTATTGAGGTTTTCCAGTATTTTGTAGATCACAGATATTAGACACTGATGAGAGTTGTCATAGCCAAAAATTTTTTCCCAGTCTGTAGGTTGTCTTTTGACTCTTTGGGTGAAGTCTTTTGATGAGCATAAGTGTTTGATTTTTAGGAGCTCCCAGTTATCTAGTTTCTTTTCTGGTATTTGTGCATTGTTACTT
>NW_004444133.1:629037-636939 GCF_000243295.1 Trichechus manatus latirostris | reverse complement strand
TTGTTAATCTTCTGGATTTCTGATTGCTATCTCTCTACGGATTCTTGCAGCCTGTTAAATTTGTCATTATGTTCTTCTCTAATCTTCTTTATTTCCTCTATTGCTTTGTCTGTGTGTTCCTTGGCTTGGTCTGCATTTTGCATAATCACCTTCCTGATCTCTTGAAGAGTTCTGCATATTAATTTTTTGTATTCTGCCTCTAGTAATTCCAAGAAATTCTCTTCCTCTTGAAAATTTCTTGATTCTTTATTTTGGCAGCTTGCTGAAGCCATCATGGTCTGCCTCTGTATGTGATTTGATATTGACTGTTGTCTCTGGCCATCAATAAGTTATTATATTTATGTATTTTATGTTCGCTTACTGTGTCCTAGCTTCTTGTTTTGTTTTGGTTTGATATGCCCAAATAGGCTGCTTGTGTGAGCTAGTTTGATTATTCGTGCTTTTGAAGCTCTAACGTCCTGTCACCAGGTGGTTAGAGGTGTTACTAGGTATGTGAGCCCAGGAGTCTGTTTACTTTTCTTTTATGGAATCAGCTCAGGTATCCAGGTAGTCAGTCACCAAGTGTGTGGTGCAGGCTCTCACCCACAGTCCTAGACAGGCATGGGTGATTGGTGTAGGCACAGACATCTGGCTGCAGTAGGAGGTCACACACTGAGCAAGGCACAGGGCTGACAGCTGTCCCTGAGTGTCTGGAAGGAAAGCACGTCACTGTTCCCTAGAGTGCATAGGTGGGTGGGTTTTGCAGCAGGACTATGAACACCCAATACTGTTGGCTGTAAGGACTAGGGGGCACCATTTATTCTTGGACCCGTGTTCAGGCGACTAGGTGGTGTAGGTGGAGCCATCAGTCCTCAGGCCCCTGATGTGGGCAGGCAAGAAACCTGCTTAAAGGGCAGAGCAGTGTCAAATGTCATGAACCTACCCTTC
The DNA here is from genome assembly GCF_000243295.1 of Trichechus manatus latirostris. Taxonomy (NCBI): domain Eukaryota; kingdom Metazoa; phylum Chordata; class Mammalia; order Sirenia; family Trichechidae; genus Trichechus; species Trichechus manatus. The sequence goes on along the minus strand of NW_004444133.1, from coordinate 636,012 downwards.
ACAGCTGAACCAGTTAAAGTTAGACTTCAGGTATATACCCTGTTGTATTCTGGTAACTCTGGTAATGACAGCCTATGCTGTTGAAATGGGCCCACACAAGTCTATGCAGGGGTGAAAGGCATTCAAAGTCTGTGGACCCCTTATGCCTGTGCATAGGCAAAGGAGCTGTGCCTACCCTGACTTTCTGGCTTAGGAAGTCGGCAGATTATTTTTTCCCTGTTAGTTAATTTGTTCCCTCTCTAAGGCCGGGAGAATGGCTCAGAGTCCATGATGGGTCCTACATCCGGCCCAGGGGACTCAGCAATTGCTGAAGCCAGCCCAGACCTGGTGCAGAGCGGTTCTGGATGTCTAAGTAGACTCTCTGCTGCTGGGTCTCTCCCGATGTGGAAAATACCTCCCAAGTACCACTGCTTGCCTCAGCATGCGCGCGAGCCGATCCTGCCTGAAGGGCAGTGGCTTCTGCTGAGTTAGGTCTGTCACATCCTGGCTGCTTCCAAACCGTCTGTCCCTCCCCCCACCACTCAGTCCGATTCTTCAACTTTGCCTTTGATGTTCAGGGCTCCTAGACTGTCATAGGTAATCAATTCACTTGTTTATTCGAGTCTTTGTTGTTAGAGGGACCACAGAAAGTGTCTGACTACTCTGCCATCTTAGCCCTGCCTACCCAGTATAATGAATTTTTATTTCTTCCCATTTTCTCTTTCACCTTTCTAACAGGAACCCAATTTCATTACGGTATCTTCCCTTCCCTCACACAGACCACAGTAGGTCCTCACTAATAAAAGCTAATCAGCATAACCCACCCTCCCTTACATTGTGATTGGTCATGAAACATAAGATAATCAGCACATTATTTTCAGGTTATGTGGCTCAATTTGAGTTAATGAAACGTGGGGGGAGGGTGACTTCTTCACTCTTCTAATACATCTATCAAAAGAGATGTTCTCATTCTCTGTATGATTGGAATTTGTTAGCTTTAAGTCAATGGTGTGCTGGAGCCAGCCAGTACTGACTTTCCAATAGTTGATTGTTAAATTTTCAGGACTTTTCTGAACTAGTTGATGTCAGATTTTAATTGAAATCAGTTATGGTGTAAGAATTTATTCCACAGAAATTGACAAATGCTACAAATGATAGCTTTCCCCTTCCCCGGGGAGAATAGGTATTCCTGTGTCGATTTCTGACCCAGTTAACTGGGCTATGGGGTATATGGGAGGGCAGGGTTATGTAGTATTAATATAGCTGCTAAGTCTACCTCTGTGTGTGTACAGAAGCAGTTCTCAGAGAGAGGGGTTGCTAAGCAGGCACCAAAATCTACCTTGTATTTACAATCTGCCACAATGAGTTCACTTTACGTTTCCTGAATATGTCCTGCATTTATTCTATATGACGTGGAAGAACGCGTAATCTTCCCCCAATTGTCTGTCAAAATCCTCATCCTTTAATGTTGATACCAAAACCACTGCTGTCAAGTTGATTCCAACTCATAGAGGCCCTATAGAACAAGATAGAACTGCCCCATAGGGTTTCCAAGGCTGCAATCTTTGCGGAAGCAGACTACCACATCTTTCTCCCGCTGAGTGGCTGGTGGGTTTGAACAGCTGACATTTCAGTTAACAGCCAAGCGCTTAACCGCTGCACCACCAGAGCCGATAGAGGATCACTTTTTGCTTAGTCAATGGAGTTTTATTTTTGTTTAAATGGTAGCACTCAATATATAATTTTTTAAAAAACGTACTTTTTTCTAAATGTTATTTATTTTGTTGTTGTTGTTGAGGATATACACAACAAAAATATACCGTTCAACAGTTACTACATATACGATTCAGTAACATTGATTACATTCTTCGTGTGCAACCATTCTCATTCTCCTTTTTTGAGTAGCTCCCCCCTCGTTAACAAACTTAGTGCCCCCTAACATTCCTTTCTAATTTTTCGTGTTCCTGTTGTCAACTTGATCCCACATAGATAGTTTTTAAAAGTGCATTATGATCAAGACAGGACTTTTTTACTGGTTAAGCTGACTTCAGGGGATATTTTTGGTTTAAGATTTAAAGATTATCCTAGGGCAATAGTTTCAGGGGTTCATCCACCTTCTGTGGTTCCAGAAACTCTAGAGTCGATGAGAATTTGAAATTTTATTCTGCATTTTCCCCCTTTAGATCAGGATTCTTCTATAGAATGTTTGATCAAAATGTTTAGTAATGGTGGCCGAGTTAATTGCTTCCTTTGCCATGAGATCAGCACTGGATGGTGTCTGGCTACCTTTAAAAACAAACTTTTAATTGAAATAACATACACAAAAGTACACAAATCACAGGGTAATAAATTATCTCAAAATTGAACACATTTGTTTAACCACCACTCAAGTAAAAGGTAGACCCTTACCTAAAAGCATGTAGATTCTCTCCTATCTCCTGCTCTGACAGTCAAGGAATAGGGGCCTGGTCTTTGTATTTGACCTACTCTTTATCTTCCAAGTGGGCTTTCTGAAAATAGAAGTAACTATTCCAGTTGCCATTTAAACAAGGGGAGAATTTGAGACTTTAAATTAAAAGAATGTATGTTACTCATCTATACTATTGCACTCATCTGAAAATAAGGACTACCACTCATCTGTCAGTTTGTCATACTGTGGTGGCTTTTGTGTTGCTTTGATGCTGGAACCTATGCCACTGGTATTTCAAATACCATTAGGGTCACCCATGGTGGACAGATTTCAGCGGAGCCTCCAAACTAAGACAGACTAGGAAGAAGGACCTAGCAATCTACTTCAAAAAAAAAATTGGCCAGTGAAAACCTTATAAATAGCAGCTCAACATTATCTGATACAGTGCTGGAAGATGAGCCCGTCAGGTTGGAAGGCACTCAAAATACAACTGGGAAGAGCTACCTCCTCAAAGTAGAATTGACCTTAGTGAAGTGGATGGAATAACACTTTCAGGACTTTAATTGGCTGATGGGCCATGACTTAAAATAGGAAGACAGTTGCAAACAATCTTTAAAAACTGGAATGTGGAATGCACAAGTAGGAATCTAGGAAAATTGGAAGTTGTCAAAAATGAAATGGAATGCTTGAAGATAGATATCCTAGGCATTAGCGGATAGCAAATTATTGAACCATGCAGGAAGCATCAAAAGAAGATGGAAGGAATATACAGAGTCACTATACCAAAAAGAATTGGTCCATGTTCAACTATTTCAGGAGGTAGCATATGATCAAGAACCAACTGATAGTATTAAAGGAAGAAGTCCAAGCTGCACTGAAGGCATTGTCGAAAGACAAGCCTCCAGGAATTGATGGAATACCAATTGAGCTGTTTCAACAAATGGATGCAGTGCTGGAGGTGCTCACTCATCTATGCCAAGAAATTTGGAAGACAGCTACCTGGCCAACCGACTAGAAGAGATCCATATTTGTGCCCATTCCAAAGAAAGACGATCCAAAAGAATGTGGAAATTATCGAACAATATCATTAATATCACACACAAGTATAATTTTGCTGAAGATCATTCAAAAATGGTTGCAGCAGTACATCAACAGGGAACTGCCAGAAATTCAAGCTGGATTCAGAAGAGGACATGGAACCAGGGATATCATTGCTGATGTCAGATGGATCTTGGCTGAAAGTAGAGAATACCAGAAAGATGTTTACCTGTGTTTTATTGACTATGCAAAGGCATTCTACTGTGGATCATAACAAACAATGGATAACATTGCAAAGAATGAGAATTCCAGAACACTTAACTGTGCTCATGAGGAACCTGTACACAGACCAAGAGGCAGTCGTTCAAACAGAACAAGGGGATACTGCGTGGTTTAAAGTCAGGAAAGGTTAGAGTCAGGGATGTATCATTTCACTGTATTTATTCAATTGTATGCTGAGCCAATAATCTGAGAAACTGGACTATATGAAGAAGAACACGACATCAGGATTGGAAGAAGACTCATTAGCAACCTGCATTATGCAGATGAAACAACCTTGCTTGTGGAAAGTGAAGAGGACTTGAAGCACTCACTGATGAAGATCAAAGACCACAGCCTTCAGTACGGATTACAGCTCAACATTAAAAAAAAAAAAAAATCCTCACAACTGGACCAATAAGCAACATCATGATAAATGGAGAAAATGTTGAAGTTGTCAGGAATTTCATTTGACTTGGATCCAAAATCAATGCCAGTGGAAGCAGCCATCAAGAAATCAACCGATGCATTGCATCAGGCAAATCTGCTGCAAAAGACCTCTTTAAAGTGTTAAAAAGCAAAGATGTCACTTTGAAGACTTAGGTGGGCCTGACCCAAGTCATCATATTTTCAATCACCTTATATGCATGTGAAAGCTGAATAATGAATAAGGAAGACTGAAGAGAAATTGATGCATTTTAATTATGGTGTTGGTGAAGAATATTGAATACGCTCTAGACTGCTTAGAAGAATGAACAATATTGAACATAACACAGACTGCCAGAAGAACGGGAGTTGTTTTGTTGTGTTGTACATTGGCTTGGTAGACAATCAGGGTATCCCAGCAAAGTCCTTTATCTATCAGGCTGTACAGCTATTGTGGGTTCACATTCTGAAGCAGACCCTAGGAAGAGAAATCAGAGACAGTGCTCTGCTCTTGAGATGACCTGTGGATCCATCGTACTTGCCATGAGTAACAAAGTATTTTGTCTCTGAAAACTCTACCAACTCTAACCAATTGTGTAATTCATTTAATAGTGTCTATTGAACTAGGGAAGCCCTGGTGGTGCAGTGGTTAAGAGCTCGGCAGCTAACCAAAAGGTTAGCAGTTCAAATCCACCAGCCACTGCTTGGAAACCCTATGGGGCAGTTCTACTCTGTCCTATAGGGTCACTGTGAGTCGGAATCAACTCGATGACAATAGGTTTGTTTGTTTGTTTTTCATTGAACTAGGAGCCTTATCAGTCAAAATGGCTCTGGCTACTTACTTATTGAATGCTTAAGTATGTGATAAATTGACAAGCAATGGGAGATGTGTTGAAAATATATAATGACTGCATGTCAGGTAACAGGCAGGGCTTCAAATTAATTCATTCCAGTTGGAACACTTGCTGAGGATTTGCGTTTCCATCCCAGATATACTGACTCAGACTCTGCATTTTAACAAGATCCCCAAGTGATTCTTATGTATAATAAATTTTGAGAACTACTGCTCTACTAGTGGTTCTCAGAATTGGTCCAAAACCAGCAGCGTTAGCATGGCCTGGGAACATGTTAGAAATGCAAATTCTCAGCAGGGGTTCAAACCAGAATGAACCAGTTCAAAGTCCTGGTAACAAGGAGAGTCTAGGATTTGCTATTGCCATTGCAATCTTGTTTGGTTTCTGTAGCAGACATGGTTGATTGTCTATGTAACATCCATCCAGCAAGAGGATGAAGCAACACAGAAATGAAAGCAGAGTCAAGAGAATTGCAGAGAAGAAAACCTGGATCCCTGATGGACTGTGCTTAAAAGTACTCTACTGATGCTCCTTGTTATGTGAGATAATAAATCTCTTTATTGCTTAATTAGGAGACGAACTGAGATGATAACAGGAAGGTGATATTTAAAATAGCATTGAAATAATGAGATTAAGTAAAACAATGTATCCCTCTTTTCTTGCTTCCTTCCTCCCTTCCTTCCATTCTTCCTTCTTCCTTCTTTTCTCTCTCTCCCTCCCTCCTTCTTTTCTCTCTCCTTCATTCCTTTCTTCTTTCTTTCCTTTCTTTTTTTAAGACATCTTCCAATGATCTCTTCCTTTCTTTTTTTAAGACACTTTCCTATTATCTTTTTGGGTTGGAAACCAGGGATGTTTCCTGGTTATAAAAACACAGTAAGGCAAAGGGTGGGATTGATGTTCCAGTGTAAACATTCAAAAATGTCAGTGGCTAGGATTTGTGGTGATTATGTGTTTGTATGGAATGCTATTACTGGTTGCCTCCATTTCATCCATTTCACTATTACTTATTATAGATGTTTGAAGTGGACTGGCCCCATCCCTAGCTTCAGGAATGGGCCTTGTCTGACCTAAACCAATCAACACAACCCCACTCACCTTGTCACAGTGATCAGTTTAAAAATGACTCTTAACCCAAGCCTAAGCCAATAAGCACATGATTTTCCTTAGGACACATGGATTGACTCAAGGTGGATATTCAATTTAAATTGATCTAATTAGAGTGAAGCACAGTTTGGAGGAACTGTGGGTTTGATGGTGGGTTATGACTATGTAAGGTCTAGAATATCTATAGCCCTCTTGCTACCATAATAGATACGATTTTTTTTTATTATTGTACTTTAGATGAAGGTTTACAGAACAAACTGGCTTCTCATTAAACAGTTAGTACACATATTGTTTTGTAACATTGGCTACCAACCCCAAGACATGTTAACACTCTCCCTTCTCAACCTTGGGTTCCCTATTACCAGCTTTCCTGTCCTCTCCTGCTTTCTAGTCTTTGCCCCTGGGCTGGTGTGCCCTTTTAGTCTTGTTTTGTTTTATGGGCCTGTCTAATCTTTGGCTGAAGGAGTGACTTCATTACTGAGCTAAAAGGGTGTCCAGGGGCCATACATTCGGGGTTTCTCCAGTCTCAGGCCAGTAAGTCTGGTCTTTTTTTTGTTCTACATTTTTCTTCAGCTCTGTCCAGGACCCTCTATTGTGATCCCTGTCACAGCAATCAGTGATGGTAGCCAGGCACCATCTAGTTCTGCTAGATTCAGACTGGTGGAGGTTGTGGTAGTTGTGGTCCATTAGTCCTTTGGACTAATCTTTCCTTTATGTCTTTGGTTTTCTTCATTCTCCCTTGCTCCAGATGGGGTGAGACCAGTGGAGTATCTTAGATGGCCACTCACAAGCTTTTAAGACCCCAGATGCTACTCACCAAAGTTGAATGTAGAACATTTTCTTTATCAACTATGTTATGCCAATTGAGTTAGATGTTCCCCACGACCATGGATCCACAGCCCTCAG
>NW_004444133.1:627055-628809 GCF_000243295.1 Trichechus manatus latirostris | reverse complement strand
ACAATAATTGTCCTTTTGGGACTGACTTATTTCATTCAGCATAATGCCCTCCAGATTCATCCATGTTGTGAGATGCTTCCCACATTCATCATTGTTCTTTATCGTTGCGTAGCACTCCATTGTGTGTATGTATTATAGTCTGTTTATCCATTCGTCTGTTGATGGGCACCTTGGTTGTTTCCATCTTTTTGCTATTCTGAACGATGGTGCAATGAACATGGGTGTGCATATGTCTATTCGAGTGACGGCTCTTATTTCTCTAGGATATATTCCTAGGAGTGGGATTGTTGAACCATATAGTATTTCTATTTCTAGCTTTCTAAGGAAGTGCCATACCATTTTCCAAAATGGTTGTACCATTTTATATTCTCATCAGCAGTGCGTAAGAGTTCCAATCTCCCTGCAGCCTCTCCAACATTTGTTATTTTCTGTTTTTTTTATTTGTGCCAGTAATGCTGGGGTGAGATGGTACCTCATTGTGGTTTTGATTTACATTTCTCTAATGGCTAGTGATCTCAAGCATTTCCTCATGTGTCTGTTAGCTGCTTGAATGTCTTCTTTGATGAAGTGTCTGTTAATTTCCTTTGCCCATTTTTAACTGGATTATTTGTCTTTTTGTTGTAGAAGTGTTGGATTTTCCTCTAGATTTTAGAGATTAGAACTTTGTCAGACTTGTCATTACCAAAATTTTTTTCCCAGTCTATAGGTTCTCTTTTTACTCTTTTGGTGAAGTCTTTTGATGAGCATAAGTGTTTAATTTTTATAAGATCCCAGTTATCTAGCTTATCTTCTAGAGTTTGTGTGTTGTTAGCTATGGTTTGTATCTTGTTAATGCCATGAGATATGATTTTTTAAAGGATATTCTGAGAAGCAATTTTATATTCTTTGAATCTTATTGCCTTACATGCTGTGTATGTCTGTCAGGGTTCAATCAAAAAAGCAGAACCATTAGAAAAAAAGGATATGTATGTGTGTGTGTGTGTATTTTTACAAGGATTTGACTTTATGCAATTATGGGAGCTGGTTAAGTAGCATCTGTAAGGCTATCTTTGCACCTGATGCTGGAACTCGAAAGTCACAGGCCATACAGGCAGCCAAGAAAGATGGCTGCAAAGTAGGGGAGAACAAGGACAAGCTAAGACTGACAAGCGTGAGCTGGAGGTCATGAAGATGGACCAAAACCCCTGTCAGTTCTTGTTGGTTCTGACCTTGGTGGTATTGGTGTCCTCCCGTCACAGAGCTAAATACTTACACCTGGTCCAAGAGTTGGAAACTCTGAAGGAGGCTGTCAGGGAAGGTGCAGCAGCTGCAAGCCCTGCCACTGCCTGGCAACAATGAGGTAAGTTAGCAGATAAGCAACCACATGTGTGAGCTACAAAATGGCTGCTGCTTCACTTTTGCCCTTCAAGTATCCCATAAGAGTTTCTCTTGTGGTCCACTCTAACTAGAAATATACAGGCAAGGGAATTTTGGAAAATGTCATTCATCTTGGCCAAGTTGACACATTACAAAGCCACCACACTACCCATTAACCAAAAAACCCACTGCAGTTGAGTCAATTCCAACTCATAGCGACCCCATAGGACAGAGTAGAAATGCCCCATAGGGGTTTCCAAGGCTGTAATTTTTTTTTTTTTTTTTTTGTAGACTGTTTCTTTTTAATTTTTTCCCATACAAAAATTTATACATACATTCTTATGTGATCCTAATTGCTCTCCCCATACTGTGACAGCACACTCCTCCTTTCCACCCTT
>NW_004444133.1:623139-626173 GCF_000243295.1 Trichechus manatus latirostris | reverse complement strand
TATTTGTCCTTCTGTGACTGACTAAATTCACTCAGCATAATGCCCGCCAGATTCCTCCATGTTATGTTTCACAGCTTCATCATTGTTCTTTATTGTTGCGTAATATTCCACTGTGTGGATATACCATAATTTGTTTATCTGTTCGTCTGTTGATGGGCACCTCAAGGTTGTAAATCTTTATGGAAGCAGACTGCCACATCTTTCTGCTATGGAGCAGCTGGTGGGTTCTAATCGCCAACACTTTGGTTAGACGCTGAGCGCTTTAACCACTGTGCCACCAGGGCTCCTTGAATCAATGACATTCATCCCTTTATAGAGAAGATAGATGCCACCTTGTACAAAGGTTTTATTTTCAGCTTCAAGTCTCCAAGCAGAATGATTGTTTCTTGCTTTTTTTTTTAAATTTTATTGTGTTTCAGGTAAAAGTTTACAGTGCAAATTAGTTTTCCATTCAAAACTTTTACACACAAATTGTTTTATGACATTAGTTGCAATCCCCCCAATGTGTTAGCACTCTCCCCACTCCCTTTCCGCCCTGGGTTCTCAGTTTTCTTTCATCCAGTTTTCCTGGCCCTTCCTGCCTTCTCATCTTTGCTTTTGGCAGGTGTTGCCCATTTGTTCTCCTATACATGACTGAACTAAGAAGCATGTTCCTCACATGTATTATTGTTTATTTAATAGGCCTGTCTAATCTTTGGCTTAAAGCTGGGCTTTCAGAGTGGCTTCAGTTGTGAGTTAGAAGGTGTCTGGGGGCCACAGTCTTGGGGGTTCCTCCAGCCACCGTCAGACCAGTAAGTATGGTCTTTTTTTGTGAATTTGAATTCTGTTCTTCATTTTTTTCTTGCTCTGCCAGGGACCCTCTATTGTGATCCCTGTCAGAGTGGTCAGTGGTGGTAGCTGGGCACCATCTAGTTCTTCTGGACTCAGGCTGGTGGAGGCTGTGGTTCATGTGGTCCATTAGTCCTTTGGACTAATTTTCCTGTGTCTTTGGTTTACTTCATTCTCCTTTGCTCCAAACGTGCTGGGACCAATAGATATACCAGATGGCCACTTGCAAGCTTTTAGGAACCCAGACAATACTTGCCAAAGTAGAATGTAGAACATTTTCTTTATGAACTGTTATTAGGTGCCGTCGAGTCGGTTCCAACTCATAGGGACTGTATGTACAACAGAATAAAACACTGCCTGGTCCTGGGCCATCCTCACTATCGTCGCTATGTTTGAGCCCACTGTTGCAGCCACTGTGTCAATCCATCTCATTGAGGGTCTTCCTTTTTTTCACTGACCCTCTACTTTACCAAGCATGATGTCCTTCTCCAGGAACTGATCCCTCCTGAAAACATGTCCAAAGTATGTGAGACGTAGTCTTGCCATTCTTGCTTCTAAGGAGCATTCTGGTCTTATTTCTCCCAAGAAAGATTTGTTTTCATTCTTTTCGCAGTCCGTGGTACACTCAATATTCTTTGCCAACACCACAATTCAAAGGCATCAATTCTTCTTTGGTCTTCCTTATTTATCGTTCAGCTTTCGCATGCATATGAGGCGATTGAAAACATCATAGCTTGGGTCAGGCCCACCTTAATCTTTAAGGTGACATCTTTGTTTTTCAACACTTTAAAAAGGTCTTTTGCAGCAGATTTGCCTAATGCAATGCGTCTTTTGATTTTTTGACTGCTGCTTCCCTGCGTGTTGATTGTGGATCCCAGCAAAATAAAATCTTTGACAACTTCAATTTTTCCTCCATTTATCATGATGTTGCTTATTGGTCCAGTTGTCAGGATTTTTGTTTCCTTTATATTGAGGTGTAATCCATGATGAAGGCTGTGGTCTTTGATCTTCATCAATAAGTGCTTCAAGTCCTCTTCACTTTCAGCAAGCAAAGTCGTGTTATCTGCATAACGCAGGTTGTTAATGTCTTCCTCCAATCCTGATGCCCCATTCCTCTTCACAGAGTTTAACTTCTCGGATTATTTGCTCAGCATACAGAATAAGTATGGTGAAAGGATACAACCCTGATGCACACCTTTCCTGACTTTAAACCACGCAGTAACCCCTTGTTCTGTTTGAATGACTGCCTCTTGATCTACGTACAGGTTCCTCATGAGCACAATTAAGTGTTCTAGAATTACCATTCTTCAAAATGTTACCATAATTTGTTATGATCCACACAGTAGAATGCCTTTGCATAGTGAATAAAACACAGGTAAACACCTTTCTGGTATTCTCTGCTTTCAGCCAGGATCTATCTGACATCAGCAATGAAATCCCTGGTTCCATGTCCTCTTCTGAATGTGGCTTGAATTTCTGGCAGTTCCCTGTTGGTATACTGCTGCAACCATCTTTGAATGATCTTCAGTGAAATTATACTTGTGTGTGATATTGATGATATTGTTAGATAACTTCCATATTCAGTTGGATCACCTTTCTTTGGAATAGACATAAATATATGGATCTCTTCCAGTCGGTTAGCCAGTTAGCTGTCTTCCAAATTTCTTGCCAGAGATGAATGAGCACTTCCATTGCTGCATCCGTTTGTCGAAACATCTCAATTGATATTCCGTCAATTCCGGAAGCCTTATTTTTCGCCAATGCCTTCAGTGCAGCTTGGACTTCTTTCTTCAGTACCATTGGTGCTTGATCATATGCTACCTTCTGAAGTGGTTGAACGTCGACCAGTTCTTTTTGGCATAGTGACTCTGTATATTCCTTCCATCTTCTTTTGATGTTTCCTATGTCATTTAATATTTTCCCTGTAGAATCCTTCAATATTGCAACTCGAGGCTTGAACTTTTTCTTTAGTTCTTTCAGCTTGAGAAATGCCAAACTATTTTATGTCAGCCCCAGTAACTCAGTCCCTCAAGGTGTTTGGATGTATCTTTGGAAGCTTCTAGGACTTTGCCTTGGTCAAGTTGTTACTGACTTCCCTATATTGTGTGTTGTCTTTCCCTTCATCAAAGTTAACATTTGTCAGGGGCGTGGCCAAGATGGCAGAGTAGTTTGATGCTTCCTATATCCCTCTTACAACAAAGACCTG
>NW_004444133.1:605157-616401 GCF_000243295.1 Trichechus manatus latirostris | reverse complement strand
AGATGGGAAGGCAGAGAGAGTTAGGAGCTGGCCGAATGTTCATGGGGAACCAGGGGCGGAGTGGAGGAGTGTGCTGTCGCAGAATGGGGTGAGCAGTTGGGGTCTCATAACAAGGTATGTAAAAAAAAAATTTTTGTATGGGAGACTAACTTGAAATGTAAACTTCATTTAATTACAACAACAACAACAACAAAAAGTTAACATTTGTTTACTACCTAGTTAGTGATTTTCCCCTCCCCACTCCTCCCCTTCCTTGTAACCATAAAAGATTTTTTCTTTCTGTATGTAAACCTTTTGTTGTGTTTTGATAAAAGTGTTCTCATACAATATTTGTCCTTTTGTGATTGACTTATTTCACTCGGCATAATGCCCTCCAGATTCATCCATGTTGTAAGATGTTTCGCAGATTCATCATTGTTCTTTACGTTTGCGTAGTGTTACATTGTATGTACCATAATTTGTTTATCCATTCATCTGTTGATGGGCACATCTTAAGCACATCTTAAGACCTAGAAATGGGAACTGTGAAAATTGTGAGAATAGGGAAAGATTTCTAAGTTCTTGAATTTTTCTGCTTGAGTCTTTTGTACTAACTCTAGAAAGATTCATGTAAGATATGGTATTCGTGACTGCAAGTGGATTTGAATCACCTCAGTTCTATAAATTTAGGGATAAATAGTGTTGAGCTTCTGCTTATCCCAGAATCAGGAATACTGAAACACAGGGATTGTTGTGATTATGATGTTATGGAAAGTCCTCCTGTCCTGTATCCTTTGTTTGCGAAAATAAACCAACCTAATAGCTCTCTAATTGAGAGAGTTGTGATTTACTTAGCTAAACTTACCTAGCCAAGGGTTACAAGCTAAAAATGCCTTCAGGCCAGCAACGTAAGCGTGTGAAGAGGAGAGCAAGTAGGGAAACCGAGAACATGGCACCGCCTAAGGCACTCAAATTTACAGTACATAAAAATGCTTTTCCAGGTCGAACATGGCCCTAGGGCTTCCCGTTAGTGACCTCTGTACCAAGTCAGTCGGGCAGATTGTAGCGAAAAAGGCGGAAACAACGCCAGTCAATAAACAAGTCAGTAGAATAGTGAGTGAAGAAAACACTTTTAGTGTTGTAATTTGCCCATCTGATCTGTGAAGGGCAGTGTACAATCCCTTTATTTTCAAGTCTGTAGAAGTCTCCAAGAGGAAGGATATCTCTTGAATTACATACTAACCGATTATTAAACGACTCCACTGAAAAGCCCTGCACAATGTTTGGGCACTCAAAAGACGTATGTCTGAGGAACGTGTGGAGAAGGAAGTGAATAAAGAAGGACTCACAGAACCTGAAGTGGAGAGAGTGAGCGGGAGGTGGGGTAGTGAGCGGAGAGGATAGAGGCGGGAGAGGAAGCAGTTGGACCGCTGGCAGCCGAAGATGAGGGGCGGGAACCAGAAGAGACGCTGTGGGAAAAGACGAGTGCGAGTAGGACCTGTGAGCTTCCCGCCCGCACTCCGGCGCCCACTCAGAGCAGGCGCCGTGGCGCGCCGTTCTCCCCCACCCCTTCCCCCGCGGTCGCCAGGGCGCAGGCTCGCGTCTGGGCGGCCGCTGGGTCCGCGGCGATCGCTCCTGTTTCTCGGTCGTGCTCCCCGGATCTTTTGTCCTAGGCTCACCGCGCCTTGACCGCCCCGGACTAGCCTGGCTCTGGCGGAGGTAACCTACCGCAAATTCCTTCCCCGTCACGTCCCTGGCCCCCTCCCGCACCATTCGCTCTTCAGGCGCCCCCGCTCATCCCGCCCCCATACACCCTCGGATGATGCACATTCGAGGCCTCCCTTATCCCAGCCATCTCTTGCCACCCCACCTCTTCCTCCACTCCGACCGCCCGGTCCTGGCCCATCCTTCCAGCTTCCGGGCCTTCCTCAGTCTTCCAGGCGGCCCCTCCCGCCGCTGCATCCTCAGGCTGACGGAGTCTCGGGGTTCCCCGGGTCGGGGTCGCGCCAGGCCGAGCGTCGGATGCTTTCCGGTCCTGGAGGCCGCAGTGGGCACCTTACGGGCGCAGAGGGCGGCCTCCCCACCAGGACTCCCCGGAGCCAGGTTAAAACCTCAGAGAAGTCCCTAGGGATAAGTTGTCTGAGGTGGTCATGGTGAAACTCATGTATTTGACTTTAGTTAGTGATAAATCGAGCAGCAAAGGATGGACGCGATTTCTTAGACTGGTCCGTGGTGGAAACCACAGAAAAACTTGGATTATCCTCTTGAAATTGCATTCGCCCATTTGTTTTAAATATACTTTTTTTTTTTTTTGTAGACTTAACATACTACTCCTCCTATTTTGTGAATATGATTGAGTTTTTAAAGATTGTTTCCTTTTCTTCTATTAAATAATTTTACTTAGTTCGTGATGTTTATTATTATCCGTAGGTAACATTAGTGTTTTGAGAGCCAGCAGTATGTGGCATAAATAACCTTTTGATACATAACAGGGGAGGTGTTTTTTAAAGTTCTGAAAGATGAAAAACCATCTATCAGCAAATTGTTTAGGGGCTCTATCTTGAAATCTTAAGATGGTTGGCTGTCTTTTTAGCCTTTACATTTTAACTGTAAAAATTAGATATTCATCTGGAGTATTTAATCCCTGGCATCCTGTTATTTCATCTGTAAATACTTACGTATATATCTGTCATGTCTCAGAAAGATAAGGATTCTTTTTTTGTTTAATATAACCATAGTATAATTTCCGTACACCACCAGCGTTAACATTAATTTCTTAATGTCATCTAATACCCAGCCATGTTCAATTTTCCCTGATGTCTTTTTTGAATTTTGAAGTAATTTCAAGTTTACAGAGAAGTTGTAGGAATATGAAGAACTACTATAAGTTTTACCCAGATTGACCAGTTGTTTATTTTGCCAGTTTTCTTTATCCTTGTCTTTACACACACACACACACACACACACACATTTTTTCTGAACTATTTGAGACTACTCGAATATTGTGTATCATGTAAATATTTCCTACAGTACAGTTATCAAATTCTGGAAAATTAACATAGATAGACATTACCTTTATCTTGTATAGTCCGTATTCTTATTTTATCAGTCATCCCACTAATACACCCTTTATAGCAAATTTTCTTTTCTGGTGCAGGATACATACAGTTCAGGATGTTGTATTGCGGTTGGTTGTCTTGTTTCATTAATCTTTAGTCTGGACAGCTCCTGAACCTTTGTTTCTTATGACATTGACATTTTTAAGGAGTGGTGGCCCATTACTTCGTAGAATTTTCTCAATTTGGATTTGTTTCCTTATGAATAAAGTTTTCCATTTTTTGGCTAGAATACTATATAAATAATGTTATGCCTTTTCAGACTATTACATCAAGAGGAGCATGATGTCTGCCCAATATTGGTTAAGATGTTATCCCTTTTCTCCAATGTATAGTTTGTTTGTTTTTTTTTTAATACTAAGTAATTTATGGGGAGATACTTTGAGACTATGTAAATATCCTATTTCTCATCAAACTCCTCCCTCTCCTTCTTCCCTGATTTAGCATTCACTAATGATTCTTGCCTGAAATCAGTTTTTACTGTGATGGTTACAAAATGATTTTCTCCCTCTAACACCATATTGGTATGATCTCATTTATTCTTATTTTATTTAATAGGTTGTAACCCATTACTCATCTTATTTACTCTGATGCTGCGAGTGTCACAGATTTGACCTGTGGGTGCCCCTTGAAGCTGGTTCCTTTTCTTTTTGACATGTCCCCCATCATTTGTTTACTTCCTTTGTTTGAAACAAGATGTTCCAGGTCCATCTGGTTCCTTACCTCTCCCTGTCCTGAAATCAGCTGTTTTTCCAAGGAATGTTGGTTCCTCTGAGAGAGGAAAGGTATTTAGAAACCAAGATATTGGTGCAAGGTATTCATTACCACTACTTTCAGGCCCTTTTAGTGGCCAGACCTAGAAATCATGAGTTTTTATACTGATGCCTCTGATTCTAACCCAACTCTTCATGGTTCTTTCTTACTTTCCCCCATTCTATAATTGTATCCCTTTTCTTCCACACTGAGATTGCTGACTCCCATCAACATCAGTAGGTATACTCATTTGTGCAATTTTACAATACACACAAAATAGCTTCAGAATTCTATACGCATACCCCAATGAAAAACAAAATTACTAACAGGAATTTGAGATATATTTGTACTTCTTTTTCTCTTCAGACAGATAGTATATAGTTAAAATACTGTGTTTAAAAGTTATTTGGATTAATCTTTTTCCCTTCAGTGTGGTTATTTTATTCATTTGAGATACAGTTGGGTTTATTTTCTTCTCTTGGTATTAAGTTGTAGGTTTGCCCCACCTCATTTTTGTTGATTTAGTTAATGTCCTTCCAAAAGTTAAAACTATACAAAAAAGCATACTCAGAAATATCACTCCCTATCTATTGTGTTAATTTTTGTTTTATTTTCCTGTGTTTTTCTCTTTTTAAAATTAAACAATACATATATGTTTTCTTTTATCCTTCTTACACAAAAGGTAGCATATGATCTATGTACTCTTTTGTATTTTACTTTTTCACTTAGCAGTATATCCTATAAATTCTCAGTTCATAGAGGTCTCCCTCATTCTTTTTGGCAGCTGCTGAATATCTTTGTTTGTGTGTTTTAATTGTGGTGTAAATATGCACAACAAAACATTTGCCAATTCATCAATGTCTACACGTATGTTTCGGTGACATTGATTACATTCTTCATGTTGAGCAACAATTATCACTATCCTTTTCCAAATTATTCTACCACCATTAACATAAACTCAATGCCCTCTAAGCAAAAACTCCCCCTTCCTCTCCTCTTCCCTCTCCTGGTAAAGACCGAACCAAACCCGTTGCCGTCAAGTCGATTCCGATTCTTGGTGACCCTATAGGACAGTATAGAATTGCCCCATAGGGATTCCAGAGAGCTGCTGGTGGATTCAAACTGCCAGCCTTTTGGTTAGCAGCTAAGCTCTTAACCACTGTGCCACCAAGGCTCCCCTCTCCTGGTAGCCACTTACAATCTTTAATTTCTATATATCTGCTTATTTCATGTAAGTCAGATCATATAGTATTTGTCTTTTTGAGACTGACTTATTTCACTCAGCATAATGTTTTAAAAGTTTATCCATGTTGTGGTATTCATCAGGACTTCCTTTTCTTTTTTATGGCTGGATAATATTCCGTTGTATGTATATACCACATTTTGTTTATCCATTCGTCTGTTGATGGGCATTTCCATTGTTTCCATCTTTAGGCTGTTATGAAAAGTGCTGCAGTGAACATTGGCGTACAGGTTTCTCTTTGCACTCCTGCTTTCATTTTCCTGGGTATATACTCAGGATTGGAATTGCTGGGTCATATGTGCTAAATATCTTTTCACAACTAGTTTATTTGAATCAGGGTCCAAGAATCTCCATATATTGCATTTGTTGCTTTTGGTTATGTCTCTTAACTCTTAATATGTAACAGTCCCCCCCCCCCATTTTTTTAATGACATTTCTTTGTTGAAGAAACTGCATTATTTATCTTGTAGAATTTCTCACACTCCAGGTTTGGTTGATTCTATTATCCTGGTATGTTTAAAATGTTTTTTCATTTTCTTTAGTAACAAAATCCTGTGCAATTTCAAGGGAAGAGGCATAGACCATACCTCTCGATGGGAGGAGTGTCAAAATCACTTTGTAAGAAGAGCATATGGGATGAGAGATACTGTTGTGGACTTCTTTGAAAAGTACAGTCTGCCACACTGAGAAAAGAAAATTACAAAGAAACTTTATTGTCAGATTCCTTTCCTAGTTCATGTTTATCTCCATATTTTAAGAAATCACTTGTCAAGAAAGCAAAGATGTTTTGCCTGAGTATTCAACATATAAAATGAAGTACTGGATGCATTATTATTCTCTTACCTTAAAAAGAAAGTTAGCAAGCTGGTGAAAAAGTAATATACTAAAAGTTTTCAAAAATTCTAAATTAAGATCCTCAATAAATTTTTTTGGTGTATTATTATTACTTATAGCATCTTGTGACTGCTGTTTACTCAACTGATCATCCATAATCTTGACAAGCATGGAGATAAGATTAGAAGTTATGACGTCAACAAGTATCAAGCAGAAAAAACCCTGGCCACGAGTCTCTTGGTTGGGACAGGTAGGATTTTCTTTATTCATGCAATACCAGTTTTAATATGTGTTAAATGTGTGTTTTACCTCTAAGGTGTAGGAATGTAAGTGGCCTTAAAGAAAGAAAACACCATCTTTAGAAGGATTACCTACTCACTGAACAGAATTTTTTTTTGTGTGTGTATTTTGTTTTTATTATAATGAGCATGTTAGTTTTTCCAGAAAGTTAAGTGGTCTATCTAGAAGAGTTTAACTTTCAAAAACATTTCTTCCATATTTTTAAGTATGTTGAGATGGTATATATCAAAAGGGAATATTTAATCTCTTGAACTCTCCCCTTCCAGAACAATGAGTTGAGTGTTTACTTCCATTGTGATTCTATGTGTGTGCCCACAATACATTAACAATCCAGGAACACCATTCAAAATATATGGGATGGATTATTCACCTTAGGGAAAGTGGGCAAGCCTCTAAGAGCCTCTTAAGATTAATAAAATTAAAAAAGAAATAGTGTCAAATTTCCTGTGAGAAATTACACCATGAATTCATTTCCCCTAGGGTCCCTACAGTGATTCTCAAACCCTGGGATACATGAGAATCGTTTGGAGACCTTGTTAATAAAACACAGATTGCTGGGCGCTACTCCTAAAGTTTCTGATTCAGTAGGTCTGGGGTGGGGTTGGAGAATTTGCATTTCTAAAATATGCTCTGGTATTGCTGATACTGCTGGTTCAGTGACTGTACTTTAAAAACCACTGCCCTAGAATATGTGAAAACAAGGTTAATTTAAAAGCTTCATATGTTGCTAGATAATAAAAAATGATCAGAGTTAAGTTTATGAATTTCAGAAGCCATATCTGCTTTAATCTAACTATATAATTTAAAACTTGCCCATACTACTGTTAAAAATTGTTAAGGTTAAACAGCAGACAACCTAATTTTGGCTAGCAGAATTTGAAGACACTCCTGTAATTTTAAACTTCAAAGAAATTTAAATGTAATCATTATGTCATTGTGCCTAGTAATTCTAATAAGAGGTATTTTAAAATAGATTGAAAAATCTTCAAGTTCTTTTAAGGTATCAACCTTAATGTTCATCTTATGATTTGAGGTATAAATGTATGATCTTTCTTAAGTATTTCCACTTTGTTTTCCTTTCTAGGATAATTTGTGTAGATGAGAGATTAAATTGACTTGACTTCTGGTACCTTTTAAATACTTCACATATTTCTTCTCTTAGGAAAATGAAGCTGTTTTTCTTTTGGATGATAAATTCATAAATGAAATTAATTTACTCTCAGGAAGGACAAAGAAGAAAATTCCTATTCTTCAGCCTTTGTTGAAAGATGTTATTGTCCTAACAACATCCAGTAATGGTTAAGTAGTACTGATATTTTTAAACAGCCAGATTAACTGTACTTTTTAATAATTTAGGTTATAGATTCAGGGAAGTCTATTACCTTAAGAGTATTACGTTTCTGTTTTTTTTTTTGAAAATAGATGCCTGGCTGGCTGGGGTACTCACTACAGGAGAACTTTTTCTTTGGAACAAAGATCAAGATTGTTTGAAAACTATACAAGCAGCTAAAGAGCCTAAGGAAATGATTAAAGCTTCAGTAGGTGGGAATTTTTTATTTGTTTCAATTGGTTTTATGTGATAAATAGGAGGAAAAGAGGATGAAATATTTTCCTGTTACTATTTAAAAATGTATCTCTAATATATATATGTGTCTGTCGACTCTTTGGCAATGGGTTTTTTTTTATATATATATGTATAAAATGTATGTGTATCTGTATACATATAATGTATATCTGAATCACAGTGACCCTACAGGACAGAGAAGAACTGCCCCATAGGGTTTCCAAGGAGCAGCTGGTGGATTTGAACTGCCAACCTTTTGGTTAGCAGCCAGACTCTTAACCACTGCGCCACCAGGACTCCAATGTCTATATATATGTATATATAAATCTGCTGCGTTGATTCCAACTCATAGCGACCCTCTAGGACAGAGTAGAACTGTCCCATAGGGTTTCCAAGGAGCAACTGGTGAATTTGAACTGCTGATCTTTTAATTAGCAGCCGAGCTCTTAAATACTGTGTCATCAGGACTCCAATCATACATATATACATAAACGCACACATATTTATATTTGTATGTTTATACCCACTCCTCATTTATTGACACAATTAGTTTCCAAAGACCAGGTGGTTATACAAAAATCGGTATTATGCAAAAATTGGTGTTATGTGAAAATGGAGGATGACCACATCACATCACAAAATGGAGGATGACTACATCATTACATAACTGTCAAATTACATCATTACTTAACTGCCAAATTACATTATTACATAACTGCCAAACCACTGAGACTCATGGCCCAGCCAAGTTGACACATAACCTTAACTGTTAATCACAGCCAGTGTTACTCTCGCCTCGCACCTTGGCATTTGTAACTGTCAGATATATGTCATTAATGCACAAAATAGTCGAAGAGTAGATTTTTTTATTTTTGTTGTAAATGTGAAACATCGGATAATGAGATAGTTAAGTGAGGAGTAGATGTATACACACATGTATATATAAAATATATATATACACACACATGTATGTATATATTTTATTTGTGATACCCAGATTCATCTTGCAGAAGAAGTCTGGCATGCCTAATGTATCTGTTCAACAGTGAGTTCTTAATATCACATATTAAGTATTTCATAAATGCTACTATTATTTGTACTTTTAATTTATTACTAGCACCTTAGTTTAAGGAATCCTTGGGTGGTGCAAACCGTTAAGCACTCAAATACTGGCCAAAAGGTTGGTGGTTTGAACCCACCCAGAGGCACCTCAGAAGATAGGCCTGGCAATCTGCTTCTGAAAGTCACACCCTTGAAAACCTTATGGAGCAGTTCTGCCGTGCACATGTGGGTTCCCCATGAGTCAGAATCAACTTAATGGCAACTAACAACAACCTTACTTTTAACATCCTGAATGGTAAGATCATTTGGGTTTCTTAATGTCTAGAATGGATAAATTATGTATTTTCTCAGGAGAATTCAGACTTAAGAGGTTTAATGTCTTTCTTTTTTTTTGTTTAAGCAAGTTCTTTGAGATTGTATTTATATATATCTGGAGATGGGAAAAGAGTTCTGCTTACAATGCCCTCTGGTTGCATATTTCTTTGGGAATATTTGGATTCTAAGAATGTCATATCTTCTAAAAGTCCTTCACTGGTGGGCCAGTGGTCCCAGATCAGACCTGAAGAAACAATTCTTTTGCCTTCCACTGAAGATAAAGAAGCTGTGGTGCATGCTGTTTTTATAAAAAACGAGGTAAAATCCAAATCAGAGAGGGATTGTAGGGGTTGTGATCTCAGACTCTAAGAACATACACTATGTATGAAGTTATTTAGCAGAATGTGTAATGACGTAGCTTTGTATCTCTAGTCATCATTGTCACACTACCTATGAAATTATTGTATGGAAAAGATAGTTTTATATTTTTTGGTTACATTTTTAAAAAATGTTTATTAAAAGTGGTTTGAACTTAGAACCTCCTTTTTCTTTACTTGGTTTTAAAATATAACTTTATTTGTAACTTAACAAGCTAGAATTGGTGATACTAAGTAAGCCATTTAATTTCCAGGAAGTAATTCATTCAGTCATTAAAAAACATTTTAAGTAGCTGCTTGGTACTCTTTGTATGGATGGGCCAAGGTTTTATTACCCAATCTACTAACTGTTTAATAATTCCATTTTGAAGTTTTGTTGTTTTTCTGCTCCCACAACCCTGCTCCTCCCCTCCCGCCATGGCCAGGGGTGATGGTCTGGTTTTAATAACTATAAGAGGGGAGAAAAATAAACATATAAAAGTCTTTCCAGTTATATCCACAATGAATGGCAGTGTTTTTGTAAGAGACTAAACTGCAACCTGATTTCCCAACTTGGGCATGCCTCTTGCTCACAAAAATAAATATGTAGTCTTTAGCTTAATGTTAAGGATAAAATACAAGCAGGATCACAATATTTTCCATTTTATTTATGATGAGAAGTATATGTTTTATGTATCTTGATTTATTTTCAGATTAATTTTAAACTAAAGTATCTTAAATTTATCTATAGTTATTTGGAGACTGCTGCTTGTGTTCATTTGCTTTTTATTCTGGGCAATGGCTGAAGTTAACGTTTCTGGCAATTCGGTGGCATGAGAATGTATGTACACCCATAAGGTAAGGTAAATGTTCCCTTCTTCCTTACTGTCTATCCTTTTTAAAAACGCTGTTATCTCTTGGCCAATATAATAAGATTGGTAAGTGTTAATGTGAATTTCAGCTTCAGAAGCCTTACAAATTCTTTCTTTAGCTTTTATTTTCTAAATGTTCAATATAGAAAGTGTTTTTTTTTTTTTTTTTTGTCTCTCTTCTTGGAAGTGACAGCATGTAAAATATGAAGCAGGCTAATGCCTTATGGATTTGAAATATCAGTGGCATAGCTTCCAGCATCACAGCAATATACAAGCCACCACATTACGACAAACTGACAGACAAGTGGTGGCATTTCAACCGTTTTAGGAGGTACTATATGATGAAGAACTGATGCTATTGAAGGAAGAAGTCCAAGCTGCGCTGAAGGCATTGGCGAAAAACAAGGCTTCAGGAATTGATGGAATACCAACTGAGATATTTCAGCAAATGGATACAACGCTGGAAGCACTTACTCATCTAAGCCAAGAAATTTGGAAGATAGCTACCTCGCCAAGTAACTGGAAGAGATCCATATTTGTGCCCATTCCAAAGAAAGGTGATCCAACAGAATGCAGAAGTTATCGAACAATATCATTAATGTCACACACAAGTAAAATTTTGCAGAAGATCATTCAAAAACAATTGCAGCAGTACATCAACAGAGAACTGCCAGAAATTCAAGCCGGATTCAGAAGGTGATGTGGAACAAGGGATATCATTCATTGCTGATATCAGGTGGATCTTGGCTGAAAGCAGAGAACACCAGAAGGATATTTACCTGGTTTTATGGACTGTGAAAAGGCATTTGACTGTGTGGATTATAACAAATTATGGATAACATTTCGAAGA
>NW_004444133.1:602406-603909 GCF_000243295.1 Trichechus manatus latirostris | reverse complement strand
AAGGTTTCCAAAACAAATAGTTTCTCATTAAACAGTTAGTACACATATTGTTTTATGACATTAATTAACAACCCCACGACATGTCAACACTCTCCCTTCTCGACCTGTCCCCTCCTACCTTCTAGTCCTTGTCCCTGGGCTGGTGTGCCCCATTAGTCTCGTTTTGTTTTATGGAGCTGTCTAATCTTTGGCTGAAGGGTAAACCTCAGGAGTGACTTAAGTACTGAGCTAAGGGTGTCAGGGGGCCATACTCTCGGGGTTTCTCCACTCTTGCTAACAGTACTTTATTGAGGTATATTTTACATAAAGTAAAATGAACAAATTGTAAGTGTATGACCCTAGATGGATTTTGATATATATATGTATGTATAGCTGTATAACCACCACTAAGTCAAGATACAGAACATTGCCACCGCCCTCAGTTCTCTCTTCTGCACCTTTTTAATCCTTGTAAAAATTCTTGCTTTTGTGTAGGTATGTGCATCTAAACTGTTAGTGGAAGCAGATGTATTTGGAGTTGGCTAAGGAACATGGCATTACTAACAAAACTCTTGATACTGAGCTTGTTTAACTAACTGGTAACTCCTCTTTAGTGCTCTGAATGAAATTCTGAATTGTCACTAAGAGGTCCTGTCTGTATATGTGCACATGTTGGAACTTAGGTGAACGCTTTAATTTTTTTTTTTTAATGAGCTGTCTATTTAAGAGTTTCTGTTTGAATTTATTTCATTAATTTCTTAGATCATTGCCATATCATGTTCATTGGGCACAACAAGACTGTTTTCTCTGCAGTCTAATTCCTAAATGTGAATCAGTAAAGTCAAGAGGAGCTCTAATTTCTGCCTTTTCAAGAGATGGCCTTACCCTGGCAGTAACTCTTAATCAGAAAGACCCAAAGGTCAGTAAATATAATGTCTTAGAAATTAATCTGTAAAAAAGTTTTATAGCTTTATCTATAAAAAAGAGAATTTTGAGATTTTTTTTTTACTGAAGATAGTTTTTTTAAAATACTATTTTATGTTGTTTAAATTGATGTTTTCTAATCCAGCTTAACATTGTGGATTTTTAAAGTTAATTTAAACTATCAGCTTCCATAATTTTTAAAACTTGACCCTCAGAAGTGAAGGAGGATAAATGGAAAGGAGGAAAGAAGAGCAAAGTGGTAACTGAGTTCTTAAGGAGGAGCATAGTAGGAGAAGACTCCCTGGATACTTTATAGATAGAATAGTTCTCTAGGTCTGTGGAATTATAAGTAATGAGTAAGGCATTTTAAAAGTTTGTGGTCTTTTTTCTCTCTAGGCAACTCAGGTATTATTTATAAACACACTGAATTTTGTTACCCTCTCTGGTAGCCTTAAAGGATGTAGTAACAAGAATCCTGTTGTTCCAGCTACACTTGTCAGGTAAGAACACTTTTCTACTGCTAAATACTGTTGTTGTTTTCCAATCATTTAACAAGTTTAAGGTTCTGCTAATTTAGTAGGTATCATTTAGATAGATAAT
>NW_004444133.1:590252-600751 GCF_000243295.1 Trichechus manatus latirostris | reverse complement strand
AACTGATTTTTGAATGTTTATCTTGTATCCTGCCACTCTGCTGAATCTTTCTATTAGTTCCAGTAGATTTCTCGTGGAGTCTTTAGGGTTTTCTGTGTATAATATCATATCATCTGCAAACAGGGACAGTTTAACTTCTTCATTACCTTAAATACTTTTTAAAGAAGGTCTGGTGGAGTAGAAGCTACAGGAACATATTTTCTTTTCTCTTTCATTTCTTCTTATGTCTTCTTAGGGGGAGTGGAATCATGATTGAGTAGGGAAATAATTAGTCTTAATTGAAGAGGCTGAAATGAAAAAGCCTGGATTATGAAGACCATTATTTTCTCTGGGAGGCTGGCGTGTTTATAGCCTTTTAAATGAAGTTTGCATCCTCTGCATATGGGCCAGTAGCAACATAGGAGATAACTTTTGTTGTTGTTGTTGAGGATATACACAGCAGAACTTACACCAGCAATATCTACATGGACAGTTTAGTGACATTGATTACATTATTCAAGTTGTGTAACCATTCTAACAGGAGATGACTTTGGATGGTCAGTGAGCTATCAGGACATAAGCAGGATTGTAGAATAGGAAGATTTCCTTTTGAAGTCCCCCTGCTTCCTTTTCTGAATACTTTTCTGTGCTGTTCTCTGAATTTCCAAAATTTTCAATTTGATTCAGCCCTGTGCCTTCATTTTCTTTACCTCTCCAAAAATTGCTTTCCAGAAGTATTACTATTCTCAGTTAAGTGGTCTGTTTGACTTAGGGTGTCCATCATTTGCATGAGGAGAAGGTATTTTTTTGTTTTCATGAAAATTAAGATTACCAGATAGTTAAGGAATAATAACAGTGACAGCTTTGGGAAGAGAATGATTTCACTGCTGAGTAGAACTCTAGTAAGCTGTAGGATTGGACTTGACACCTATCAGTAGGTCTTGATTGTGGACTCCAATTGGAGTAAAATTCATTCCAATTAATGTGAGTAACTAAAAAGCTACACTCTTTTAGGGAGAATTTTCATTTGATAAGTTGCTTATGAATCCAAGTAAATTTCTGATTGGGTGTTTTGTGGGGTAGAACAAACTTCTTTTTCTTACCTCTATCCTAAAACCAAAAAAAATTTGCTGTTGAGATGATTCTGACTCATAGCAACACCCCAGGACAGAGTAGAATTGCACCATAGGGTTTCCAGGGAACAGCTGGTGGATTTGAACTGTCAACCTTTTGGTTAGCAGCCGAGCTGTTAACCACTGTGCCACCAGGGCTCCACGTTTATCCTAGGAAGTAAAATTCATGAAATGTGTGTGGTAATTGCCTAAAATCCATTCTTTGACCTTGTTTTTTAAAATGTCTAATCCCTGCTTGGTATAGCCCATTGTAAATTGTCAGAGACATTGTAGAGAGTCCTGTCTTAATATGTTGGCTCTTGCTTTTTTCTAGGTCCTACTGGGTAGGTGATGTCAGCTGGACGCATGATAATCTTTTTCTGACTTGTGTGTTAAAACGTGGCTCTTTGGTTTTATTGACCTGCCAGGGTGAATTACTAACATTAATTACGCTTGGTTGCGCTATAGAATTTGGGCCAGCAGAATTTATTCCTCTTCATCCGCTAATAACGTATAGGTGAGATACTTGAATTGTTTTGTTGACAGAACTTTTCTCTTTTGGTATTATTTTACTGTGTGTATTTTTTTTTTTTATAATTTCCTCTTTCAGATTGTCTTATTCTTGCTTTGAGTCTGTCATTTCAATATCTGTTTCTTATTTATAGTTCTCTTCTATTTCTTTTTTGTGGCTTAATCCTGCTGAAAATTTGACATTGTGACTATGTAAGTATAAATTATTTAAATATTCAATAGTGCTACAAAATTTATTTACTTTGATATAAAAGTTAATTTTAAAAAAAACCCTGTCCCCTGTTGCTGTAGAGTTGACCCTGACTCATAAGACCAATCTATGGCGTATGTTGTTGTAAAACAATAACACTTAGATAAATTAATCTCAAAATTAATTTGCCACCTGGGTTTATCTACTTTTTTTCCAAAGAGAAAAAGTTGTTGAAAATGGATAGATGACCTTAGAATTTAGCCACATTTTAACTTTTAATTGTGAGATGGGATGGAAGTTTGGCTCTGAAATCAGGCAGGTCAGGATTCAAATCTTGGTTCTTATATTCATTAACTGTGTGATTTGGGGTGAATTACTCTTTTCTGAAACAGTTTCTGAAATATAAATGAAAAGCAATAGAGTAAATGTCATAATTCAGGAAAAAATTAAAAAGCCCATGTAAACCTATAGATGATTTAATCAGCTGTATTATGTTTTCCTGAAAGATGTAGATACATTTAGGAGTCCCTGTGCAGATGTTTAATGTGTTCGGCTGCTAACTGAAAGGTTAGAGGTTTGAGTCCACCCATAGATGCCTTGGAAGAAAGGAAGAAAGAAAGTAATCTACTTCCAAGAAAATCAGTCACTGAAAACCTTATGGAGCACAGTTCTACTCTGACACACGTGGGGTCACCATGAGCTGGAGTCGACTCAACAGCAACTGGAGGAAAAAACACAACAACCTCCCCCCTGCCAAAAAAAAAAAACCTAAAACAAAACAAACTGTATAGACGCATTTAATGCTTTTCTTACTTCATTTATTTGCTTTGTCGTTATTCTGTTACTTTTAGTATAATTTTGCTGTGTTAATTTTCTCTGGAGTAATATGATTGTTTCCTTTAAGGTTTTTCTCTTACTAATTATTGTATTTTGATGTTTGTTTGCTAGACCACAGCAGTTTACATTTCAAGATTCAAATGATTCTGTAGATTCATCAGCTTCCGATAGTGACCCTATGAGACAGAGATTTTCTATAAAAGCACACTCCCGGCTACCCTACCTCATTATTTCTGATGGGTATATGGTCACAACCCTTCGATTTCTTGATAACCTGTCTCCATCAGCGCTCATGAGATCACTTCTACTTGATTCAACCCAGAGGCTTGAGAAAACATACCAAAGTGTGGTACTGTCTAAGGTGTAGTACTTCTTTGCTATCATTGGCAAATAACTTTTAAAAGTTGGTGTCTTATTCTTTTTTAAATTAAACTGTACTGACAGTAATGTCCTGGGATGGTATAGAGTTGCTTATAAGATTTTAAATTTCTTGTAATAAAATTATTGATAAAATTTTACTCTTGGCAATCTTTCATCTTTCTCCTTTAGCCCAAAGGCAAGGGGCTGAACTTGCGATCACTGGATTCCCTAAGGTCTAGTCTGTTAAAACACCAAGGAAAGGAAAATTCAGCTGATTCAGCTGTTCCCAAATTCTTGCAGGCAGAAGAAACGCTGGAGTTAAATGAAAAAACAGGAGATTTGCAGGTATGTAGCAACAGTGTTTTATTTATTTTGAACAATTATGTATTGATTTTATTCCAAGAAACAGATTTTGTTTATCTCTTGTTAAAGGGCAGAGAAATTTGAAGACACCAAATTTATTCTATTATAATATAGTACATGTTATTAAGTGTAATTTTCCCCCATGTTTTAGGATTTTGAAGCAGAAGAAACTAATGAAGGCAAACACTTTCCAAACAACTTATTTCCTTTTTGGAACCAAAAAAATGACCCGTTATTTGGTAGTGTCAAGGAGGGAAAATTGGAATTTGCATCTATGTTTGATACGATACATGTAACGGATGACACCGAGGAGACAGACAGAACCATTACAGAACTGCATTCTATCCAGAAAAATCTCCTTGCAGCATGGAATATAGGAATTTCAAAAAATGTGACAGAAAAAAATTTAATGTTAAATTACACAGTAGTTTGTATCACTCATTTTTTCTACATTCTTCAATTTGTAAAATGTCCTTTCCCTAAACTTGATATTTTTTTAGGCAAGAGCCCAAGAGATAATGCATGGATGCTTTGTATCTTTCAACTTTTTCATCAGTGTATATCAATCCAGTATTGGGATATGAGATACAAACAAGATGTGGGACATTTAGTAAAGCTGGCCTCACATACTATAAAACTTTTGCTGATTCAGCAACAGCAGGGTCAGTTATTCTCAGAGAAGCTCTTAGCCTGTTTTTATTTACTTAAAATGGTGGCTTCCAGTTTAAATGGTGTATATAATCTTCAACCTGAAATTATTTCTACATCAGCTGATGGAAGTAAAACAGCAGATCAAGACTCATTGGTGTTACCTATTTTTCAAATGTTTCAAAACTATGGTTCTCAGGAAAAATGGTCTTGGAACTCATCTTTCAAGATACATCCTCAAGTAGTAAACGTTGTTCAAAGCCCAGGCCACAGGTATAACTACTTTCTTGAATATTATGATACCATCAACATTATAGATATTTTTCCTTTTTTAAAATTGAGATAAAATTCACCATTTCAAAGTATACAGTTCGTTGGTTTTTAGTATATTCACGAGGTTGTACAACTGTTACCATCACCTTGAAATGAAACTCTTTTATAATTGACATAGATTTTATGTTATTTAAAAATATTTTAGGATTTATACCAAATGCTGTGCAACACTCATATTAGTATTGGGCAACTGTGATATTGTTAAAATTTTGATTTCTGCCTACGCACTATAGAAAAATGACCACCGATGCATAAAACATTTATGAAGAATTTTTTAATATATATTATGCATTCTTTTATCATTGGATTTTGCATTATATTTAAGACTGATCAGTTTGTGTATGTATGTGTATATACATATATATATATATATATATATATATATATGTTATTAGTGAAAAATACAGGCCAAAAAAAAAAAAAGACCGAGAAGGGGGCTATCCTCATTTTATCCCTAGTTTGAAATTTGCTTTTGATGATTATCTAAATTTGTGTGCAGATTGATTGTTCTCTGGAGAGTATTGTATAAAAAAACTTCATGGTATCAAGCACAATTAAGTCGAAGAGCTCCTAAAGGTGACAGACAGTTAATCGAAAAGATGACACGTGAAGCATCTACTGTCAAGTCCCTGCTATGTCATATACAGGCTAACTTACAGGCTGCTGGAGATCACTTGAACCAAACCTTAGAACTTAAATCTATAAATGGTCAGTATCCTATAAATAATTTCTAACTCCATGAATAAGCACTATAGTTAACTGGGCTTTGATTTTATTAATTGGTTACAATTATTTGTTTTTCAAAATAATTTCTGACTGAGAAGTATCCATTGAATTTGAAAATGAAGTAAATTTTTATAAGGTTATGTAATTAACTATGACTAATTTTTACTTAAAAAATTTTAGGTGAAGAGTATTTTCTATTAGGATCATATGAAGAATCTGTTCAACTGTGGAAGAAATCTCTACAGGAAACTCTAGAGAAAGGTAGGGTTATGTTAAAAAAATACTTGCCATAATCTTGGTAGGAACATATTTTAGTTGGCTACAGAGCTTAAAAAATAATTTCAGATTTCAGTGTACTCATGATTTCTTAATGCTCAGATAGAATTAATATTGTAGGCACCTTGACTGTCAGAAATACCTATTCAAAATTCTTCTTAATCATTTCAGTTATCTATAGGTAGGGCTTCTTCTGTCCTTTTTTGATTAATGATGGAATCTGTGGTTGATTGTTGAGGGGGAAAAAATGAGAAGATTAAGAACATAAATAATGTTTTTATCATTTAGAGGGACTGCAGATATCTAAATGGGAAAGTACAGATCAAATATTTTGCCACATACTTAGAGACTTAGAGAAACGTGTAGCTAAGGCCTTCTGCCCTTAATTCATTCAACTTTAAGAATTTCCTATGAGTTAGACTGGCTGTTGCATTAAATATGGGCTACATGGAGTTTTTGATGAGGATGCCTGGCTTCTAGAAACTGCTGATAGCTTTATGATATAGGACTGAGAGTGGGGCTGAGATGATACAAGTTCTAAGGGTGACCTTGGAGCTAGCCCTGGCTGCGGCTGCTACGTGGTCAGATATGGTCAATTATTAAATTTATTTACTGACTCCAATGGCTTAGTATGTTTCAGTTATTTACCTATTTAACCAGTATTTATTGAGTGCTTGCTGTATGCACAGACCTGTATCAGGCACTGAGATTAACTGAAATAAAACAGCTTTACCCTCAAGTTGCTTACAGTCTGGAGGAGAGAGAGATTATATAATCAAGGCTTTGAACCGGTTCGTTCTGGTTTGAACCCTTGCTGAGAATTTGCATTTCTAACAAGTTCCCAGGAAGTCGTACATAAGAATCACCCCCAAGATATTATTAAAATGTAGATTTTGATTCAGTATATCTGGGGTGGAAATCAAATTCTCAGCAGGGAACTTGTTACAAACGTAAATTCTTAGCAGGAGTTCGAACTGGAATGAACTGCTTCAAAGCACTGATAAACAACTAGCACTTTTCTCATTATGTTGTATGGTTAGGGTGCTAGGAGAGCTCAGAAGTACATTTCATACGCTCTGAGGCTGGAATATAAGCATCAGTCTTGGGAAGACTACCTGGAGGAGGTGGCATTTGAAATTGAGTAGAAATTGGCCATTTAAAGTAGTGAGAACGGCTTAAGCAGAGGATGTAGCATTCCAAAGGCAGAAAGGCATGAGAAACCATGGCAGTTTGGCAAACTGCAAGTAGTTTAGTAGGACTGGATTGTGTGATATGTGTGTGTAATATTGGGGATTGGGTGGTGAGAATTAAGGCTGGGGAGGTAGGTAGGTCATAGAACATGAAGGAAGGTCTTGTGTACAGTGTTGAGGAGTTAAGATTTTATCCTGAAGGCAGTAGGATCAGTTAAGATACTTTATGTAGGAAAAGTGCCTATTCAAATATAGGTCATTTAGAAAAATCATTCTGTTACAGTGTGGAGGGTCATTTGCAGGAGTGGAGGTGTAGAGGTGTGAGTTTTACCTAGAAGCAAGGAAAGTAGTCTGATGAGGAAGCCCTGAACCAAAGCAGTGTCAAAGATAATGGAAAACAAAGGCCACATTTGACAGATATTTCATAGGTTTGATCAGTTGGGCTTGTGACTGAGTAGATATGGAGAAAGAAGTCTAATGGTGTTCTTAGATTTGGTGATTATTCCACTGGATGAGTAAGAATGGCATTCAGTGAGTTAGGAAGTTCTAGATGAAGAAACATTTTTCTAGAGTTCCATTATGGGCATTTCATTTAATTTCATTTCCAACTTTATCCATTAGCAGTGGTTTCTAGTAATGGGGACTAAAACTATTAGTGGCTTTAATAAGGAAGAAGTTTATTTCTCTTTTTTGTGAAAGGTGGCCATAGGTTGACAGTCCAGGGCTGATTTGGTGTTTCCATGGTATTATCAAGGACCCAGGCTCTTTTAGTTTTTCTACTCTGTCATCTGTATATTGCTTCCAGTCTTAAGGCCATTATGTGGGCTGAGATGACTGCTAGAGCTCCAGCTGTGAAATCCACATTTTAGGCAGCATAAAGAAGGAAGGGGAGAAAGGCAAGAAACGACGCACCTTGCAGATGAGTTACCTCTCTTTAAACAGTTTTCCTGGAAGTTCTATACAGTATTCCCTTGGTTCAGAACATAGTCACATTTTCATATGGCCACATCTAGCTGGAAATTGTGATCTTTTGTGACCTGGGTGCATTGTATCCCCAATAAAATTGAGGTTCTCTTATTCAGGAAGAATGACTAAAGGACAGGCAACCAGCAATCTCTGTTCTAGATACCCTTCAGGTATGTGAACAGGGTTTCCTATCTTATTGGATAGTTGTTCTCCTTCAGGAAGTCTCTTTGAGTGTCTGATATGTGTATGGTTGCTTAGCGGTTTTATAGCATGTTCCCTTTTGTGTCATACTGTACTGTGTGTACTTTAGATAGAAGTTGTTGATGGATCTTAGTGCTGAGACAATGAGGATTGGCAACTTTCTTTGGACCAGATCTTAGTCATCCTAGGTCCTGATGAAAGAAAAGAAAATTGTTCAGAATTTAACATGAAAAAGAGCAAAGTATTGCTGATTTATTTAAAAAAATCTTTTAAGTATAAAACATATAGGTATTACTAGTGTACACAGCTTGATGAATTCTCACGAATTGAACACACTTATCTAACTAGCACCCAGATCATGAACATTACCTTACTACCATGTTTTTAATGTAAGCTTAATTCTTTTTCTTTTGAAGGAGGAAAAAGGACGTGTTTTCTTCAGATACGCTATTATCTTTCTCTCTTATACTGCTACCTCTATAACTATAATTTGAATGATGCTCAAGGATTATGTGATCAACTAGTAAGAGAAATGCTGAGATGGTCCCACCTATCTGAAAATGAAGATTGTTCAGGTATGCTGTTTTAAAAATCAATATATTTAATCTTGTTAGTTTATATTTTATAGGTTTAGGCATGAAATTGCTTGTACATAAAAGTTGGTTGCTCTGCCTCTGTGGTGACTCAGTTACATTATGTTGGATTTTGGACTGTCAGCTTTTAGTAGCAAGGACTATGTATTCTCTATCTTTGGAGCCCCTAGGCTTAGCAGTAATTACCTCCTAAACAGATATAATAATTATTTTCTCACAGCTGAATTTTTAGAATATCAAGTACCCAAGTATTTTTCCTTAGTATATTTATATTTTCTTTAACTGTTACTTAAAATTTAGTAACATGATGAAAATCATATTCTGAGGTGTTCTGAGGTGTTTTACATGTTTAAAAGGCTGCAGAGTAGCTGGATTCTCCCTCTCCCCTTTTAAGAGGTGTATTTAAATGAAGCAATAACCAGAGGGAAAGAATATATGGACAAACTTGTAGTATATTACAGTGGTTCTAAGGTGGTAGACTGTTAGACCTGTGCATATGAATGTGTCAGAAAGGCCTGATGTGTCAGAATTTCTTATCTTATTGGATAGTTGTTCTCCTTCAGGAAGTCTCTTTGAGTGTCTGTTTGATGTATGTACGGTTTAAATGGATTCCATGCCAAGTTCGTCCTTTATTGTTTTAGCCACTATTTATAGATCTCTTACTCTCTGTGATTTTTATCTTTTCAGAATTGTGTTCATTATGAAAGTAATGCATGTTCATTTTATACAGAAAATATGAAAACTAAGAAGAAGAAAATAAAATCACTGTTAATTCTACCTCCTTTTGTCTAGGGCCTTTCTACACGTATACATGTATATATGTATATTATCAGAGGTGTATATTCTGTTTTGTAATCTTTTGAAATTTAATATTGTGATGAGCATTTACCAATGTCAATATCTTTTTAAAAATCTATTAAACATTTTCCCCATTATTGCAAATTTTAAGTTGTTGCCGCATATTTACTGTTTTAAATAATGCAACGTACATAAATTTTTATGAGTATTGCTGATAATTTCTTTTTTTTCATGCCCAATATATGAGATATACTTTTTATAAATAATGATAAACCACTGAGTGCTCACTACATGCCACACGTGGTGTTAGGTACTTTACATATTACCTGTTTATGCCCTACAAAAAGCCTATAAGGCCTAAGCACCATTTCACAGACGTAAAGGCTGGGGCTCGGAATGGTAAAGTAACTTGTCCAAGTTCGTGTAGCTGGAAAATGGCATAGCTGGAATTTCAACCCTGGAGTGCAGGGATTCATTCTGGGATCTTTCCTCAGCCTAATTATGGGGCGTAGGAAAACTCTGCCCCACAACTTGTCCACTCCTTTCATCACTATGATAGCAGAGGATCCCACCAGTCATTTTGTCCATGACAATGGGCCTCAGTGAATGAATTGGCTTTTTCTCAAACGTGTTGCCAAAAACCAGGTTTAGATTCATTCAAGATGAGGTTTTCTACACCACAGCCACACGAGGGTATCATGTAAACTGAACTGTCTCTCACAGGTCACAGGTGTGGCAGACAAGTGCTGTGGAGAAAACACCACTTGACTTATAAATGCATGATTTTTCTCAGACTGGAAATAATACAGACCTTTGAAATTATTTTTTAATCCTGTCAGAGTTTAGAGAATAGACTCAGAATTTTGAAGCTGAAAGAAACCGGATGGATCTTTAACTACTCCAAACATCTCTTTAAAGATCAAGAGAACAAGACCCAAAGAAGTGAAGCTGCTTGCTCAGATTCACATGTCTTACTTTGTTCAAATAAAGATCATATCCAATAAGTAGAGGGATTAAAATTCTCCTGTTGGCTTCTAGAATGAACCAGGTGTTAGTAGAATTTCCTCCTGCAAGCTTAAAACTGCAACCTCTTTAGAACATTTCAGTTTTCAATTTTCTAAAGATGGATGTGCTGTCCTTAAGTTCCCCTTGTTGCCTTTTTATTTTTTTATTTTTTCCTATACAAAAATTTATGCATACATTTTTATGTGACTCTAATTGCTTTCCCCATACTGTGACAGCACACTCCTCCCTTCCACCCCTGATTCTCCATGTCCATTCAACCAGCTCCTAACCCTCTCTGCCTTCCCATCTCACCTCCGGACAGAAGCTACCCTTTTAGTGTCTTGTATCTACTTGAGCTAAGAGGCACACTTCTCACAAGTATCACTTTATG
>NW_004444133.1:588735-589947 GCF_000243295.1 Trichechus manatus latirostris | reverse complement strand
CCTTGTAACCATCAAAGAATGTTTTCTTCTGTGTTTAAACCTTTTCTTGAGTTCTTATAATAGTGGTCTTATACAATATTTGTCCTTCTGTGACTGACTGAATTCACGCAGCATAATGCCCTCCAGATTCCTCCATGTTATAAGATGTTTCACAGCTTCGTCGTCGTTCTTTATCATTGCGTAGTATTCCATTGTGTGGATATACCGTAATTTGTTTATCCATTTATCAGTTGATGGGCACCTAGGTTGTTTCCATCTTTTTGCTATTGTGAACAGTGCTGCAATGAACATGAGTGTACATATATCTATTTGTGTGATGGCTCTTATTTCTCTAGTATATATTGCAAGGAGAGGCATAGCTGGATTGTATGGTACATCTATCTCTAGCTTTTTAAGGAAGCGCCAAATCGATTTCCAAAGTGTTTGTACCATTTTACATTCCCACCAACAGTGTATAAGTGTTCCAGTCTCTCTACAACCTCTCCAGCATTTATTATGTTGTTTTTTGGATTAATGCTAGCCTTGTTGGGGTGAGATGATATCTCATTGTAGTTTTGATCTACATTTCTCTAACGGCTAATGATTGTGAGCATTTCTTCATGTGTCTGTTAGCTTCCTGAATATCTTCTTTGGTGAAGTGCCAGTTCATATCCTTTGCCCATTTTTTAATTGGGTTATTTGCCTTTTTGTTGTTGAGGTTTTGCAGTATCGTGTCGATTTTAGAGATTAGACGCTGATCAGATTTGTCATAGCCAAAATTTTTTTCCCAGTCTGTAGGTTATCTTTTGACTCTTTTGGTGAAGTCTTTTGATGAGCATAAGTGTTTGGTTTTTACGAGCTCCCATTTATCTGGTCTCTGTTCTGGTGCTTGTGCATTGCTACTTGTGGTTCATATTGTGTTTATGCCATGTATTAGGGCTCCTAGCATAGTCCCTATTTTTTATTCCGTGATCTTTATTGTTTTCTATTTTATATTTAAGTCTTTGATAAATTTTGAGTTAGTTTTTGTGCATGATGTGAGGTATGGGTCTTATTTCAGTTTTTTGCAGATGGATATCCAGTTACGCCAGCACCATTTGTTAGGGAGAGCTGTCTTTTCCCCAGTTAACAGATGTTGGGCCTTTGTCAAATATCAGCTGCTCATAGGTGGATGAATTTATGTCTGGATTCTCAATTCTGTTCCATTGGTCTGTGTATCTGTTGTACCAGTAC
>NW_004444133.1:571827-588353 GCF_000243295.1 Trichechus manatus latirostris | reverse complement strand
TTATGTGATGGGTTATGTTGATTGTTTTTCTAATGTTGAACCATCCCTGCATACCTGGTATAAACCCCACTTGATCATGGTGAATTATTTTTTTGATATGTTGCTGAATTCTATTGGCTAGTATTTTGTTGAGGATTTTTGCGTCTATGTTCGTGAGGGATATTGGTCTGTAATTTTCTTTTTTTGTGGTGTGCTGATAATTTCTTTGGGATAAATTTCTAGGAATTAGGTTACTGGATCAAAGAGAATCCACAATTTTGAGGTGTTTTTTTTTTTGTTTTTTTTTTTAAATCATGCTTTAGGTGAAAGTTTACTGATAAAGTTAGTTTCACATTCAAAAATTCATACACATATTGTTTTGTGATACTGATTGCAATCCCCATAATGTGACAGCACTCTTCCCCTTTCCACCCTGGGTTCCCTGTGTCCATTTGTTCAGTTTTCCTGTCCCTTCCTGCCTTCTTGTCTTGCTTTTGGGCAGGAGTTGCCTATTTGGTCTTGTATATTTGATTGAGCTAAAACCCATGTTCCTCACACGTGTTATTGTTGGTTTTATAGGCCTGTCTAATCTTTGTCTGAAAAGTGGACTTCATGAGCGGTCTCAGTTCTGAGTTAGCAGTGTCCGGGGGCTGTAGTCTCTGGGTTCCTCCAGTCTCTGTCAGACCAGTAAGTCTGGTCTTTTTTTGTGACTTTGAATTTGATTCTACATTTATCTTCTCCTCTGTCCAGGACTCTGTTGTGATCGCTGTTAGAGCGGTCAATGGTGGTAGCTGGGCACTATTATTTCCTCTGGGCTCATGCTGGTGGAGGCTGTGGTTTGTGTGGTCCTTTAGTCCTTTGAACTAATATTTTCCTGGTGTCTTTGGTTTTCTTCATTTGCTCTAGACGGGATGGAACCAATAGATGCATCTTAGATGGCCGCTCACAAGCTTTTAAGACCTGAGGTGCTACTCACCAAAGTAAGATGTAGAACATTATCTTTATGAACTGTGTTATCCCAGTTGACCTGGATGTCCCCCAGGTTTTGAGACTTTTGATGCCTGGTGTCAAATTGTCCTCCACAAAGGCTCCGTATTTCATTATATGACTTAACCTTCAAGATAAGTTGAGTTGACAGTAATGTATTTGTTTTAATTTTTAATAACAATTGTTTAAAATATATCAGGCATTTCCCGACTGTGTCAGGCATCCCCAAGACCACCCCTAGGTTCATTGACTCACTGAGAG
Source organism: Trichechus manatus latirostris (assembly GCF_000243295.1). Classification (NCBI taxonomy): domain Eukaryota; kingdom Metazoa; phylum Chordata; class Mammalia; order Sirenia; family Trichechidae; genus Trichechus; species Trichechus manatus. The sequence goes on along the minus strand of NW_004444133.1, from coordinate 587,126 downwards.
GACTGTAGTTATCCTCACAGCTATGATTTATTACAGTGAAAAGATACAAAGCAAAATCTCCAAAGGGAAAAGGTATATGGGGCAAAGTCTGGGAAAACCAGGTGAAAGCTTCCAGAGTTCTCTCCAGTGGAGCCACACGTGATGTGCTTAATTTAATTCCCCATCAAGTTGTGACACCATGTGTGAAATGTTGTATATACCAGGGAAGCTCATTAGAGACTCAGTGCACAAGTTTTTTACTGGGGGCTGATCAGGTAGGCCCCCTATGCCTAGCATGGCTATAGTTCCACATTCCCAGAATGAAAGCAGGTGTTCAGTAGAAACCACATTGTTTGTACAGTTTAGGCACAGTGAGCCACTTGTATCAGTTAGGGTAGTGGGAACCTCCTGAAATCCAAGTTCCCCTATGTTAGTCAAGGGCTAACCTTGTAAGCATGTCTTTTGAAGGATAGCAGTCAAACCTGCTATTCTGACTCTTTTTTGCACACCTACCTTATTATATCATTCTGTAAAGTTATAATTTAATTTTTTTGTATAGAGTTGCCATTATTAGCATTATAACTGTGCCATATACAGAATTACCCTTTCAACTTTTTTTTTTCTGAATTAATGCAGTTTTACTCTGTGAACATATCTTTTATAAGCAGGTTGCTCCGTATTTGAGGGGCTTATTCTTGAATTTTGCATAATGGGTTCTGCATGATTAAGATTACTGGAAATCTTGCCTTGATAAATTCCTTCAGTAATTTTTACCCAGGAGGAAAACAAATTCTCATTCATGTATTTTTAACTTTATTATGAAGAAATCCTGTGATTTTCCCAAACATAGCAACTGTCTTAGGCTGGGTTCTCTAGAGAAGCAAAACCAGTAACGTGTATAAATACGTGTATAGAGAGATTTATATCAAGGAAACAGCTCACGTGATTGTAGAGGCTAGAATGTCCCAAGTCCATGGATCAGGGTAGAGGCTTCTTCCAATTCACGCAGCTGCAGAAGCTGGCGAGCCCAAGATCAGCAGGTTGGAGAGCAGGGCTCCCTCTCACAGGCTGTGAAGGTCAACGAATTCCAAGATTGGCAGGCAAGACTGCAGAGTTTCTCCTGATTCACATAGCTGCAGGGGCTGGCGAACCCAGGACTGGCAGGTCAGAGATCAGGGCTCCGCTCACAGGCTGTGAAGATAGATGAATCCCAAGTTCGGCAGATAAGCTGACAGCTCAAGTCCCAAGAACCGGAGGTCAGACAAACAGGAGGCAGCCACAGGATCCAGAGCAGAGCGAAAAGCTTATATTCAGATGCAGGCCACACCCCCAGGGAAACTCCCTTTCCACTGATTGGCTATTCACAGCATATTCAGTCATGGGAGTGATCACATATAAACACTGAGAATCATGGCCCAGCCAAGTTGACATACAATCTTAACCATCACAGTAACCAAATGAAGTTTACTACTTGAAAGTTAATAAAATTTTCTCAAGATCTCTTTTAAAAAATACATTTATTGACAAATACTTTTTTGAGTGTTGTACATAGGGTCACTATGAGTTGGAACCAACTCGACAGCACCTGTCAACAACAGCACTGTAAGAGTGTTAGGTACAGGGTATACAGTAAACAAGATAGAAATGGTTCATATGAATGTGCAGTTAGTGGTTTCTCGGAAAGAAAGATAACTTTTGTTTTGGGGCCATAAATTGCCTAAAAATTAATGTTAAGTTAGTATTTACGTTTAGTAGTTTTCAACTAGTTAATTTTCAGATTTCTGAATTCTAGTCTGTATTCTTACAGAGTTTTGATTCTCAAATGGTGATGACACTTGTCCTCTGTTCCTGCTAGGGCACATCAGAATCACCCCGGAAATTCTGATATAACTACCTCCCCCCACAAGCCTTCTTTTTCTGCCCCACCTATTCCCTTTATGTTACTACCTCCCAAAAGAATCTTATAGTAATGAACCACTGTTACTCATGGGAGTATATTTCCCAGATCTAATGGTATAGAAAAAGCATTAGGAATCACTGTTGTGTTTTTCAGGTTATTTTTGTAGTCAATCCCTCCCCTTCTTAGTTAAAAAAAATTTTTTGAAAGGGAAGGAGGAAGGGAAATGCTAGGCTTGCAAGTCCATTATATTTGGATTGTTTTGTATAAATCCCTCTGTATTTTAATAAAACTGTTAATGAACAATTCCTAAGTGTATGCACTCATAATTATTTAATTTTGGGTGGTTGTTGTCTTCATAGGAGCCCTGGTGGTGCAGTGGTTAAGAGCTACAGCTGCTAACCAAAAGGTCAGCAGTTCAAATCCACCAGCCGCTTCTTGGAAACCCCACGGGGCAGTTCTGCTCTGTTGTATAGGGTCGCTATGAGTTGGAATCAACTTGATGGAATCGACAGGTTTCACGAGTTGTCTTCAAGAAGTATAGATACCAATATAATTTGGATTTGATCTCACAGAAAAAAATTTTAATTATAATTTTCTTCTTCTGTAATATTGGGAACTTAAATATTATTACTTTTTGATAGTTCAATCAGAATCTCCTTTGAGCATTTATTTTATGTCCTTAGTTTCTGAGAAGGCTCACTGTGAGTTCGGAATGACTGGAAATGTGCATCCTGAGGCGGCAGTGAGGGTTATCCGGTCCATGGCCCGGTTCATGGCTGCCTATTTCACCAATCAGCTGCTTTGCATTCTGCCACCTCACAATGTGAATGTTCTTCCTCCACTTCATATTAAAACAGGTAACATAGTAAACAAATTTTTCACCTTTGTTTTTGCACAGAATATTTAAAATCATATCCTTTATTATTGCATACAGTGATTATTACCCTATGGAAATAATACTGTTCTAACTTAGTGCCTGACACATAGCAGGTGCTCAGTGACTATCTGTGAATGAATAGAATCTGAGAGGGGTAATTGCTTAGATCTGTTTTTATTAAATATAGATTTTTTGGTCACAAATTTTGCAAAATTGATATCTGTAAAATTTTTATTTTTAAGGTAAAAGGGCTGCCACCTTTGTGTGTACAAAAATATGAAAATGTAACAAATTTTAACGCTGCTGGTTTAGAATTTTATTTGGACCATTTACTTTACTCTATTGGTAGTTAATCATTTCATTAGTAGGGTCAAGAAAGCTCCTAATCTGTGCTAGGTAACTGCCCTGCCCTCAAGGAGATGAACATGTACAGAAATTTTTGTAGTATTCATTCCTTCTACTGTTTTTTATTGAGTACCTGTTTTGTGGTAGGTAGTGTTCTAGGTGCTGGGAATATATTGTGCTTCACCATATGAAGTAGACAATATAAAAACATTTGTAGTTTTTTTTTTTTTTTGACATGCAAGACAGATTTAGCCTAACTCCATGAAAAAAACAAAACAAAACAGGTAAGTACTTATTCTTTTATAGAGTTTACATTCTAATAGGCTGAGACAGAAAATTAAATTAATAAATACACTAGCAAGAAAACTATCTGATGGTAATAATTTTGCAGAGAATGAAAATAGGGTAATGCAATAGTGACTGAGTGGCTGTTTTAGATGGGAAATCTAGGGAACAGCACTCTTAAGAGCCGCCATTTAAGCTGAGCTCTTAATGACAAGAAAGAGCCACCCATGAACACATCAGGGCTAAACTGAGCTTGTTTAAAAGCCCCCAGGCAAGAACAAGCTTGATATGTTTGAAGAACTGAAAGGCTGGTATGGCTGTAGCATAGAGGGTGAGGTGGAAGTGTTATGAGGTGAAGTCAGAGAATGGCAGGGGCCAGATGATGTAAGCCGTGTAAGGAATCTGAATTGTATTCTAAGTTATTTGAGGGCTTTAAGCAGGTGATAACATGAGCTGATAAATATGTACAAGGAACACATAGGTTATTGTAATGCAAGATAAATCTGATTAGAAGTTTAATAGAAGTAGCAACAAGTGGTCAGCAAATGTATTCAATCATAGAACCATGGATTTTGAAGTATGTATGCAAACTCTTGTGTTCTATGATTGTCTCAGGATGTGGGAGGGGGTGGAGGACTATCTTCACACTTGGACTGCTTCAAAGCACTGCTCTCTAGTCTCACGTGGCATTCTTCAGGAGGTTCTGGGTGCCCTCCAAATTTTTATAATGTGATCAGTAGACACATATTTCAGAGCAGACCACAACAATAAATTGTACATTATGACCCAGTCGATATAAATATCTATATGTCTGTACATGTTATCTGACACAAAAGTTTTATTGAACAATATTTACCTTTATTTTGTGTAATGCACTCTTAATATTTTCTGTTGTTTTAATGTTTTATTCTATTCTGTTTAGTTTTTTAAAATACTGGCATTTGTTTCAGGATGCACTAATGAGGCACATTCTTCAGTATTTTAAAAAAAAACTGTTTCAGAATATGTTAAGTATTATTTTAGAAGGGTATTTTTATATATATTTTCATGTTGTGGTTTTGTGTAAAAAATACTAAATGGTCGATTGGAGAGATAAAAGTACTTATTTAAGGAGACATTTTAATAACTCCAAATCCTGAGTTCTGATACATGTAAATGTAATATCCATTTTCTTTCATTTATTCACAGAGCAGTCCCTTCGACTTATTCTTCTACAACACTCTAAGGTGGCCAGTGTTGTTAGAGAGCAGAATCTCTCTAATGTGTGGACAGTTGAATATGCACTCGAATTATTATTTATTGGTGGCCTGGTTCCAGAAGCTGTGTGGTTGGCACATAAACTTGGAGACTGGAAGACATCTGTTTCAATTGGTGTGGCCCTCCAGCTGTTCTGTAAACATGATAGCAGTTTCACAAGGTACGTATTTTTAGGCAAACTTAAGTTACAAAATAGTATAAAAGTTACATCTAAAGTATTTTATATTTTTATTATTGCTTGTGTTTATATACCATGTGGGATCCTTACTTCAGCATTAGCCAATGGAACTTTTTTTGATGATGGAAATGTTCTATATGTGTTCTATATGTTCCAGTGTATAGAGCTTTGAAGTGTGACTAGTACAACCAAGGAACTAAATAACCACAACCGGCTAGTGGCTACTGTGTTAGACAGCTCAGCAGCTTACTTATGGTAAAATGTTTATAGCCTGTAATGGGAGTGTTTGTCTATCCCAAATATGATTTGAGTTTAAACTAATCAAACAAATCTGTGTTTCACTTTTTCTGAATAGTATGGCATTGCTCTGTTTTTTTAAAAAGAATACATTTTTCAGTTCTTGTATTTATTTATTGAATAATTGCTCTGTATAAAGCTTTTTGCCAGATAGTTTCTATGTTTAAGGCTCTTATAATTAATTAGAGAAAACAGGACAAAACATTATAACTTACATATTATGGTAAGAAAAGTGCCATTGATGAGAGCGATAATTATCAGGTGAGGAAATGATGAGAAATACTTTAGGTAGGAGGTGTCCTTTGAGATGAGCATTGATGGGTAGATATGATCTTGACAAATTGAGTAGGTATCAGGAGAGAAAATATTACAAGCATGAGCAAAGGCAGAGAGGTGGAGTATATAGAGAACATACATAAGGCAGCAGTGGGAAATAAGAATGAGGAGATATATGAGAAGCATAATTATGGAGGGCCTTAATAGCAAACTTTCATTGAGCTTTTTCTTTTAAATATAGGATGAATAAATGGAACAAATTCTATTGTTTCTTAAAATTTTATGTTTAGTTCTTAATGTGTGCATTTTTCCTTTTTTTTCAAAATTTGTATTCATTTCTCTTAATTTGATGTGATTTCAGGTCCAAGGAAAAAGATCTGAAGCTACCATTAAATTTGACTCCAGCATGCATTTTCCAGGAAAAACTTCAGTGTCTTTTAGGTCAACCAGCCTCTTTGGAAGCAAAACATGAAATGAGTTCAAAATGCAAACGATTTACAGGTGTGTTACCCACATATGGCATGACGTATACATCAGGTTAACTAGTATAAATTTTATGACATTTAAGCTTGTAAATATGTACAAATGTGTTAACACTTTGAAATAAGCTTATCAAAAATAAAAACACACTATTTATAGTTAATCGTGGGAGCATCCAAAACTGATTCCAGCTCAGAACATGAGGGATGATTTCTATACATACCTTTACATAATGTATATTTCGCTGCTTGTGGATAATTTTTTTTTTTTTTTGCAGTCATAGCATCGTAAAATCTCAGACACAGAAGGGTACTTAGAAGTAATTTAGTCCAACTCTCACCTTTTGTATCAATCATAGTTTTTTTAAATAATTTATTTTTGTTGTTGAAAATATACACAGCAGAACATACACCAATTCAACAATTTCTACATGTACAATTCAGTGACATTGATTACATCCCTTAAGTTGTGCAACCATTCTCATCCTTCTTTTCTAGATTGCTCCTCTCACATTAACATAGGGTTTTTTTTTTATTTGAAAAGTTCAGAATGGCATTACAAAATTTTAAATAATATAATATTGCATGTATTACATAGATTTACTCAGGAGCCTTGTAACGTTTGTTTTGCAGATGGAGAAATTGAGACAAAAAATAAAGATGTTAGTTATTTAAAGTCGTATATTTAATGGTAAAACCAGGACTACTATAGGGGCCCTTGTGAGTTTTTTTTTTTTTTTTTTTTTTAAAGGGCTTTTCCCCACTAAGGAGTGAGCCATCTAACTTTATATCCCTAGAATTTATTAATCATAACTTCTCTTTCTGGAAGAAATCCTTAATACTTGGAAATCTAAGTATAAACTTTTCTTCAAAATTTTTGTCCTGTTCTTTTTTTTCTGGTTATTTATTTATTTTTATTATGGTAAAAATATGTTTATTTGCCATTGCAACATTTTTTACATGTACAATTCAATGGCATTAACTATGTTCATCATGTCATGTAACCATTACTACTATCCATTTCCAAATTTTTTTATCACCCTTAGCAGAAACTCAGTGTCCCCTAAGCCATGACTCTTTGCTTCCTCCTCCCTCCTGCCCCTAGAAACCAGTAATGACCTTTGGTCTCTATACATTTGAATATTCTAGATATTTCATATAAGTGGCATCATACAATATTTGTCCTATTCTGACTGACTTATTTCATTCAGCATAATATTTTCAAGGCTCATCCCGTGTGTAGCATGTATCAGGACTTCCTGTCCACATCTTTTTAAAAAATATTTTGCTTAATGAAAAGATAATGTCAAAACATGGAAGTTGGCTTTGTCAAAAGGATTCAGAAATCCCCAATCTGAACTTCCATTTCTGGCAATATGATGTTTAGATGATCTAAAACCCCTCCCACACTAAATATATAGATAAAATATTTTTCTAGATAAGATTTTTTAAAATATTCTTTTAAACGATAAGCTTTAAAGAAAATAAGGAGAAATTGCCAGAGTTAAGAAACGAGAAAAAAAAAAAAAGATTATCCAAGGGAAATGAAAACATACGTCCACAAAAAGACCTGTACATGAATGTCCATAGCAGCTTTTTCATAATAGCCCCAAACTGGAAACAACCCAAATATCCATCAACTCATGATAAACAAATTGCAGTATATCTTTACAAAGGAAAAATAATAAAGAGGAGCAAACTGCTGATAACGTGCAGCAATATGGATCAATCCAGGGCCATTGTTCTATAAGAAAGAAGCCATAAACAAAGAGTTCTTACTGTTTGAGTCCACTTACGTGACAGTCTATAAAAAGCAAATGTATAGGGACAAGAGACAGATCAGTAGTTCTCTAAGGGTGAGGGGTGGAATTAACTACAAAAGGGGCATAAGAGAAGGAGTGATGGAAATGTTCTTACAGGGCTTTATGGATTTGTCAAACTCAGTGAACTGTACACTTAAAAAAGGTGAATTTTATTTTATGTAAACTATACCTAACTACTAATTTAAAAACAAAAAACTGAAATAAAGTATTAGATCAGTTGAAGAGATTATTAGTGAACTGTAAGATGGATCTGAACAAACTTTACAAAATATAAAGAGTTGGAAAATATGAAAAAGAAGTTAAGCTTCATAGAGATAGAGGAAGACAGGAAGTCTCAACGTAGGTCTAATGGGAATTCAAATATATCCACACCACATTTTGGATAGTGGCTACCTCTGGGGAGAGAAAGAATGGACTGTGATTGGTACACAAGGAATTTCGGCTATATCTGTAATATTTTTTTAAATCTAAATTGAATATAGTAAAATATTAATATTTGACAAGGCTGAGAAATGAGTACATGAGTGTTTTCATATTCTGTACTTGACTGAATGCTTAAAATACTTCATAAGAGGAAAAAACTGTTTAAGTCTCCAATTCCACTGCGCTGTATCTCTTTGCATTTTACCTTCTGGGATGTGTCCACATATATACAGATCATTCACATAGTTACAGCCAAACTATACTACTATTTTGTATTTTTCTGTTTTCTTAGCTTTACACTATAAGTCATTTTGGTTGTTTATTATTAAAAAAATATTATCATAGACCATTAAAAGAAAAAATATATTACCTTCACATAATTCTGTGAATTATTTCGATAGCTTGATTTTTTTCCATTAATATTTTATCAATTTTTATTATTACTTTTTGACTTGGGACTAAATTCCAAGGATATTTTTATTACAAAGTTGTTATTACAGTATCTAGTATGATTCTGGGGAAAAAATGTCATGCTCTAATTGCCTATAATCTTAAGATAACAAAATACTCCATAAATTTCTGTCTGTAAGTTTGGACGTTATGCATGTTAACAAGTATGTTCATTCTTGATCAACTTTTTCTGTTCTGAATTTTATTGTACAAAATAGGATAAGTAGAATGTAATTTTCAACTGTTTTACCTAATTTTGTATTTGGTAGATCCCATTGAAGAGGAAGATGCAAATCTTTTATTTGGTTCCGTGCAAGAAGTACTGAAAGCAGCAGCTATGGCTGATGCAGATGTTCTTTCAGAGACATTTCAACTTCTGATAGACTCTGCCAAAGACTTCAGTAAGAGACTGTGGGGCTTAGTGCCTGCAGGCTTGTACCTTCCAGCCCCTCCGTTATATTGTCCTCAGCCAGCTATTCTTAGTGAAGTAAGTTTAGCTCATTAAACTTGAAATTCATTTAAAGTTGATTTTGTCCAATTTTTTAAATAATTCCGTTGATAATAATCATTGAGCAGTGTACTATACTGCTGTTTACCATTGCTGTCAAGTTGATTCTGACTCGTAGTGCCCCTGTAGGACAGAGTAGAACTTCCACATAGTGTTTCCAACGCTGTAAATGTTATATGGAGGCAGACTGCCACATCTTTCTTCTGTGGAGCGACTGGTGGGTTTGAAACACTAGCCTTTTGGTTAGCAGTGGAGTGCTTAACCACTGCACCACCAGGACTCCTTCTACATTGCTATTTAGGTGTCCTTCTTTGTAAAATGCAGATGATAAAAAGTAGTGCCTATCTCATAGCATTATTGTCAGGATTAAGTGAGATATTTTGTAAAAACTTTTAGTTCAGTGCCTGGGCCATGTAGTAAGCAGTCAGTAAATGTGAGAATTATTGCAATAATACAACAAAATTAATAGATGATTCTCAATATCCAGTTTTTTTTAAATAGGCATTTATTCAGGATAACAAATAAAATAATGAATGTCAGAATTTAGAAGCCATACATTATTTCAATCTTCGATTCACCTCATTATTTGGCTTTTTTGAAAGACTTATTTTGATTTTTCTTTGATTAGAAAAGTCATTTTCTTTCTCCTGACAATTCAATTGATAGTTCTGTCTTATAAATAGCAATATTGTGTACGTCTTAGTAACTTTTCCTCTGCTCTTACTGAAAATCATAACATACACTTAGCTGTTTTAAAGATTTAACATGTGGTTGTAAATGATTTACATTTTAATTATTTTAATATATGATTAATATTCTGTCCTGAATGAGTCTCTAAGGCTAGGGTTAATGCAAGGAACTGATCGACAATCAATGAGGGCTTTCCCTGGAAGCTGGAGATGCGAGATCAGCTTTCCCCGAGTGATATGGACTGTATAGGGGAGTGGCAAGTACCCAAATAAAAACTGATTACTGTTAAGAAGTGGGAAGGGGTAAGGATGCTGGGGAAGCAGCTATTTACAGCTTTCACATTATCTCACTATCTGGGAAAATAATCATTAGCTACTGGCTCAGACAGCATTTATTCAGCAAACATTTATTGGAGTCCTCTTACATGCTGGACTCTGTTCTATACACTGTTGTTGTTAGGTGCTGTCAAGTTGGTTCTGACTCATAGCGACCCTATATGCATCAGAGAGAAACACTGCCTGGTGCTGAGCCATCCTCACAATCATTGCTATGTTTGAGCCCATTATTGCAGCTGCTGTGTCATCCATCTCATTGAAAGTCTTCCTCTTTTTCGCTGACCCTCTAGTTTACCAAGCATGATGTCCTTCTCCAGAGACTGGTCCCTCCTGATAACGTGTCCAAAGTACATGAGATGAACTGTCGCCATCCTTGCTCCTAAGGGGCATTCTGGCTGTACTTTTTCCGAGACAGATTTGTTCATTCTTCTGGCAGTCCATGATATAGTTAATATTCTTCGCCAACACCGTATTTCAAAGGCATCAATTCTTCTTCGATCTTCCTTATTCATTGTCCAGCTTTCACATGCATATGATAATACAAAGATGGATGACAAGGGCCTTGTTCTTGAAGAGTTCTCAATAAAAAGGGTAACAAATACGTTGATTTATACAGAATAAATTGTAAATGTTATAAATGCAGATATGAGCAAAGTGTTGTAGTAGCACCGAGGGGGAGGGCTTCACAGAGGAGGTGACATTGAAGTGGTAGGATTTGTCCAGGCATAGAAGAAGCTGTCTCTGTAACATTCCATCACTGGAATTAGGAGTAGTGGGCTTGAACTACTCTAGGAAGAAGATGTGGGATTAGAGTCAGTTTAGACCTTTACATTTTTTGAGGGAAGAGAAATGTGTTTTCTCAACACTAAAACAGCTATAGTTGAAAACTCAAAGGCCATGCCTCAAAATGTTCTTTACAGTTCTCCAGGAATATCTTAGCTTGAGAAGCACTGAATGTCATTAGCCTAAAGGTTAAGCGCTCGACCACTAGCTGAAAGATAGGCGGTTTGAACCTACCCAGACGCGCCTTGGAAGATAAGCCTGGTGATCTGCTTCCAAGAGGTCACAGCCCTGAAAACCCAGTGGAGTAGTTCTAACTTTGCACACATCAGGTCACCGTGAGGCAAAATCAACTTGGTGGCAGCTAACAACAACAACATCTTTATTTCCACTTCAATGTTTTAAGTTTCCATATTACTAGCTACTAAAATTTATTGTTTCATATTTTTCCTCAGGAAGATGGTGATGATCTTCTTTTAAAAGCTGAAAAAGATTATCGCCAAAAGGTGTCTGGAATCCTTCAGCGCGTTCTCTTGCTTTTCCGGGCAGCTCGGTGTTCTTTTCCAGCAGCACAGTGGTACATTTTGCAGTTGAGGTGGGCAAGAAAAGTCATGCAGAAGGTATGGAAATGCCTTAGTCATTTGTGTGCTGTGTTAAACGACTAAAATATACTGATATTTATTAATATATATAATTATGACACTTTTCCAAGGAGCCTTCCCTACAAATCCATAAATTCCAGGTTTATTTACAGTGAGCGATCTAGACAGACCAGGTATTTCCTGCTAAGATAAGGACTCTGAACTGGGTTTCTTTGTTAGCCCCATTCTGTTTGGCAATAGATAATGTAATCTAGTCAGTTAATTCCAGCTTATTTTGGCTACTTTTTTTCCCTCACAATCATTGAAGATTTAAACTCAGTCCAGGTCTTTTCCCCTGTTTCTCCCTGAGGTGTTACCTATGTTCTCTGGGGACTTATGTGGGGTCAAATTGTGCAAAGTTAGTGTTATTGGCTGTATGTTTCTTTTCAGTAGTCCTCACTAGTTGGAATACCTCGTTGTTAATCTTCTGAGATATGTAATTGAGTTTGATTCTAGGGCTGTCACCCACTTCTATACTGGCTTCCACTGCATTGTTACCTCTAGCCAGATGGGACATCTGCTGGTATGTCCGCTTACCCAACTGCATGTCCTTTGTGGGCCGGCTGTCTGTCTGTGTATGCATTGTGGAAATTTTGTTAGTCCCAAATATCTTTAATTCACCTGCGATTAACATTAAAGTTGAAACAAGAATCCACAGCTTTTTTTAGTGGGAACTCTGTAGAGAAACTTTAGTAAGTTGTTAGTTAAATATTTTTGATTATTAGCCATTTTTAGATAGAAAAGTTTGTGAGATTTACATTTAGCTACCAAAAACATAAAAGCTATGACTATATTCATTCTCTATCTTGTCATGACAGTATTGTTTTTAAGTATGTTTATTAAGAAATGTAAAAAGCTTTCCTGTATTAGTTTTGGTTTTAATAATTTCATAAGATTGGTTTTAATAGTGTCAAGATCTGTTAACCTTGAGATTGAACGTTCGTTTTAGCAAACATTATTTTAAAAACTTTTATTTTGGAAAACACGTTTTACTTAACGTATATTGTATTTGCATTGAAGGTTGATCTTACATACCAACCCCTGACTATAATAAGCTCACTTACCTAGTTTTCATTAACTCAACCAGCATATAAAGACTGGATTCTTTAAAATTAGAAACACTATGAGTCAGATTCATGAGACTCAACAGTCTTACTCAGAATCAAACTTTACTAATAATTTTAAGGATACAGGTAACCATAAAACACAGGTAAACCTAGAGAAATCTGGGACTGCATACACTGGTCCCCAGGTCTTTTCTTGCTGCATAAGAATGTACCTTGGCCTGTATTTAACACATGAGGCCTCTAGTGATGCATGTGGATTGTCATACACAAAAGGGAGCTATTTCAGTTATTGAATATCTCCCTTTAATTACCTAGCTTGAAGGAGCGAGCCCTGGTGGTGCAGTGGTTAAGCGCTTGGCTGCTAATCGGAAAAGGTTGGCTGTTTTAACCCGCCAGCTGCTCTGAGGGAGAAAGATATGGCAGTCTGCTTCCATAAAGATTTACATCCTTGGAAACCTTGTCTGGGGTTGCTATGAGTCAAAACGACTTGATTGCGATGGGTTTTTTTTTTTTTTTTTGGTAATTACATAGCTTATGTGACATTTTCCAGGGGGTCATGCTCCATAAATCCATACATTCTAGATTTATTTATAATAGCCAGCCTAGACAGATTCATTGCATCCTGCTAGGAAATACCATTAATGTGTTTAACAGCATGCTTTCCAGGGGATTTGACCCAGTCATGTCTTTCTTTCTGGAAGTGACCAATAGAGGGAGAAAATAGATTGCAAACCTGCTGCCTGTCCTTTTCTTCCCAGGTTTGTTGTGTCTCTTAAGTTTCTTTTATTCTGTAAGAGTCTCCTTTTGATTTATTTTTTTATTCTTGATTTATTACAGAAATTGGATAATTTGTCCTGTACCATATTTTTATTTGCCTGATTGTTTCCTCATGTCTTGTTGATTAACTTGCTCTTCTTTCTCTTTATTTCCTGTCAACTGGTAATTAATCTATACTCATCAAGGTAGAGACGTTTGATTAGATTCAGGTTCAGATTTTCTTAGAAACAGGATCCTTCATAAATGATATTCTGTACTTCTCTGTTGCATCATATCATGTGGCACCCATGTCTGTTTATCCCACTTTTAGTGATGGTAAGATTGATCAGTGAATTTTGGGTTGTGTTGCACCCACTATCAAATTCCCCTTCAAGCATTTACCTGATTTAGCATTGTTTGATGATCCTTGCCTAGAGTCATTATTATTTTTTTTTTTTTGCCCTTCTTGCATGCTTATGTGATTTTTTTTTTTTTTTTTTTTTTTTTTACTGTTCTTCAGATGAAAGTTTACAGAACACACTAACTTCTCATTAAACAGTACACATGTTGTTTTTTGACACTGGTTAACAACCCCTTGGGTTCCCTATTACCAGGTTTCCTGTCCCCTCCTGCCTTCTAGTCCTTGCCCCTGGGCTGGTGTACCCCTTTAGTCTCGTTTTGTTTTATGGGCCTGTCTAGTCTTTGACTAAAGGGTGAAGCTTAGGAGTGACTTCATTACTGAGCTAAAAGGGTGTCCAGGGTCCATACTCTCAGAGATTTCTCCAGTGTCTGTCAGGCGAGTACGTCTAGTGTTTTATTGTGAGTTAGAATTTTGTTCTACATTTTTCTCCAGCTCTGTCCGGGACCCTCTATTAAGATCCCTGTCAGAGCAGTCAGTGGTGGTAGCCAGGCACCATCTAGTTGTACTTGACTCAGTCTGGTGGAGGTCATGGTAGTTGTGGTCCATTAGTCCTTTAGACTAATATTTCCCTTGTGTCTTTGGTTTTCTTCATTTTTCCCTTGCTCCAGAAGGGGTGAGACCAGTAGAGTATCTTAGATGGCTGCTCACAGAGCTTTTTTTGTTTATTGTTGTAGTTTAAATGAAGTTTACATTTCAGGTTAGTCTCCAATACAAAAATTTATATATGCATTGTTATGTGACCCTAATTGCTCTCCCCATACTGTGACAGCACACTCTTCCTTTTCACCCCTGGTTCCCCATGTCCATTCAACCAGCTCCTAACCCTCTCTGCCTTCCCATCTCACCTCCGGACAGAAGCTGCCTGTTTAGTCTCTTGTATCTACTTGAGCTAAAAGGCACACTCCTCATGAGTATCACTTTAGGTCCCACAGTCCAGTCCAATCCCCATCTGAAGAGTTGGCATCGGAAATTGTTTTAGTTCTGGGCTGATAGAGAATCTGGGGGCCATGCTTTCTGGGGTTCCTTCAGTCTCATTCAGACCATTAAGTCTGGTCTTGTTACTAGAATTTGAGTTTTGCACCCCACCTTTCTCCTGCTCCGTCAGGGACTCTCTGTTGTGTTCCCTGTCAGGGTGGTCATTGGTGGTAGCCAGGCACCATCTAGTTCTTCTGGTCTCAGGTTGATGAAGTCTCTGGTTTCTGTGGCCCTTTCTGTCTCTTGGCTACTACTTTCCTTGTGTGTTTGGTGTTCTTCATTCTCCTTTACTGCAGGTGGTTGGGACCAATTGATGCATCTTAGACGGCCGCTTGCAAGCTTTTAAGACCCCAGATGCTACTCACCAAAGTAGGATGCAGAACATTTTCTTAATAAGCTTTGTTATGCCAGTTGACCTAGATGTCCCCTGAAAACATGGTGCTCAGACCCCGCATCCCTGCTACTCTGTCCCTCAAAGTGTTTGTTTGTATTCAGGAAACTTCTTAGCTTTGGTTTAGTCCAGTTGTGCTGACTTCCCCTGTAGTGTGTGCTGTCCT
>NW_004444133.1:517604-552406 GCF_000243295.1 Trichechus manatus latirostris | reverse complement strand
ACCAGTCCTCAGGCCCCTGATATCGGTAGGTGAAGACCCTGCTTAATGGGCAGAGCAGTGTCAAATGTCACGAACCTGCTACTTCACAGCCGAAACAGTTGAAGTTAGACTTCCGGTATATACCCTGTTGTACTTCAGCAATGAGGGCCTACGTTGCTGAAATGGGCCCACACAAGTCTCTGCAGGGGGAAAGGCACTCAAAGTCCGTGGATCCCTTATGCCTGTGCCTACGCAAAGGAACTGTGCCTACCCTGGGTTCCTGGCTTAGGGGAGCCAGCAGTTTATTTTTTCCCATTTGTTAATTTGTTCACTCTCCAAGGCCAGAAGGGCTCAGGGCATGTGACAGATCCCACTTCTGGTGCCGGGGACTCAGCAATTGCTGAAGCCAGTCCAGGACCCAGTGCAGAGCAGGGAGTGGGGAGGTAAATGGGAGAGAGGTTTTTCCCTAAGGGGGGTGTTTTTGACCCACGCGGTACTTATCTTTCGCTGGAACGAGGGCTACTTCTCACTGGTCCTAGGTGGTCGAGTAGATTCTCTGCCACTGGGTTTCTCCCGGTGCGGAATACTCCTCCTGAGCACTGCTGCTTGCCTGCCTCACCACTCACGCATGAACTGATCAGGCCTGAAGGGCTCAGGCTCTCACCTTCTCAGGTCTGGCACTCCTTGCTGCTTCCAAACCGTCTCTCCCTCCCCCTGCAACTCAGTCTGGTTCCTCAAGTTTGCCTTAGATGGTTAGGGCTCCTATATTATCATATTTAATCGATTTACTTGTATATTTGTGTCTTTGTTGTAAGAGGGTCCACCAGAAGCATCTGAGTATTCCGCCATCTTGGCCCTGCCTCTGCTCACAGGCTTTTAAGACCCCAGACACTACTCACCAAAGTAGAATGTAGAACATTTTCTTTATAATCTATGTTATGGCAGATGAGGTAGATGTTCCCTGAAACCATGGTCCCCAAAGCCCTCAGCCCAGTAATTTGGTCCCTCAGGGAGTTTGGATGTGTCTATGAAGCTTCCATGACATTGCCTTGTACAAGTTGTGCTGGATTCCCCAGTATTGTGTGCTGTCTGACCCTTCACTGAAGTATTCCTTATCTATTTGGTGTTTTTCCATCCCCACCCTTCCCTCTCTCATAAGCATCAAAGATTGTTTCTTTTTGCCTACGTAAAAGGAAATTAATACTGTTCTTCCTTGTCTTTTCCCACAGGTATAATAAAGAAAATTAAGAAATTTAAGTATCTCTCATTCAAAATCAAACTATATGCAGTACATAAAAACAAATACACAAAAAACTTGTACCACAAAAAAAGCTTTTCGTGAGTTTTGATAGTAGTGGTCTCATACAATATTTGTCCTTTTGTGATTGACTTATTTCACTCAGCATAATGCCCTCCAGACTTATCCATGTTGTGAAAAGTTTCACTGATTCAACCTAGAGTTTAGTAGGGGTTGCTAAGTAGTGACTTTCTAGTTCTGTCACTTATAGGTTAGTTTTTAAAAAGTTATGTATGTAGGTACATGTTTTTTGTGTATTTGTTTTTAGGTACTGCATATAGTTTGATTTTATGTAGGCAAAACTTAGTGACAAGAGAAGATAAATGATTTGGTTAGAACCTTTTTTCTCTTTTGAGATACAACGTAGTGAATTTCTTGAATTAAATTTGTTAACTAAGTTTCTAAACTTATAGCTGATTGCTAATTGCCCAGGTATTTTACTTACATAGTATAGGAACTATGCTGTGTTTTCCATTCAGTATGGTTTATCTTACTTGCCTTGTTAGTCCCTTTAAAAATTGATGGGTACTTTAGCTAATTAAACATATCCTATCATTCTTTGCTTTCAGATTCGAATAAAAGGGTCCCTTCCTTCCTTGAGTCCTTTCCCTCAGTCATTACTTGATTACTGTAAAGGAGGGATAGCATTCTTTAGACCTGGAGCAACTGGAGACCACAGGCTTGATGAAGTTTCCAATAAAGCAATAGGTTTGTGCCAAAATGAACTGCATGCTTAGAAATTAGGCTTAACTATGTATAATAATATATTTTACATTGGGTTTGGGAAAGTTTCCAAACTATTGTTACTTTTCAAAGTATAGCATGTTCTGTGATATTTTGCTTTGTGTTTACAAGCAAATGACTGTATTTTAATAGCCGTGAATATATATATATGTATTATATGTGTGGTTTTAAAGTAAGATTTTATTATTTTTTAAAAAAATTGTGACAAGTATGACATTATCATTGCTTCATTATTTAAATTTGGAATTTCAGCACTCAAGAATGCTTTTCGCTGGTAATTTTTCTGCACTTAGGATATTCTGTCAACCACTGAACCTGTCAGTATTGACTTACCAATTTTGTTTTCTGCTTTTCTAATTTAATATACTCCAATTAAGCTTTTTTTCTGTTTTGTAAACTTTTCATATCTGTTTATTTTAATGGCTTTTATTAGTGTACATGTTATAATTTACTTCTCTTATTGTACATTTGAGATGCCTCTGTGTATCAATTTCTGTTTTATATTTTTAAATATTCCCTTAATGTAGATTCTCAGAAGTGGGATTGCTGGGTCAATGGATATGCCTATTTTATATTCTTGAAATAGTATGCCAAATTTTATAATTCCTTCAGATTAATTTTAATGGGCAAAAAGATAATTTTAATATGTCTTTCTTTTGACTAGTTATAGTGAACATTTTAGTTTACTATTTGTATTTTCTCTTGTAAATTGCCTGTTTTGTGGTTTATATCCAGTTTTCTGTATATCAGGTTTAAAAAGAAGTAAAATTTTAGGTATCATTCTTCTTAATCTTTACTTCTTATCAGTCATATTTGTATTAAGCCCTGATCTTATCTCCAAAATTTGATTAAAATGTTCCTTTCTAACTCACCCGCCCTTAGTACCAGTGTTAAATAATATTCATCCTGGGGCTCAGACAGACTGATTTTCAAACTGTCTTGGCAGTAAAATGCTTTTTGATTGCTTCTTGCAGCTGTCATGAACTTAGTTTCATAAACTTTCCATTCGCCCTAACAAAAGAAAGAGCCGGGCAGGTGTCAACTGCAGGTATTTGTACAATTCTAGTTTATTTATTGAAAACCTGGATTTGTAAGCGGTGAGTCAAATTCACAAAGATCCCAGTTAAAAGATTTTTGCTTGTAAATAGAACATATAGTCCTTTGAAATGATTTAAATAAAGATTTCAAACATATATTTTTAGTAGTTTCATTTTGACCCTAACTGAGACCCACTATGAATTATTGTTTTAGTTGATTTGGTCTTTTGAGTATTGAGAAGTGATTTGGCCAGAGTAAAAGTTTCCTTTCCTAGTTTGTCATCTAAAATAGTGGCTTTTGAACTTTTTTGAAGCTTTTTATTCTAGGAAATTTAAACAAAAGTAGAGAAAATACAATGAACTCTCAAGTACCTATCACCCAACTGCAACTATTGTTAACGCTTGAAAGCAAATCTGAGACATCATATGATTTCACCCCAAAATACTTCAGTATATGTATTTAACAGATAAATAATTTTTTATAGTCACAATTCTATTAATCCGCCAGACAAAAAGTAGGAACAGTAATTCTTTAATATCATATATCATCCATTCTGTGTTTAAATTTCTTTGATTAGCTCAAAAATGTCTTTTCACAATTATTTTTTCAAACCTGGGCCCAAATAAAGTTCTCCACACATTGCATTTTGGTTAATATGTAAGTGTTGCTTAATCTGTAAAAGGTTCCCTCCCCTCATTTTTTTCCATGGCATTTATTTATTGAGAAAACCAGATCATTTTTCCAGTAGAACCCCTTCCATTCTGGTTTTAATTGATTACATCTTTTTAGTGTTCAGAACTTTTTTGACGATGACTTACAATAAGATGAAGATTTTTGCATCAAGACTCAGTACATACTCATATAAAACTGGAATGAAAATTTAATGAACTATCCTTATCCTGACTATGTTCAATGCACTCTTTTTTTAAAAAAAAACATTTTATTGTGCTTTAGGTGAAGATTTACATAACAAATTAATTTTCCATTTGATGATTTCTTACACAGATGGTTTCATGATCTTGGTTGCAATCCCCTGAGTGTGTCAGCACTCTCCCCATATACTCCCTGGGTTCCCCATTTTCATTAGTCTAGTTTCTCTGTCCCTCCCTATATTCTCATCATTGGTTTTGGACTCAGCGCACTCTTGATATTTTCTGTTTTTAAAAATTGTTGAGACGTACTGAATTGATTTTTCAGCCCAGTAATTTGTAATATGTTGTAACCCACAGCTTGAATAACAATGATAAGGAATATTTTTAGAAGATAAGTACCTGCTTGGGACGGGGGTCTGGGGACCATGGTTTCAGGGGACATCTGGGTCAATTGGCATAACAAAGTTTATTAACAAAATGTTCTGCATCCCACTTTGGTGAGAGGCATCTGGGGTCTTAAAAGCTAGTGAGCGGCCATCTAAGATGCATCAATTGGTCCCAACCCACCTGGAGCAAAGGAGAGTGAAGAACACCAAAGACACAAGGAATATATTAGCCCAAGAGACTGAAAGGGCCACATAAACCCGAGACTCCATCAGCCTGAGACAAGAAGAACTAGATGGTGCCCGGCAACCACCAATGACCGCCCAGACAGGGAACACAACAGAGAGTCCCTGACAGAGCAGGAGAAGAGTAGGGTGCAGAACTCAAATTCATGTGAAAAGACCAGACTTAATGGTCTGACTGAGACTAGAGGGAACCCCAGGAGACATGGCCCTTGGACTCTCTATTAACCCAGAACTGAAGCCATTCCTGAAGCCAGCTCTTCAGACAAAGATTAGACTGGACTATAAAACAAAATGATACTCGTGAAGAGCATGCTTCTTAGTTCAAGTAGATACATGAGACTAAATGGGCAGCTCCTGTCCGGAGGTGAGATGAGAAGGCAGAAAGGAATAGGAGCTGGTTGAATGGACACACAAAATCCAGGGTGGAAAGGGGGAGTGTGCTGTCATATTATAGAGATAACAACTATGGTCACATAACAATGTGTGTATAAATTTTTGTATGAGCAATTAACTTGAGCTGTTAACTTTTGCCTAAAGCACAATTAAAAAAAAAAAAAAAGAAGAAGATAAGTACCTGCCTAATATGCTGGTCTATATCACTGATTGCTCTGTATCACTGATTCTTGGTTTTAGTTCTGTCCCAGCAAACCTGTGAAATAGGAAACAGTGAAACATGTTCAGCAGTAATAGTGGCTTTCTCAAAAGATTGGGCCATGCTCCACTGGTAGGACTTATTAGAATCTAGTGAATGGTTCGGGGCGTAATTTGAAAAATGCTTATAGGTGATTCTGAAATACCACTGCCCATCTGCATTCCCTCTCCCCCCCTGAGCTGGATAGAATTTGGAGAAAACCTATTTTCTGCTCAGTTTTTATAATGTCAAAACATACTTTCTGGCTTTTTGATAGTTGTTTAAAAAATATATATCAAGGAGCTGTCTAATGAAAATTAAAATACTAACCATTAATTTTAAAGCCAGTTTACTATAAAAAATAAAGCTTACTTTAAAATAAAGGCTTAAATGAACGTCCATTAAGTTTTAAGGGATTACCTTGCTCCCTCCATAGGAAGAGATCCTATTAACCTCAGAACAAGTGAGTAGAGAGGATAGGTCTTACTTGATGGGCCACACTTTAGTCGTTATAAGAGAAATTAAATATAAGATTAGCAGAACAGCAGAAACTTTTTGTCGGCTGGATTGTGAGTCCTTGCATTGTGCATAGTTAAATCAAGATCATCCACTTATTGATGGCAATAAAAAGACTTTGTATGTTTATAGTTGGAGCCCTGGTGGCACAGTGGTTAAGATTTCAGACTGCTAAGCAAAACGTCGGCAGTTCAAATCTACCAGCCGCCCCTTGGAAATCCTATGGGGCAGTTCAGTTCTGTCCTATAGGGTCGCTATGGGTCAGAATTGACTCAGTGGCACACAACAACATTTGTATTACCACCATGGAAAGATAGTGAAGTTATATTAGGTAAAAAAAAGTCTCTTTGCTACACAGTGTACATGGTATGATTATATATATATTTGTGTACTTGTATTGCTCTTAGTATAAACATATTATTTAATATTGCAAATTATTTTTTTAATACTGAAAAAACTTAAACAAATACTTGTCAATAAATGATTTACCAAATAAGTTAACTACACATTAGAATAATATAGAGTTATATGTATTGGCTTTGAAAAATATTCACAATATATTGTGAAGTTGTAAAGCAAGTAATCAAATAATTAATAAAGTTAATTACATGCGTAAAAGTTCTAGAGGGATGTCCATGACTTTTACATAAGATGTTTACAATGAGCACTTCTTTCTTTTATAGTCTAGAAAATAAAGACATCAGCTGAGGTGGGGATGTTATTAATGTACATGCTTATACAACTTTATTTCCTATCTGTATACCTGATCTAGGTTGCTTCAGAGAACTTTGTGCTTTGTGTTGGATGCTGCATATCCGTGAAAAGTTATCCTATAGTTGCAGGCAATATCAGAAAGCAAGAGAAAATGTGGGGAAAGAAAAGGTATTTACCTGGATGAGAATATTACCTGGACGAGAATAAGAAAAATGAACAGACATTATGTACTTGCAAAATTATTGCATAATAGAAGATTTTACTGTTCAAAGGTTTTCTTTTTAAACTCATTCTAATCTATCCATTTAAACTGAAAAGGAAATGCATTTTTTTCAATATCCATTTAGGACTTTGAAGTGGAGTTTGATTCTTGTATGATTGAGTATTGTCTTAGTGCTGTGGAATGGGCTTATAGAATGCTACCTTTCTCTCGATTTTTGAATATTGAAGAACTTATTCAGGATATAATTTTGAGCCTTATTGGAGAACTGCCACCAATCAGAAAGGTAGGTGAAAATAAACTAAATCAGAACCAGAGATTTTAATTTTATTTTTAATTAAGAATGATGTCTCTCATAAAACTCATTTTTTAATTTTTTTGAAGGTAGCGGAAATTTTCGTGAAGGCGTTTCCCAATCCTGAGGACATAAGGGTTCCTTTAAGAGAAAAATATCACTGTCTTCAGCAGAGACTCAGACACTGTGTTGTGCAAGGTATTATTTGTCATTTTTTTACATATCCGGTAAATTGCTGAAGGTTCTTGTTTTGTTGCTGCTATTTGCACGGTTTATCTTTTTCTATCTTTCTACTTTCAATCTGTTTGTATCTTTGACTCTAAAGTGTCTCCTGTAGACAGTAAATAGCTGGGTCTTGATTTTTCATCCAGTCTGACACTTTCTGCCTTTTGATTGGATTGTTTAATCCATTCATATTTAATGTTCTATTAATATAGTTGAATTTATGTTTGTCATTTTTGTTTTCTATGTGTCTCATGTCATTTTGTTCCTCTCTTCTTCCTTTACGGCTTTCTTTTGCATTAAGTGAGCATTTTCTAATGGAAAAAATAGTAGTCATTCTTTTTATGATTATCCTTTTGATTTTTGAAGATGGATGACTTCTTAATTTTTCTTTTTCCAGAGCACACTTTTAATGGGGTCTAGGTTCTGTCCCTTTCACTGTTCTTTAATGGACCCTCACTAGCTTCTGCAATTCTCCTCTAAAATATGAATTTTCTATTAAATACTAAAGATAGTGTGATCTGTAAGATGCTAAAAATCAGCCTCAGTCATGTGACCAGGAGGAACTAGAATTGGATTCTCATATGTCTTAGGTTGAAACATTTTAATGAGCTATAAGATTTTTTATTCTTTTCTTTTTAGGTCCCCAAACTGAGGAAATGATGTCTGTTACCATGCATTCTATCCATAAAGTGAGGGTTAAAGCTCTAAAGCGTGTGTGGAGAAATATAGGCCCTTTTGAGACGAATATATGGGAACCGATTGAAGAAGAAAAACCAGATGATGCTCCAGTTTTTGACAGGTTTTCCCTGGGGACTAGTTTGAGCAGGAGTACACTCACAGAACTGGGGAATTCTCTGGTTCACAGTGATGCAGATACAGTAGATACTTTATCTGAAGCTTTGTCAGTGGAAGAAAAAAATAGGATACATTCCTATCAAAGGTACAATTGAGTTCTCTTGATAACTAGCATTCACATCCTTTGAAAAAAATGTTTTTCGATATTTATATGCAATTGTTGAGCTGATTTCTAGTCCCAGCAACCCTCACTGACTGTACTGTGACTAATATGAATGATAAATGCTGCTCTCTACTCATGAGGACATTAGGGGTATAAAATGAGACTGTACTTTTGAAAATCCTTTTTAAGTATTATTGAGATAGGAAATAAGTTTGCTATCTAAAATTATAAAACAAATGAGTAGATAAATTCTAGAGGCCACTGGAGGACGTTAAGTATTTTTAGTAGTCTTTAGACATAAATAGTTTGAGATTATTGGATTAACCATATCATTTTTAAGGGTTTCATCTTTGAAATGTGTCCATAAATTTTTTGGAAATTCTTGCTTATCTAAATCTGTGTTACTGTTACATTTTTTTCTTTATAATTTCAGTATCTACAGTACTATTTATCCTTCTCTTGACTAAAAGATTGTATAATCAACCATATTCATAAGTGAAGTAATCCCAACCACTCCAAGTATCTGCTTAAGCCGTATATAATAGCATTATAAATGTTGTGCTTGTTTCAGAAAACAACAGTGCTTAAATGTTAGCATAGGCTTACCCTGAAAGCTGCATATTGTACATTCTTAGTAAAAAGAGAGATGATGTTGTCAACCTAGATACCTAACATGAAACTTTCATTTCTCTTCTTGAGGGAGCTAAGCATCTGTGCTCTGCCCTAAGGAGCACGTTGAAAGAAAACAGATTTAAAAGTAATTTGGGTCAGTAGTTAAGTGTTAAAAGTTTAATAGCAGCTTTAATTGCAGCTGAAAGTATTTAGAAAAAGTTTTCAACATTTTTATGGAAAAGAATCCTGAGGGCATTCTTCTTGTTGTAAATGGTATAATGGTTGCTGAGAGAGGCAGACATGAGGGAGAAACAAGAAAGCCAAAACTAAGATGTGTGTTGGTAGCTTGTGTTTTCATTAACTTTGTATTTCTAAACTTGCGTCTATAAGAAAACATTTTTTCAGAACAACATTCATGCTCTTTTATAGTGAAATTTGCATGAACACACGTGTATTTTCCCTTTTGATATTAATGTGTTGTATTTTTGGCATCATAGAATGTTGAGCGCTAAAAAACACTTTTAGATCAGTTAGTCCAGTACCTCATTTACTTATTTTTTAAATTTTATTATTGTTTTTGGTGAAAATATACATAGCAAAGCATACACCAATTCATTAATTTCTACATGTACAATTCAGTGACAGTGATTATATTTTTCAAGTTTTGCAACCATTCTTGCTGTCCTTTTCCAAATTATTCCTCCACTATTAACATAAACTCACTTCCCCCTAAGTGTCTTTTTAAAAATGTTTTTTATTGTACTTTAGATGAAGGTTTACAGAACAGATAGTTTCTCATTAAACAGTACACGTATTGTTTTATGACACTGGTTAACAACCCCACGACATGTCAACACTCTCCTCTCGAGCTTGGGTTCCCTATTACCAGCTTTCCTGTCCCCTTCTGCCTTCTAGTCCCTGTCCCTGGGCTGTTGTGCCCCATTAGTCTCATTTTGTTTTATGGGCCTGTCTAGTCTTTGCCTGAAGGGTGAACCTCAGGACCCCCTAAGTGTCTTATCTAGCCTTTTGAGTTGTTGTTGTCAGTTTGATCCCATATGGATAATTCTTTTTAAAAAGCACAGTGCTCAAGGCAGACATTCTTTACTAGTTAATCTAAATCATTAGTTGGTTTAAAGAAGACTTCAGGGGTTATTAGTTATTTTTGGTTTAAGGTTTAAAGATTATCTCAGGGCAGTGATTTCGGGGGTTCATGCAGCCTCAATGGCTCCAGGAAGTCTAGATTCCATGAGAATTTGAAATTCTGTTCTTCGTTTCCCCGTTTTGTTCAGGATTTTTCTTTAGAATTTTTGATCAACATGTTCAGTAATGGTATCTGGGCACCATTCTTCTGGTCTCATACCAAAGGAGGTAGTTTTTTCTGGAGGCAATTAGCCACCCATTCTGTTTCCTCCTCCTGTTCCTGAGTCTCCTTGTTCCTCTGCTGCTCTAGGTGAATAGACTGATTGTTGTACCTTGGATAGCTACTTGTAAGCTTTTAAGACCCCAGGCACTACACAGCAAACTAGGAGGTAGAACAGAAGCAGCTAAAAATGATATTAGGCCAATTAACTGAGATGTCCCATGAACCATGACCGTAAACCTCCAAACCAAGAAAACAAATCCCATGAGGTGTTTGGTTGCACATAAGTAGCATTAACAGCTATTCTTTTTTGTTGTTGTTGTTGTGAAAATATATATCACACAACATTTGCCAGTTCAGCTTTTTTCAGGTGTATAGATTAGTGACATCAATTACTTTAATCAATTGTACAACCCCAGTCCCTCATTTAAAAGATAATGGAGGCACAAAAAAAGGTAGATGACTTAATCACTGGAGAGAATATTTATTGTCTGTTCAAAGATGGATTTTAGTGATTAAATGATTTTTTAATTTTTTCAATTTTGTTCTGCTATAGAAATGCCCCAGGTCACATGGAATTAACATTGATTGGTAAGCACAGTGAAAAAAAGAAAATATATAATCAGAAAGAAGATTCTAAAAGTAAAGAAGATCATGAAAAGTCATCACAAAATGCAGTTCCTGTAATAGGTGTTTGGGAATTTGAACGTGATGATGATGAATATATTAAATTCCTTGATCTCTTCTTGAGTTATGTTCTTGAAAGAGACTTACTTGGTTCCTGTGATCCTGGTATTCCATTTTTAACCAGTTTTTCTTCTCATCTTAGAGAACATGAACTTAATTCTTTAGTTTTTGATGTGCATACAACATTAAAACGACGTCAGGGCAAAACCAAAAGCCAGAATGTGTTCAGAGCTGGCTCTTGCTTTGTGGTTGCTCCTGAATCATATGAATCTGAAAACTCATCCTCTTTAAACAATGAATGTGCCGTACGTTTGGAAAACCGGGCACTTTCTGCTTCAGTAGTGGTTAATCAAGGCATCAGACCTTGTGTAGAGAACCCTTTGAATGAAGTCAATAAAAATGAAGCAAAGAGTGGATTGTTTGGTTTAAAACAAAAGTCAATTTACAGAATGCAAAATGACAACCGAGAGAAGCCTCTAGTCCACAGATTGTCGACCTACGCTTTTTGCACTCCCAATTCTGTTAAAACCAGATGTCTTTTCAAAGCAATTCAAAGCAATGATCTTAACCCTCAAGAAGATCTTCCTGTAGCACTAAGTAATACATTTGGGAATATAAGAAGGTTGCTGGAATGGATGATAAGATGGTCTGATAGAAGACTGCTCTGTGATTCTAATATCACTAAGTCATCCTGGGAGTACGGTCCAGTAATTCGTGTAAAGACCTCTACAGCTGCCGTTCTTACATCATTATGGCTTTTAGGACAACCCTATTTTCCTACATATAAAGCAAAAAATGCCATTATTAAGGTAAGTGCGTGAATTGTTTATCACATAAAAATGAAGTTTCTTGTTTTAAATTAAAAATATGTTTATCAAAGAATCACTAAGTAACTGAAAGTTAATTTCAGTGTTGATTATCATCTGTTTCACCTGGGGCTTTTTTTTTATAATTTTTTTTTCCTTTTTCTTGGTTCCTTTAATTCTTAAAAATAAACTAGTGAAAGTGCTGTGAGGTTTTGAGACTTTGTGTGTCTTTAAGGGAAGAAGATAATTTTAGGTGACTTTAATAGTGATATTACATTTATATTACTTCTAAGTTTCAGGTTTGCTTTAGATGAAGAAAGACTAAACCTGAAACCAAACCCGTTGTTATCGAGTCAATTCTGACTCATAGCGACCCTAGAGGACAGAGTAGAACTGCCCCATAGGGTTTCCAAGGCTGTCATCTTTATGGAGGCAGACTGCCATATCTTTTCCTGCAGAGCGGCTGGTAGGTTCAAACCGCTGACCTTTTGGTTAGCAGCCAAGGGTTTAACCACTGCATCACCAGGGCTCCTCTAAGACAAACGAGTCAGTTATTAAGTTTTTATTATTGGTATCTACTCACATGTATTAGGGGATCATCTTACTTGTACTCTCTGGCCAGAAGAGGTTGGAGAACCAAACCTAGAAAGGCAGATGTGTGTCAGTAGATGAGTTAGTTATTTATTAGCTATTTGTTCTTTTCTCTAGTCAATAGCAAGTAGCAGTCTGCTCTTTTAACTATTTTCAAGAGTATTTTTTGCATAAAATAATTTCTGATTGTGTAGTTGCTGCTGCAACTCACAAAAAGAGAAATATAGATAAACTTCTTGGAAAACAAATTTTTTTAGTTTTCTTAATATGCGTGGCAGAATAGTTGGGATGGGGCATTTTTTAATACTTGGAGAATTTCAGTAGTATCTAAATTAGTTCTGTTTCAATGTGCTTTCATTCTTAAATAGTTTATTCTAGATTGAAGGGTGTGAAGTTTTCATGTGTATGAGTTTTTGTGGGTTTTTTTTTTAAACCAGTTTCTGTTATCCTAAGGTAGTTTATCTGATACTGTGATATTTGTTATTGAAATTTGTAAGTAGTTCTAGGGAATTCCTACGTACATTTCTGAGTAAGCGACAGATGGGATATCCTTTGTATTCTAAGTAAGCGACAGATGGCATATCCTTTGTATTTTCAGCTGTGTGTATTTTTGCTCACTATTTATACCATTCTTAAAATAATTACTAAGTATCATTATAATAGCAAAGAGAATGAAATGAAAGTAACATTACATTGTTATCAAGGCTTGGAACCGGTTCTTTTTTTCTCTTGGTTTAACTCCCTGCTGAGAATTTGCATTTCTAACAAGTTCCCATGTGATGCTAATGCTGCTGGTTAGGGCTGAGAACCACCAGTAGAGCAGTAGTTCTCAAGATTTATTATACATAAGAATCACCTGGGGATCTTGTTAAAATGTAGATTCTGATTTAGTATATCTGGGGTGGAATCATTAACACTGCCTGGGAACTTGTTAAGAATGCAAATTCTCAGCAGGAGGTTGAACCAGAACAAACTGGTTGGAAGTTCTGATTTTTATTGCCGTTGTTTTGTGGTTTGAAAACAGTGGCAATATACCTTACAAATTTGTAAGGCTGATTGTTTTTTTTAATACTATTTAGGTAGTCAGAGTTTCCTTTTCCAGGTAAAATAAAGACTTGCTTATTGCTTCAGCAACAAATATTGGGTAGTAGTAATACAGTAAATACTTGATAAATGAATAAGAATGAATCAGGAGAAGTTCTGTAGATGTGAATAATTTTAAAATATGAGGAAAAATAAGGAGTTCAAAAATGAATACTAAGTACTATAAATGGTTCATTTTAGGTTCTGGAGAATCATTACTCTAGGTCTCAGACTGGACCCAATATTGACAGTAAGAGCAAAACAGATGCTGGCTCTTCAGTTGCTATATCAACTCAAGGTGTAGCTAAGGAAAGAAATGATCAAAATGAATCTTGTCAGAATATCTTGAAGTAAGTTGTTGATTATACCCTGTCTTTCAATAGAATATACCTGGCTTGATGATGTTTGGGCTTCAGTGGGAGAACTGAACCCTTGAAAGTTAAAGGAATGAGCATTTCTTTGAATTAGAAGAGCAAGAAGTGAGCATTTTCTGAATTGCTGTAACAATTCATTGCAAATTATGTTTCTTCCCTATTGATCTATCTGGTATATTCAAGAGCGGAGCTAATATATCCTGCAAGTTCCATTTATTTATTTATATTAATTTATTTCCTGTGTTAGAGGAAGCTGAACTAGTAATTTCATCCATTTGTACATATGAAGTAACACTATGAGTAGTACGTTTTTGAACACCAATGCCAAAGCCCTTATAGCAGGAAAATTCCTTTGTGAGACTGGCATAGAATTTAGATAAGTTGAAATTATTCTAATCCTTTGAGTAAATAGAAACTAGGATGTTGAGTCGTTCATTGAGCTTCTAGTATGTACCACGTATGATAAAAAAAGAGACTTTGTTTTTATAAATATGAAAACTAAATTCTTTGTTTTCAAAAACCAAATGAAATGAAAGTGAACTCTTTTTCTCTAAGAATGGGTTATAATTTTAGCTGCTGCATTTTTGTCCATAGAATGCCACCTGAAGCAAAAAAACTTGAATTAAAAGAAACCAGTGATGAGTTTATTTCTGTCACTCATAATCCTGAAAAAGAACTTAGAAATATTGATGAGGATCTTGTAGAAGAAGTAGAAGCATTCGCACAGGAGAAAATGGATATGAACATATCAGACTATGAAGGTCAGTTCATTTAGATAATTTTCTTTGGCTTTATTAATTGGATATTGATGAATAATGATTATCTATGATAACCACACATCTGTCAGTTTGTCCTACTATTGTGACTTGCGTGTTGCTGTGATACTGGAAGCTTTGCCATCGGTGTTTCAAATACCAACATGGTCACCCTTGGTGGACAGGTTTCGGCAGAGCTTTTGGACAAAGACAGACTAGGAAGAGGGACCTGGCAGTCTACTTCTGAAAAAACTGGCCAGTGAAAACCTTACGAATAGCAGTGGAACATTGTCTGATATAGTGCTGGAAGATGAGCCCCTCAGCTTGGTAGGCACTCACTACTGGGGAAGAGTGGCCTCCTCAGTAGAGATGACCTTAATGACGTGGATGGAGTAAAGCTTTTGGGACCTTCATTTGACGATGTGGCACAACTCAAAATGAGAAGAAAACAGCTGCAAACATCTATTAATAACTGGAATGTGGAATGTACGAAGTATGAATCTAGGAAAATTGGAAGTCATCAAAAATAAAATGGAATGCATAAAGATCGCTTATCATAGGTGTTAATGAGCTGAACTGGATTGGTAGTGGCCATTTTGAATCAGACAATCATATGGTCACTATGCTGGGAATGACAAATTGAAGAGGAATGATATCATGTTCGCCATCAGAAAGAACATTTCAAGCTCTATCCTGAAATACAGTGCTGTCAATGATAGGATAATATCCACACGTCTACAAGGAAGACCAGTTAATATGACTATTATTCAAATTTACTCACCAACCACTAATGACAAAGATGAGGAAATTGAAGAGTTTTACCAAATTCTGCAGTCTGAAATTGATCAAACATGCAATCAGGATGCATTGATAATTACTAGTGTTTGGAATGTGAAAGTTGGAAACAAAGAAGAAGGGTTGGTAGTTGGAAAATACACCCTTGGTGATAGGAACGATGCTGGGGATTGCATGATAGAATGTTGCGAGATCAGTGGCTTATTCATTTCAAATACCTTCTTTCAACAATGTAAATGGTGACTATACATGTGGGCCTCAATAGATGGAAAACACAAGAATCAAATCAACTACATCTGTGGAAAGAGATGATGGAAAAGTTCAATACCATCTGTCAGAACAAGACTGGGGCCAGCTGCGGAACAGGTCATCAATTGCTCGTGTGCAAGTTTAAGTTGAAGCTGAAGAAAATTAAAACTGGTTCACGAGAGCCAAAACAAGACCTTGAGTATATCCCACCTGAATTTGGAGACCATCTCAAGAATAGATTTGATGCACTGAAGACCAATGATTGAAGACCAGAAGAATTGTGGGATGACATCAGGGACATCATACATGAAGAAAGCAAAAGGTCATTAAAAAGACAAGAAGAAAGAAAAGACCAAAATGGGTCAGAAGAGACTCTGAAACTTGCTCTTGGACTTAGAGTAGCTAAGGCGAATAGAATGATGAAGTAAAAGAGCTGAGCAGAAGATTTCAAAGGGCAGCTCGAGAAGACAAAGTAAAGTATTATAATGAAATGTGCAAAGACTGGGAGTTAGAAAACCAAAAAGGAAGAACACAGTCAGCATTTCTCAAGCTGAAATACCTGAAGAAAAAATTTAAGCCTTGGGTTGCAATTTTGGAGTATTCTATTGGCAAAATATTGAATGACATAGGAAGCATCAAAAGCGGATGGGAGGACTATAGAGTCACTGCACCCAAAAGAATTGGTTGACATTCAGCCATTTCAGGAGGTAGCATGTGATCAACAACTGATGGTACTGAAGGAAGAAGTTCAAGCTGCACTGAAGGCATTGGCAAAAAACAAGGCTTCAGGAATTTGTGGAATACCAATTGAGATGTTTCAACAAAAGGATGCAGTGTTGAAAGTGCTCACTTGTCTCTACCAAGAAATTTAGAAGACAGCTACCTGGTCAACCGACTGGAAGAGATCCATAATTTTGCCCATTCCAAAGAAATGTGATCTAACAGAATGCAGAAATTATCAAACAATGTCATTAATGTCACACGCAAGCAAAATTTTGCTTGAAGATTATTCCGAAGCAGTTACAGCAGTACATGGATAGGGAACTGCCAGAAATTCAAGCTGGATTCAGAAGAGGACGTGGAACAAGGGATATCATTGCTGATGTCAGGCGGATCTTGGCTGAAAGCAGAGAATACCAGAAAGATGTTTACGTGTGTTTTATTGTCTATGCAAAGGCATTCGACTGTGTGGATCATAACAAATTATGAATAACATTTTGAAGAATGAGAATTCCAGAACACTTAATTGTGCCCATGAGGAACCTGTACATAGACTAAGAGGCAGTCATTCGAACAGAGCAAGGAGATACTGCATGGTTTAAAATCAAGAAAAGTGTGCATCAGGGTTGTATCCTTTCACCATATTTATTCAGTCTGTATGCTGAGCACATAATTCGAGAAGCTGGACTAGATGAAGAAGAACGTGGCATCAGGATTGGTGGAAGTTTCATTAACAATGAGATGACACAACCTTGCTTGCTGAAAGTGAAGAGGACTTGAAATACTTACTGATGGAGATCGAAGACTATAGTCTTCTGTATGGATTACACCTCAACATAAAGAAAACAAAAATCCTCACAACTGGACCAATAAGCAGCATCATGATAAACTGAGAGAGTATTGAGGTTTTCAAGGATTTCATTTTACTTAGATCCACAATCAACACCCGTAGAGGTAGTAGTCAAGAAATCAAACGACATATTGCATTGGGCAAATCAGCTGCAAAAGACATGTTTGAAGTGTTAAAAAGCAAAGATGTGACTTTGAGGACTAAAGTGCAACTGACCCAATCTATGATATTTTCATTCACCTCATATGCGTGCAAAAAGCTGGACAATAAATAAGGAAAAACCAAAGAGGAATTGATGCGTTTCAATTATGGTGTTGGCAAAGAATATGGACTATACTATGGGCTGCCAGGAGAATGAACAAATGTTTTGGAAGAAGTACAGCCACAGTGCTTCTTAGAAGAGATGATGAGGAGACTTTGTCTCACTTACCTTGGACACGTCATCAGCAGGGACCAGTCCCTGGAGAGAGACATTATGTTTGCTGAAGAAGAGGGTCAACGAGAAAGAGAAAAACCCTCATCGGGATGGATTGATACAGGAGCTGCAACAATGGGCTGTAGCATAGCAACGATTGTGAGGATGGTGCAGGATTGGGCAGTGTTTCATTCTGTTGTATGTAGGATCGCTATCAGGTCTGACCTGATGGCAGCTGACAGCAACAAGCCCTTTTACAATTATTGAGCCTCTTGCCTTACATATGTAATTATTATAGATCTCTTCATTTCTGTGAACTAACTCTATGAAATTCCTGTAAGACTTCCTTAAAACAGGAACTGTTAAAGTACAGAAACTCTTAGAGCTTTACAGGGTTATACACACACAAGGCCACCGAAGCTCATCTGTGATTCACCTGATGAAGAGGAGATAGTGTTTCTAAAAATATTTTTGTTAGAAGGATAGAAAATATTTCTGCCATTTAAATTTTCTTCTGTAATTTTCCTTGAACCTTCTAAACAGTCAGTAGATTATTTTTCATGTGGTCAGTTTTCTCTTTCTCTTGTGTTTCCCTGTAGAAAACACCAAAGAACTCATTGAAAGCCTCAAAAATCCCAGTATTGCTATTTGCATGCATACTTTACCACAGAATTCAGAAGAAGTAAGTCAATCATTAGTGGATAAAATTATTCAACTTTTGTCTACTATTTAAATTATCCTTAAGTGTTTTAATTCACTGTTATTCAATACATCATGTTATCTCTTAAAAGTGGACTATGGAATATAGCCATGCCATGCAGCATTTGTCTTTCACTAAAATTTTACTCTTGCCAAAATGTCTAATAATTTAAGGCAAATAAATTTTCATTTCATAAACCACTTTAGTAAGTTAACCTAACCAAGAGTTGTGAAAGCGTCCTTTATTCAAAAAGTGTAATTCAGCTAATAATGTGCAGTTTTTGTACATATATACACTTTTATGTATTATTAGTGTTCTCAGAACTTTAACTATACACTGAATTTGCAGGTAGGACATAGCCATTTTTAATTATTGAAAAAATTGTTTAAAAAGGATTAGTTTTTCCTAATTTATAGTTGTTTTCACAGAGTAATCATGTAGTGATGGGTATATATAATTTATAATGTATTAGTTTACTAACATCATCTTGTCTTTGTACTTTCTTATGCTCAATGAAAGGTGATGGGCCAGAG
The DNA here is from genome assembly GCF_000243295.1 of Trichechus manatus latirostris. Classification (NCBI taxonomy): domain Eukaryota; kingdom Metazoa; phylum Chordata; class Mammalia; order Sirenia; family Trichechidae; genus Trichechus; species Trichechus manatus. The sequence goes on along the minus strand of NW_004444133.1, from coordinate 533,758 downwards.
GCAATTCATCCAATATAAGGATCTTGTTAGAACAGGACTGGGAGTACATTTTAATGTTTGATTTCTCACTTGATTTTGTATTGTTATTCTAGATGATGTGAAATGTGAAATTCAAAGTATGTGAGACAGTAATACCTATTTGTTCCACGGTTTTCTATTTTGGGTACTATTAATTTTAACAGCATTCCACAGGAGAGGTTCAGTGTTCAAGTGAAGAACCGTTGGAGACATATATAGAGAAAAACTCAACTGAGCCGAAAAGGTAAGGAGGAAAACAGTATGGAAATGATCATAACTGGATTGTTTACCTCACTGAAGCTTTCAGCTTTTTTCATAATTTACAGTATGTATTTATTGGTGCAATTGTGTTTCTAATGAAATTGTAACTTCAATTTATAACAATGGTATAAATGATTTAATGATACCTAAAATGCCTGAACAGAAGGTTTCAAAGGGTGGCTCGAGAAGACAAAGTAAAGTATTGACATGTGCAAAGACCTGGAGTTAGAAAACCAAAAGGGAAGAACACACTTGGCATTTCTCAAGCTGAAAGAACTGAAGGAAAACATCCAGGCCTTGGGTTGCAATATTGAAGGATTCTATGGGAAAAATATTAAATGATGCAAGAAGCATCAAAAGAAGATGGAAGGAATACCCAGAGTCATTGCACCAAAAAGAATTGGTCAAACCCAAGGTTGAGAAGGGGTGTTGACATGTCGTGGCGTTGTTAACCAATGTCATAAAACAGTATCTGTACTAACTGTTTAATGAAAAGCTTTTTTGTTCTGTAAACCTTCATCTAAAGTACAATTGAAAAAAAAAGGAGAAAAAAAAAAAAGAATTGGTCAGCATTCACCCATTTCACGAGGTAACATATGATCAGGAACTGATGGTACTGAAGGAAGAAGTCCAAGCTGCAATGAAGGCACAAAGAACAAGGCTCCAGGAATTGACGGAGTACCAACTGAGATGTTTCAACAGATGGATGCAGCACTGGAAGTGCTCAGTTGGTCTATGCCAAGAAGTTTGGAGGACAGCTGCCTGGCCTACACACTGGAAGAGACTCATATTTGTGCCTTTCCCCAAGAAAGGTGATCCAACTGAAGGCAGAAATTATCGAACAGTATCATTAATATCACACCAAGTAAAATTTTGCTGAAGATCATTCAAAGGCGGCTGCAGCAGTATATTGACAGAGAACTGCCAGAAATTCAAGCCGGATTCAGAAGAGGATGTGGAAACAGGGATATCATTGCTGATGTCGGATGGATCCTGACTGAAAGCAGAGAATACCAGAAAGGTGTTTACCTGTGTTTTATTGACTATGCAAAGGATCATGGCAAATTATGGATAACATATCAAGGAATGGAAATTCCAAAACACTTGATTTGTTCATGAGGAACCAGTACTTGGATCAAGAGGCAGTCATTGGAATAGAACAAGGGGATACTGCGTGGTTTAAAGTCAGGAAAGGTGTGCGTCAGGGTTGTATCCTTTCACCATACCTATTAGGTCTATTCTGAGCAAATAATCCAAGAAGCTGGACTATACGAAGAAGAGCGGGCCATCAGGATTGGAGGAAGACTCATTAACAGCCTGCGTTATGCAGATGACACAACCTTTCTTGCTGAAAGTGAAGAGGACTTGAAGCACTTACTGATGAAGATCAGACACCACAGTCTTCAGTATGGATTATACCTCAACATAAAGAAAGCAAAAATCTTCACAACTAGACCAGTAAGCAACATCATGATAAATGGAGGAAAGATTAAAGTTGTAAAGGGTTTCATTTTACTTGCAACCATGATCAATGCCCATGGAAGCAGCAGTCAAGAAATCAAAAAATGTATTGCATTGTGCAGATTTGCTGCAAAAGACCTCTTTGAAGTGTTGAAAAGCAAAGATGTCACCTTGAAGACTAAGGTGCACCTAACCCAAGCCCTGGTGTGTTCAGTTGCCTAATATGCCTGTGAAAGCTGGACGATGAATAGGGAAAATCTGACACCTTTGAATTGTGGTGTTGGAGAAGAATATTGAATATACCATGGACTGCCAAAAGAGCGAACACATCTGTCCTGGAGGAAGTATGACCAGAATATTCCTTAGAAGCAAGAATGGTGAGACTTTGTCTCACATGCTTTGGGCATGTTATCAGGAGGGATCAGTACCTAGAGAAGGTTATCATTCTTGGTAAAGTAGAGGGTCAGTGAAAAAAAGGAAAGCCCTCAAGGAGACAGGTTGACACAGTGGCTGTAACAGTGGGCTGAAGCATTACAACTCTTGTGAGGGTGGTTCAGGATGGGATGGTGTTTTGTTCTCTTGTACATAGGGTCACTGAGTCAGAACCGACTCAGTGGCACCTAACAACAAGAAAATACCTTTTATTCTCCCATCCTTATCAGCCTTATCAAAATAAAGTATAGCTTTAAATAGAACAAAGTTTATTCAGCTGCTAATCAGGGAACCACCTTTCCATTTTTATTGAATCAAATGAAGAACAGTTATGAGACATATGCAGACTTTCACTTAAACACTCTTATAGTTTGATTACTGCATACTGTCAAGTAGGACTATGATGTGAATGTACTCTGCAAACCTGCCTGTATTGCTTCAAGGAGAGCGGAAGGCAGCTCTTTTATTTTTTTGTAGTTTGGATATGATTTCTTAATTTTTGGAATTTTAGAATTTTTGAATTACCTTGGGTAAGAGAGGCAACATAATCAGATTTTCTGGTATACAAGTTTTGTCCGGTTCTTCTGTGGATAATTAACAAAAAGGATATATTTAATGTCATTTGCCTTTACAAGTCATACAGATATTTCTATCAGTAAAAACTGGTCTTTATAATTTCAGATGTGACAGTGGGCTCTTTAATGTTCCTGAACAAAGTGTCTGTCTGTTCCATAAGTAAAATTTGAGATCCCACTTAACCTCATGTCCCCTCGTTTCAGATTCTGTTGTTTTCTGTTGCTGAGAAATCAGTAGTGTTCACGTAGTATGTTAAGTCGGCATACCTACGTTAAGTCAAACAAGGTTTTGTTTGAATCTGTTACTAATTACTATGGAGACAAGCGTAAACAGATTATAATTATGAGCTAAGCGTTGCAGAGGATTAGAAGATATTTAAGACTCTTAGATGTCTGAGAATTAGATCACTTGTACCTTAGATAATTTGAAGAATATCTTGCTTCCTAATCGCCTATTATTCTTTATTTATAGTATGATTGAAGACTTTTCAAGTTCAGAACATACCATTTCTCATTCGATCTGTGTAGATGTAAGTTCAGAGATCTCTAGGTAAGAATTTTTGCCTACTGTGCCATTATGAAATAATTGTTTTTACAAAGAAGTATGAAATCATGACTAGTGTACCATTTTGAAATAATTACTAAATGTTTTTTACTAAAAACTATGAGAGTAAAATGAAAGTAACGTGAAGCATTGAAAGAGCAACATAGGTACACATTTCTGAGGACTTTAAGCAAATTATTGAAAAATTTTCCTCTAACAATTGTGTTTTAAATACATACAAGAGCTATTTTAAAATCGTCTTTTCTGAAAAAAGAAGGAAGGTAGTGAATGTATTATTGAGTGTCGTTGCTCACTTTCAGCCTCTAACAGATTTTTTTTTTCCCATACAAAAATTTATACATACATTGTTATATGACCCTAATTGCTATCCCCATACTGTGACAGCACACTCCTCCTTTCCACCCGATTCCCCATGTCCATTCAGCCAGCTCCTAACCCTCTCTGCCTTCCCATCTCACCTCCAGACAGAAGCTGCATTTGTAGTCTCTTGTATCTACTTGAGGTAAGAGGCACACTCCTCACAAGCATCACTTTATGTCCCACAGTCCAGTCCAATCCCTATCTGAAGAGTTGGCTTTGGAAATTGTTTTAGTTCTGGACTGATAGAGAATCCAGGGGTCATGCTTTCTGGGATTCCTCCAGTCTCAGTCAGACCATTAAGTCTGGTCTTCTTACTAGAATTTGAGTTTTGCACCCCACCTTTCTCCTGCTCCATCAGGGACTCTCTGTTGTGTTCCCTGTCAGGGTGGTCATTGGTGGTAGCCGGGCACCATCTAGTTCTTCTGGTCTCAGGCTGATGAAGCCTCTGGTTTCTGTGGCCCTTTCTGTCTCTTGGGCTACTACTTTCCTTGTGTCTTTGGTGTTCTTCATTCTTCTTTACTCCTGGTGGTTGGGAACAATTGATGCACCTTAGATGGCCGCTTGCAAGCTTTTAAGACCCCAGATGCCACTCACCAAAGCATGATGCAGAACATTTTCTTAATAAGCTTTGTTATGCCAGTTGACCTAGATGTCCTGTGAAAGCATGGTCCCCAGACCCCTATCCCTGCAACTGTGTCCCTCAAAGTGTTTGATTGTATTCAGGAAACTTCTTAGCTTTGGTTTAGTCCAGTTGTGCTGACTTCCCCTGTAGTGAGTGCTGTCCTTGCTTTCACCTAAGATAATTCTTATCTACTATCTAGTTAGTAAATAACCCTCCCCACCCTTGTAACCATCAAAGAATGTTTTCTTCTGTGCACTAACAGATTTCTAATAATGTTTGTAATACTTTTAATTCTCTCATAGGACAGATTCATCCAGTTACGTTTTTTTTTTTCTTCTTTTTTTTTTGTACTTTAGGTGAAGGTTTACAGAACAAATAGTTTCTCAGTACACATATTGTTTTATGACATTGGTTAACAACCCCACGACATGTCAACCCTCTCCCTTCTCGACCTTTTTTTTTGGTGAAAATAGACATAGCCAAAGATACACCATTTCAAAAATTTCTACATGCACAGTTCAGTGACATTGATTACGTTCTTCCAGTTGTTCTGCTATTCTCACTTTAAATGAAGGTTTACAGAACAAAATAGTTTCTCATTAAACAGTTGGTATACATGTTGCCCTATGAAAATGGTTAACAACCCCACTACATGTCAACACTGTCCTTACTCAGCCTTGGGTTCCCTATCACCAGCTGTCCTGTCCCCTTCTGCCTTCTAGCCCTTGTCCCTGGACTGCTGTGCCTCATTAGTCCCATTTTGTTTTATGGGGCTGTCCTATCCCCGGCTGAATGGTGAACCTCGGAAGTGACTTAAACACTGTGCTTAAAGGGTGTCTGGGGGCCATACTCTCAGGGTTTCTCCAGTCTCTTTCAAGCCAGTAAATCTGGTCTTTTTTGTGTGTGTTAGAATTTTGTTCTACATCCTTCTCCAGCTCTGTCCAGAACCCTCTGTTGTGATCCCGGTCAGAGCAGTCAGTGGTGGTAGCTGGGCACCATCTAGCTGTAGTGGACTCAGTCTGGTGGAGGCCTTGGTAGCTGTGGTCCATTAGTCCTTTGGACTAATCTCAGTTATGTATTTTTACTTTCTTTTTCAGAAGTTGAACAGAGGTAAGGCAGCCTGAGTGTATAGTGTTTAGGAGTCTTGTTAAAATAGGAGGATAATATAATACAACTTTACATGAGAAAAATTCTACATAATTAATATTGATGTCCTTACTACTTAATGAAAGCAAAGCCCAATAAAGTTGTCTTAAAATACGCAGATCAGTTGTAATGCCTGTTTTTTTGTAGATTTGCTAAATAAAATTTCATTATTGAGCACATTGGATGCTCTATAAAAGGCAAATATTCCTGAAGGGTAATGAGTATAAACCCAAATAAATCTAAATGCAATTTAATATATTCCTTTATTTTTGGAAACGTAACAGTCAACTCATTTGACTCTGATATTTACCAGCCCCATTACTTAGTTTATGGAATTGGTTTGCTACTATGTTAAAGGAATCATTCCCACTACTGTTGAAAAAACAAATAAAAACTTGCTTTGATCTGTAATGTTTTTTTGAATAAGAATTTATTTTTCTTGTTAGGGTGTATTATAAATGTAAACTCTATGGTTTGTTTGGAAATACTATCTATTGTTTCATATTTGATGATGATCAGTAGTACTTTGCTCTGCCAATCCTAGAATAAAACATTTTTCACTCATTCATTCCCCATTTTTCCTAACTCTATTCTGGGTCACTAATTTCAGTCAAAAAAACTTACTCCCACATCAAATTACACAGTCTATACAGTTAATCCGAATGATTGTACAGGTCTCCAACACAGATACCTAGAAGCACCAGGCAAGTAAAATAAAAGCGTGAACCGTTCTAACACCACAGGGAGGTGACTGTGGTTGACTTGACAGTCTTAATGTAGACATTCAGGTGAAAAATTGTGTTGACTGACAAATGTGTCTAGTGGCTGATGAAGCCTATTCAGTAGAGAGATCAGCTCTAGGGTTTGTTTCCTATAAACCACCAGAGTAACCTTTAAATTAGAAGAAAAGAGTGAGTTCCAAATACACAGATCATATACATCTAATTTGTTATTTTGTTGATTAATGTGTGTTTTTTATTTATGTGCTTCCACATAGTGCACAGGTTTCTGCGTTTAAAGATAAATCTTCCTCAGTTCCACCTTTCATATCAAATGGAGTCAGTGTTGCTTCACAAACACCTGTTTTACCACCTCACAAGACCCAGAGAAATGAACCCAGGGCTCCATTACCAGATTCTTCAGATTCTGTTAGGCAGATGCTCCAAGATGAAATGTTTAAATTAGTTCAGGTGAGCATATTTCTATATAAACAAGCAAATCTACACATGGTATATGTAGGATTTTAAAATATCTAGTAGTAGACAACTGAAAATTAAATTGCTGGCGTTTTTCTGCTTTGGGGACTCTTCATTTGTCATTCAAAAGCTAATTCTAGTGCCTAGCATCTTCTCAAAATGACTTCTTTTAACTGAGATGTTTGGGATGCAGAGCTGCTCATGAAAGTGAGATGGTGGTGGTGGGGTACTAAACCCAGGCCAGTGGACTCCTGCTCAAAGGTATCCAAAGTTTATTTTTCTACCCGGGTGATCATGTCAGATTTCTTATCCTCAAATGAAATTTTGAGCTTGGTGTGAAACTGTCAACTGCATTTCAAAGTACTATTCACTTTGACTTCCGTCATCTTGTTCTTGCCTGGCTAGCTTTTTCTCTGTCTTCCAACAGTTTTTAATTTTCTTCCTTTTCTTTTTTATTCCTTAAACAGTAATTTCCCTCAAATCTAACCTTCTGCTAATTTGTTCTACATTCACTTCCCTGTCCTTTTTTTTTTTTTTTTCAGTTTTACTGTGGTAAAATATATCCATATCCTTTATGTGATATAGTGTACCATTTTTTTAAAATATTATTTTATTGTGCTTTCAGTGAAGGCTTATACAGTGGTGTAGGTTCCCGTTCAACAGTTTGTACACAAATTGTTCAGTGACATTGGTTACATTCTTCACAATGCATGAACATTCTCTTTATTTCCTTTCTGGTTGTTCCATTTCCGTTAATCTAATTTCCCTGTTCACTTTTGTTTTAAAGTAGTTGCTGATCATTTGGTCTCATATAGGTAATTTTTTTAAAGGAGCATAGTACTTATGGGTGATATTCCGTATTTTGTGAGCCACTATGTTATTTAGTTACAAGGTGATCTCAGGGTTTCGTTTCAGTTCAAGGTTTGAAGAGTATCTCAGGACAATAGTCTCAGAGAGTCCTCCAGTCTGGTTTTTTAATATTTTTTTTTTATTTTTTAGAAATTTGAGGTTCTGTTCCACATTTTTCTCCCACTCTATCAGAGTCCCTCTACTGTGGTCCTAATTAAAACGTGTAATACACCATTTTTATATGGTGACTTTTGGTACTTGTTTTCTCTTCAAACTTTCTCTTCAATACTTCTTCACCATGTCCACTGTCACATGAAACTTACCAGAACTGATTTATTCATATTCTCCCCAGTCCCTTCTTTCCCTTTCTTAGTTATTAGGACCTCCTGTTCTACCAACTTACTGTTTTATAAGCATTCTCAAAGTGTTACCTATGGATTACCTGAGGACTTGTTAAAATATGCCACCCTGTATATTTATCAAGTTCCCGAAGCAGTTCTGATGCTCATGAAAGATTAAGAATCACTGTCTTAAAGTCTTCTTTGCCTTTTTTCTCTACTCATATCCAATGTTTTACTATGCCCTGATTCTTTTGCCCAGAATTGCTATTTCTAGTCATATAGGCACTTGCTTTTTCTATAGCTGTAGCCAATCTTAGATTCTTAGGACTTCATGCTTTCATTTTATTTTTAATCTTTATTGAGGAATAATTTACATAAAATACAATTCACCAATTTTAAGTGGACACTGTGTTGATTTTTTTCTCCATTCTCCTCTTCCTACATATACTGGTAATCACCAGTCTTCTTTGGTCTTGATGGGTTTACCTATTCCAGATATTTCATATAGGTATGATTATACAACAACATATGGTTTTTCAACAACATACATGGCAGTTATACTCATGGACCTCATTGGATGGAATACACAGGAATCAAATCAACTACATGTGTGGAAAGAGATGATGGAGAAGCTCAGTATCATCAGTCAGAACAAGGCCAGTGGCCAAATGCAGAACAGACGATCAATTGCACATATGCAAGTTCAAGTTGAAACTGAAGAAAACTGAAAGAAGTCCACGAGAGCCAAAGTATGACCTTGTGTATATCCCACCTGAATTTAGAGACCACTCGAGAATAGATTTGACACATTGAATACTAATGACCAAAGACCAGACAAGTTGTGGAATGACATCAAGGACATCATACATGAAAAAAACAAAGAGTCATTAAATAGAAAAGAAAAAAAAGACCAAAATGGATGTCAAAAGAGACTCTGAAACTTGCTGTTGAACGTAGAGTAGCTCAAGTGAAAAGGAACAAATGATGAAGTAAAAGAGCTGAACAGAAGGTTTCAAAAGGAGGCTGGAGAAGACAGAGTAAGGTATTATAATGAAATGTGCAAAGACCTGGAGTTAGAATACCAAAAGGGAAGAACACGCTGGCATTTTTCAAGCAGAAAGAAATGAAGAAAAAATTCAACCCTCGAGTTGCAATACTGAAGGATTCTATGGGCAAATTATTGAATGATGCAGGAAACATCAAAAGAAGATGGAAGGAATACACAGAGTCACAGTACCAAGAAGAACTGGTTGACATTCAGCCATTTCAAGAGGTAGCATATGATCAAGAACCAATGGAACTGAAGGGAGAAGTCCAAGCTGCACTGGAGGCATTTGTGAAAAACAAGGCTCCAGGAATTGAGAAAATACTAATTGAAATGTTTCAGCAAACGGATGGTATGATGGAAATGCTCACTCATCTATGCCAAAAAATTTGGAAGACAGCTTCCTGATCCATATTTGTGCCAATTCCAAAGAAAGATGATCCAACAGAATGCAGAAATTATCAAACCATATCATTAATATCACATGCAAGTAAACTTTTGCTGAAGATAATTCAAAAATGGTTGCAGGAGTGTATCATCAGAGAACTGCAAGAAATTCAAGCTGGGTTCAGAAGAGGACATGGAACGAGGGTTATCATGCTAATGTCAGATGGAGCTTGACTGAAAGTAGAGAATACCAGAAAGATGTTTACCTGTGTTTTATTGACTATACAAAGGCATTCAACTGTGTGTGGATCATAACAAATTATAGATAACATTGCAAAGAATGGAAATTCCAGAACACTTAATTGTGCTCATCAGGAACCTGTACATAGACCAAAAGGCAGTCGTTCCAACAGAACAAGGGGATACTGCATGGTTTAAAATCAGAAAACGTGTGTCAGGGTTGTATCCTTTCACCATACTTATTCAATCTGTATGCTGAGCAAATAATCCAAGAAGCAGGACTATAAGAAGAAGAATAAGGGATCAGGATTGGAGGAAAACTCATTAACAGCCTGCAGTGTGCAGATGACACAACCTTGCTTGCTGAAAGTGAAGAGGACTTGAAGATGAGGGTCAAAGACTACACCCTTCAGTATGGATTATGCGTTAACATAAAACAAGAATCCTCACAATGGGACCAATCATGATAAACGTAGAAAATGCTGATGTTGTCAAGGATTTCATTTTACTTGGTTCCACAGTGAATGTTCATGGAAACAGCAGTCGAGAAGTCAAATGACATATTGCAATGGGAAAATCTGCTGTAAAAGACCTCTTTAAAGTATTAAAAAGCAAAAGGCTTGTTTTGAGGACTAAGGTGCACCTGACGCAAGCCATGATATTTTCAATCGCCTCACATGCTTGTGGAAGCTGGACAATGAATAAGGAAGACCGAAGAAGAATTGATGCATTTGAATGATGGTTTTGGTGAAGAATTGATGCATTTGAATGATGGTTTTGGTGAAGAATTGATGCATTTGAATTATGGTTTTGGTGAAGAATAGCAAATATACCATGGATTGCCAGAAGAACGAACAAATCTGTCTTGGAAGAAATACAGCCAGAATGCTCCTTAGAAGCAGGATGGCGAGACTTTGTCTTACATACTTTGGACATGTTATCAGGAAAGATCAGTCCCTGGAGAAGGACATCATGCTTGGTAGAGAGGATCAGCAAAAAAGAAGACCACCAACAAGATGGATTGACACAGTGGCTGCAGCAATGAGCTGAAACATAGCAATGATGGTGAGGATGGCGCAGGACTGGGTAGCATCTCGTTCTGTTATACACGGTGTTGCTATGAGTTGGAAGTGGCTCATGGCACCTGAGAACAACAAGGATCATACAACATTTGCCTTTTTTGCATGTGTGTCTGGCTTATTTCACTTAGAATAATTTCAAGGTTCACCCATGTGGTGGCATGTCTTCTATTGTCTTTTGCTCTAAAATTTATTGTATGTACATTTTCTAGGACATTCTTCTTCATATATTGTTTTGATGTTATCCTTCTCTCATTCAGTAAATTTCAGGTACAACTTTGTCTACTATATGATGTCAGTCTTGTTTTAAAAATACAGTTTGGAAGGAAATGCACTAAAGTGTCAATACTAGTTGTCTCTGGCAATAGGAGTATGATTTTTTTTTATATGTCTGTTTTTTTTCTGTAATAAGCATGTGTTTCCTTTATAATTTTTAATCTGCAGTGTTTCCCTATTGGTCAACCTATTAAAATGCAAATTCTTCTGTTGGTCTTTTCTTCCATTGCCCCCCCACACAAGTTCAGTGATTCTCAAAGTGTGGTCCCTGGACCAGTAGCATCAACAATCACTTATATGTTAGAAATACAAATTTTCAGGCCCCACCCCAGACCTGTTAAAACAGAAACTCTGGGGATGGGGCTCAGCAAAAAGTGGTTTAACAAGTCCTCCAGGTGATTCTGATGAATGCCAGAGTTTGACAATTGCACTAGTCTACTCATTGTCCTTGCTATAAATCGTCTTTGCTAGCCAATGTGTATGCTAGTAGTTCCCAAGCTTTTCTGCACATTGAAATTGCCTAGACATCTTTAAAAACTACTGAACCTGCTCCCATCCCCAGACATTCTGCTATTAATGATATGGGGTGTGACCTGGCTGTGGGATTTTTTAAAAGGTCCTCAGGCGATTCTAATGTGCAGCAAGTTTTGGAGCCACTGGTGTTACCTTTGCCTTTTATTCAGCCAAGGGAAGTCCTTGCCCTTCACCTGTTTGCTACTCTCTGCTCTTTTCCTTCTTGAAAATCGTTAAAAACACATCCATTCTAATAAGAATACTTTTTTGATTATCCTCACCTTCCTCTGTCAGGTCACTCCTTTGGGATGTTTCTGTTTACAGCTTTATAAATCAAGTCTCATTCATTAGTTAGTGTTCATATTCTTAGCTGACAGCTCCCAAAGGCAGGAAGCTATTCTTTTTTTTCTTTTTTAATTCTCTCCTACTGCTTAGCATTTATGAGTCTGACAGTTACTGAGACAAAAGTATTACTTTTGTGGAATACTCAGATGGCTATTGCTTCCTTAGATTCTTTTCATTATATTTTAAGATTTTTAATTTTTGTTTTATTCTAGCTGCAGCAGATCAACTTCATGAGCCTAATGCAGATTGTAGGGTCATCCTTTGCTAACCTCTCGAATAGTCACCAGCTGGTACAGCAGTCTCAGTCTGTGCATTTGGTGGGAAGCCAAGTGTCAAACCCCGTAAGAGGCAGTGGTGATGTTGAAGACACCAGTGGAAATCTCAAGGACAGATTTTTCATTAAACCACGATCCACGGGAGAGTATACCAGAGAGTCTGGCAAGACCAGCCCACGCTGCCATAAAGGAATTGCCCAGTCTGATCAAAGCAGTAATGGAAATATACAGGTAATACATATAAAAATACCATCAAAGTTGTCCTAGTAGTTCAACTTGTTGGGGTTTTGTTATTTGATTTAATTTTTTTTTAGCACTTATTACCTTCTAACCCCCTCCCAAAGACACACTGAACATCATTTATATAAAATAAGACATCTGTAATATATATATTTTAAACTTACATGATATCTTTTATTTCTCTTCCAGGATGTTCCACATGAAAGTATTCCTTTATGTCATTTAGAAGGCCAACACCAGAATAGAGGACTAACTCCAGCACTTCAAAACTTACCACCCACTTCACTGTCTGCAGCCCCTGCTGCAAATACTCACTTCCACCTTTTGTCCACATCTTCTGCCATTCAGAAGATACCTAAACTTATCCCAGCTGCAAAAACTTTCAGTCCTGGTGATGGTTTTCCTTTGCTTCATTTTCAACCTAAGTGTGAATTCAAGCCCCTTTCCTTATCTACTGGAAGAGTTCCACAAGTTCCCTTCAGGCCTCTGCCACAACCAAGAGAGGCTTGGGGATTATCTGATTCCTTCCAGTCTCCTTTACCACAGAGAGAAAGGCATACTACTTCAATTTCCCATTTGAATTTGAGCCAGTATGATACTGAAGCCGTAAATAAAGCCACTGAGCAGAAGAAATGGGCAGAAACTGTAACTGCAGAAATTCCTACGCATCTGAACATGGATCAGTATGTTGGACAAGAAAACTTGACACCTCAACGGGACTCAATATTTATAAAACCAGAAAAACTATTTGAGGTTAAGCAAGGGCCCCTTGAGATATCGCCTCAGAATTCCTTTGGACTTCCATTATTGCACCTGCAGTTTAAACCTCCTTATATGTTTTCATCTGCCTCGAGAGCATCAGTTACAGTTCCCTCAAAGCCTGTCAGAATGGTAGCAGAAGAAAGAAAATACTCAAGTCTATCGTTACTTCATTCATGCCTATCCCCAGAAAATATGGTAATGAATTTTTGCAGGGTGATGTAAAATCAGAGTCCTGCATTTTTCATACCATAAATAGTATGTGTTCATTGAAAAGCCCTTGCACATTTCCTTTTTTAAAAGAATGCTTCCGTTATAGGAACTAATACATAAAAATTGGTTTAAAATTATAATTGGGTATAATTAAAGGTTTTGGGTCTTTCTTATACATCAATACCAGAATTTACTGGCCTCTTTTATTGATACTCCTCTGCTCAAAGAATAAATAAGATGGAAAATAAAATTGGGTATCCTTGGGTGATGCAAACAGTTAAGTGCTTGCCTGCTAATCAAAAGGATGGTAGTTTGAGTCCACTAGAGGAGTGTCAGAAGAAAGGCCTAGCAATCTACTTCTGAAAGATTAGCAATTGAAAACCCTGTGGAGCACAGTTCTACTCTGACACACGTGGGGTCGCCATAAGCTGGAATCGACTTGATGGCAAATGGTTTTGTTTTGGTTTAAAATAAAATTTTCAAGTGGTTTTCTTATCGTGTGTATGTGTGTGCATGCACCTTCACATGCACACACATATATAAAGACAGAATTTGAGGTTCCTAGCAGTTGTGATGTGATCGTATTCAAATCTGTTAAGGTTAAAATTGTTAAACAGACCCGGGTCTACCAGTAGTTGTGCATGTAATAAAATGGTAGCTTTTTAAAGTACTTAAAACACAAAGACTGAATTTTTTTAAACCTACCACATCCTCTGTAAAGATGTAACTGTGATTTGTGAAATTCAAATTGTTTAGGTTCTAATTTTGTAGGTGACTGTATGCTGTTGTAGGGAGATAATTGAGTAATTCGTTCTCTGGTGTACTTTTAATATTTGAAGTGGGTACTGGGGGAAGATGGTCATTCCTTAGAAAAGATATTTACTGTATTTTCTTTGCTTCTGAACATATTCTGAATGGAAGAAGAAAGGACTAAAAGAGTGGAGAAGTAGACATTTGGAGAAGGATTTAGAATAGTATAATGAACCTCCAGGTTACATCATCCAACTTCAGCAGTTACCAGCATATTGCTAATCTTTTTTATCTATTTAGTCCACACCCCTGTGCATCCTCCCCTTTTCAAATAATTTAAAATCAATTGCTGTACATTATTTCATTTGTAATTATAAGAAGGTTTTTTTTTTTTGAACATTTTATTGTTGTTTAGCTGAAATTTAACAGAGCAGATTAGTTTTCCATTCAGCAATTTATACACAGCTTGTTTTGTGACATTGGTTTCAAATGGCTGAATGTGTCAGCACTCTTCCCCCTTCCTCCCTGGGTTCCCTGTATCCACTTGCCCAGCTTTCCTGCCCCTACCGTACTTCTGAACTTTGCTTTTGGGCAAATGCTGCCCTTTTGGTCTCGTAAAGTTGATTGTTTTAAGGTGTACATTCCTCACTGGTGTTATTCATTCTATAGACCTGATTATTGTATAGCTATAATGCGATCTCTGGGAGGTGATTTCAGTTCCAGTTTTGAAGGCTAAGAACCATAACCTCGGGGGTTCCACCCATCTCTATCAGACCAGTAAGTCTCGTCTTATTTATAAGTTTGAATTTTGTTCTACATTTCTCTCCTGCTATGTCCATGACCTACTGTTGTGATCCCAGTCAGAGTGGTTGGTAGTTGTAGCCAGCCACCATCTAGTTCTGGTCTCAGGCTAGTGGAGACGTGATTCATATAGTCCATTAGTCCTATGGACTGATTGTTTCCTTGAGTCTTTGGTTTTCTTCACTCTTCTTTGCTCCAGACGGGAAGAGACCAATAGTTATATCTTAGATGGCTGCTCACAAGCTTTTAAGACCCCAGTTGCTACTCACCAAGGTAGGATGTAGAACACTGTCTGTATGGATTTTCATATGCCAGTTGACCTAGATGTTCTCTGAGACTATGGTCCCTAGCCCTCAAGCCTAGTATCTCAGTCCTTGGAGGTATATGTTTATGGCTAAGAAGTTTTCATGACTGTGTCCCCTGTGCCACTGTTGCATACAGGGTATATTTGCAGCATGTATGCATATATATGTACGTGAGTATATTTCCATATGCCCTCCCACCCCTCTTCAGCTTACATATCTACCTATGTATCCACTCATACATTATTGTTTGTTATTACTGTTGTTGCAGGATTGTATATGTGTTAGTATTTACCGTTATTGCCTTTTACTCTTGCTTACCTTTCAGTGTCTTCCTTTACCTTGATTATGTTGTGCTGACTTCCTGCATGTTGTGTATTATCTCTCCCTTCACCGATGTTAGTATGTGTGTACTATCTAGTTAGTAATTTTCCCTCCGCCTGCCCATCCCTGGTAACCATCTAAGAATGTTTCTGTCTGTATGAAAACTTTTTCTTTACTTTTTATAATAGTGGTCTCATACATTATTTGTCCTTTTGCGATGGACTTATTTCACTCAGCATAATGTCCTCCAGGTTCACCCATGTTGTGAGGTGTTTCGCGGATTTGATGTTATTCTTTAACATTGTGTAGTTTTCCATTGTATGTATGTACCACAATTTGTTTATCCATTCGTCTGCTGATGGGCACTGAGGTTGTTTCCATCTTTTTGCTATTGTAAATAATGCTGTAATGAACGTGGGTGTGCATATGTCTATTCATGTGACGGCTCTTATTTCCCTAGGGTATATACCTAGGAGTGGGATTGCTGGATCATGTGGTATTTCTATTTCTAGCTTTTGGAGGAAGTATATAATTTTTCATAGTGGTTGTACCATTTTACATTCCTACCAGCAGTATATGAGAGTTCCAGTCTCCCCACAGCCTCTCCAACGTTTGTTGTTTTCTGTTTCTTTGATCAGTGCCATTGTTACCGGTTTGAGATGGTATCTCATTATAGTTTTTTTTTTTTTTTTAATATTTTATTGTACTTCAGGTGAAGGCTTACAGAACAGATAGTTTCTCATGTAACAGTAACACACATGCTGTTTTATGACATTGGT
>NW_004444133.1:469441-508949 GCF_000243295.1 Trichechus manatus latirostris | reverse complement strand
TCAGGATTGTTGATTCTCTGTTTGGCTTAGTTTTTCGGATCTTTGTTGTGGAGGGACGGCGTGGTGCTTCTGCCTAGACCGCCATCTTGCCGGCTTTAATCTCATTATAGTTTTGATTTTCATCTCTCTAATGGCTAATGATCATAAGCATCTCTTCATGTATTTGTCTGCCTGGGTATCTTTGGTGAAGTGTCTGTTCATGTTCTCTGCCCATTTTCTAATTCGGTTGTTTGTCTTCTTCTTGTTGAGTTGTTGGAGTTACTTAAAAATTTTAGAGATTAGAACCTTGTCCGATATGTCGTAGACAAAAATTTTGTCCCAGTCTATGGGTTCTCTTTTTACCCTTTTGGAAAAGTCTTTTGATGAGCATTTTAAGTATTTGATTTTCAGGAAGTCCCAATTGTCTAGTTTATCTTCTGCTGTTTGTGCTTTTTAAGTTATGTTTGATGGTCTATGCCATAAATTAGGGCTCCTAGGTTTGCCCCTATTTTTTCTTCTGTGATATTTATAGTTTTAGGTTTTACATTTATGTCTTTGGTCCATCATGTAGTTTCTGTGTATGGTGTGAGGTATGGATCCTGTTTAATTTTTCTGCAAATCGATATCCAGTTTTGCCAGCACCATTTATTAAAGAAACTATCTCTTCCCCATTTAATGGATTTCAACCATTTGTCAAAGATTAACTGTCCCTAGGTGGATAGATTTACTTCTGGGTTCTCAGTTCTGTTCCATTGGTCTGTGTGTCTTTTGTTGTACCAGTACCAAGCTGTTTTGACTACCATGGCTATATAGTAAGTTCTGAGATCTGAGAGTGTGAGGCCTCCTACTTTGTTTTTCTTCAGTAATGCATTACTTATCTGGGGCCTCTTTCCTGTCCATATAAAGTTGGTGATTAGTTTTTCCATTTTGTTAAAGAATGTTGTTGGAATTTGGATCGGGATTGCATTATATCTGTAGATTGATTTTGGTAGTATTGTCATTTTCACAACGTTAAGTCTTCTATCCATGAGCATGGTGTGTTTTTCCATTTATGCAGGTCTCTTTTAGTTTCTTGCAGTAGTGTTTTGTACTTTTCTTTGTATAAATCTTTTACATCCCTAGTTAGCTTTATTCCCAAGTATTTTATATTTTTTTAGGAGGGCCACTGTAAATGGTATTATTTTCCTGACATCCTTTTCGGAGTTCTCTTGGCTAGTATAGAGGAATCTGACTGATTTTTGTATGTTAATCTTGTACCCCGCTGCTTTGCTAAATCCTTCTATTAGTTCCAGTAGCTTTCTTGTAGTTTCAGTAGTTTCTTGTAGTCTTGTATGTATAGGATCATGTCATCTGCAAATAGGGATAGTTTTACTTCTTCCTTACCAGTTTGGATGCCTTTTATTTTCCTATTTTGCATTATTGCTCTAGCTAGGACTTCCAGTACAATATTGAATAAAAATAGTGATAAGGGGCATCCTTATCTAGTACCTGTTCTCAAGGGGGAATGCTTCCACTCTCTCTCCATTGAGAATAATGTTGGCTGTTGGTTTTGTATATATGCCCTTAACTATGTTGAGAAATTTCCCTTCTTTTCCTATTTTACTGAGTGTTTTTATCAAGAATGTTGTTTAGATCTTCTGTGTCTTTGTTTAGTTTCTATTTTGTCTTTCATTGAAAGTGGTGTGTTAAAGTCTCCTACTATTATTGTGGCATTGTGAATTTCTCTTTTCAGTGCTGTTAGAGTTTGTTTTATGTATTTTGGAGCTCTGTCATTGGGTGCGTAGATATTTATTATGGTTATTTCTTCTTGGTGGATTGTCCTTTCAATTATTATACGATGCCCCTCCTTGTCTCTTATGATGGATTTTGATTTAAAGTCTGTTTTATCAGAGATTAATATTGATACTCCTGCTCTTTTGTGGTTACTGTTCGCATGATATATTTTTTTCCATCCTTTGATTTTTAACCTGTT
This sequence comes from Trichechus manatus latirostris, assembly GCF_000243295.1. NCBI lineage: Eukaryota > Metazoa > Chordata > Mammalia > Sirenia > Trichechidae > Trichechus > Trichechus manatus. Next base: position 506,998 of record NW_004444133.1, on the reverse strand, counting down.
GATGTCTTTGTGTCTAAGATGTGTGTTGTAGGCAACATATTGATGGGTCATGTTTTTTTTAATCTATTCTGCCACTCCCTGTCTCTTGACTGGTGCATTTAAACCATTTATATTCAGTGTGTTATTGATAGGTATGAATTTACTGTTGTCGTTTTGTTATGCTGTTTGTTGTGGTGTTGCCATTTTCTTTGTTCCACTTAATTTTTTTGTGTTACGTTCTTTTTGTTTAGGTATTTTCTTTTCATTTCCTTTCTTTTTAATTTTGTGTTTTCTTCTTTATTTTGGTAAGTAGGTTTTTAACTTTCTTTGTGGTTACTCTGATGTTTACCTTTATCTTCCTAAGTTTAAAACAGTCTGTTATTTCTTGATATCACTGTGACTTCCTCTTCATATGGAAGTTCTGTGTCTACACCATTTATTCCCCCTTTTTGTTTTGAAGTTGTTGTCATTTACAGATTGACATCTGTGGTCCTTGTTTTCAGTTCTGTAGCTTTACTTTACTTTTGAGATTTCTCTATCTGGGTTGGCATCTTGGTGATGTAGTTGTGTGACTTACTCTCAAGTTGTTGTCTATCCAGAGGAATCCCTTTAGTATTTCTTGTAAGGATCATCTGGTTTTTATAAGTTCCCTTAATTTCTGTTTATCTGAAAATGTCCTAATTTCTTATTTTCTTTATTTTTATTGTTGTGCTTTAGCTGAAGGTTTACAGAACAAATTAGTTTCTTATCAAACAATTAATATACATACTGTTTTGTGACATTGGTTGCTAACCCCGCGACGTGTCAAGACTCTCCTCTTCTTGATCTTGGGTTCCCCATTTCCATTTGTCCAGCTTTCGTCTCCTCTCCTGCCTTGTCGTCCTTGCCCGTGGGCTCGAGTGCCCGTTTAGTCTCATATACATGGTTGAGCTACGTGTATGATTGTTTGTTTTGTGGGCCAGTCTAATCTTTGGCTGATGGGTGAACCTCAGCAGTGACTTCAGTACTGAGTTACAAGGGTGTCTGGGGACCATACTCTCGGGCATTCTCCAGTTGCCATCAGACCAGTAAGTCTTGTCTTTTTTTGTGAGTTAGAATTGCGTTCTACATTTTCTCCAGCTCAGTTTGGAATCCTCTGTTGTAATCCCTGTCAGAACAGATGGTGGTGGTAGCTGGGCACCATCTGGTTGTGCTGGACTCAGTCTGGTGGAGGCTGTGGTAGTTGTGGTCCATTAGTCCTTTGGACTAATCTTTCCCTTGTGTCTTTGGTTTTCTTTGTTCTCCCTTGCTCCAGAAGGGGTGGGACCAGTAGACGTATCTTAGATGGCTGTTCACAAGCCTTTAAGATCGCAGATGCTACTTACCAATGTAGGATGTAGAACATTTTCCTTATAAACTGTTATGCCAGTTGAACTAGATGTCCTTCGAAACCAGCCCTCAGCCCAGTAACTTGATCTGTATGGGAGTTTGGATGTATCTATGAAGCTTCTGTGACTTTGCGTTGGTCAGGTTATGCTGGCTTCCCGAGTATTGTGTACTGTCTTACCCTTCACCAAAGTTACCACTTATTTATTATCTAGTTAGTGTTTTTCCCTCCACACCCCTTCCCTCTCTCGTAACCATCAAAGATTGTTTCTTTCTGTGTGTAAACCTTTTCCTGAAGTTTAATTATTTGTCCTTTTGTGATTGACTTATTTCACTCAGCATAATGTCCTCCAGATTCATCCATGTTGTGAAATGTTTCGCAGAGTCATCATTGTTCATCATTGCGTAGTATTCTATTGTGTGTTTATTACCATAGTATGTTTATCTATTCATCTGTTGATGGCACTTAGGTTGTTTCCATCTTTTTGCTGTTGTGAATATGTTGCAGTGAACATGGGTGTGCGTATGTCTATTCGTGTGACAGCTCTTATTTCTCTAGGATATATTTCTAGGAGTGAGATTGCTTGATCATATAGTATTTCTATTTCTAGCTTTTCTGAAATAGTTGTACCATTTTACATTCCTACCAGCAGTGCATAAGAGTTCCAGTCTCCCCACAACCTCTCCAACATCTGTTATTTCCTGTTTTTGTTTTGTTTTGTTTTGTTTTGTGCCAGCAATGTCAGGGTGAGATGGTATCTCATTGTAGTTATGATTTGCATTTCTCTAATGGCTAGTGATGACAAGCACTTCCTGATGTATCTGTTAGCTGCCTGAATGTCTTCTTTGGTGAAGTGTCTGGTCATGCCCTTTGCCCATTTTTTAATTGGCTTATTTGTCTTTTTGTTGTAGAGGTGCTGGATTTTCCTGTAGATTTAGAGCTTAGTCCTTTGTCAGATTTGTTACAGCCAAAAAATTTTTCCCAGTCTGTAGGTTCTCTTTTTACTCTTTTGATGATGTCTTTTGATGAGCGTAAGTGTTTAATTTTTAGAAGATCCCAGTTATCTAGCTTATCATTTAATTTTTAGAAGATCCCAGTTGTTTAGCTTATCTTCTGGTGTGAGAATGTCCTAATTTTGTCATCCTATTTGAGAGACGATTTTGCTGGGTACATCATTCTTGGTTGACAAGTTATTTTCTTTTGGGGTCTTACATATGTCATCCCATTGCCTTCTTGCCTGCATGGTTTCTGCCGAGAAATCAGAGCTTAGTGTTACTGGAATCTCGTTTTTCCTAAGCTACTCTTAGAATTCTCTATCCTTGGACTTGGAAAGTTTGATTATGATATGTCTTGATAAATTTCTTTTTGAGCTTTATCTTGTACGGGGTTCGTTGAGCTTCTTAGATGGAATCTTCTCATCTTTCATGGTAGTGGGGAAGTTGTCTTCCAGCATGTCATGGTTTGAATTATGTCCCCCAAAAAATGTGTTTATCAATTTGGATGGGCCATGATTCCCAGAATTGTATGGTTGGCCTCCATTTTGTGATTGTAATTTTATGTTAAAGAGGATTAGGGTGGGATTGTAACACCACCTTTACCTAGGTCACATCCCTGATCCAGTGTAAAGGGAGTTTTGCTGGGGTGTGGCCTGCACCACCTTTTATCTCTCAAGAGATGAAAGGGAAGCAAGCAGAGAATTGGGGACCTCTACCACCAGGAAAGCAGTGCCAGGAGCAGAGCGTGTCCTTTGGACTGGGGTCCCTGTGCAGAGAAGCTCCTAGTCTGGGGGAACACTGAAGAGAAGAAGGCCGACAGAGAGAAAAAGGCTTCCCCTGGAGCTGATGCCCTGAATTTGGACTTTTAGCCTACTTTATCTGTGAGGAAATAAACTTCTCTTTGTTAAAACCATCCACTTGTGGTATTTCTGTTATAGCAGCACTAGATGACTGAGAGACAGCAGATCTTCAGAAAGTCTCTCACTGCTATTTTTGGTCTCCTCCTGTTATGGGATTCCAATCGCACATAAGTCATTCCTCTTCACATGTCCCACATACCTCTTAGGCTTTCTTCATTTTTTTTCATTCTTTTTTCTGACTGCTCCTCAAAAAAAACTGGTATCGAGGGATTTTTCCTTTATTTTGCTAATTCTTTCCTCCATTGTTTCAGTTCTACTTTTATGTCCTTTGATTGAGTTATCTGTTTCTGATATTGTTAATCTTCTGGATTTCTAGTTGCTGTTTTCATATGATTTCCAATTGTCTATTTAATTTGTCATTTTGTTCTGTATTGTTTCCCTGAATTCTTGTAGGATTTTGTCTGTGTTTTCCTTGATATCTTTGGGGACCCTATGTATAAGCCTTTTGAATTCCTTGTCAGGGAGTTCCATTACCATGTCTTCCTCAGGAAGATGTTCTGCTCCTTTATTTTGGTCGCTTGTTTGAGCCATCTCATGTTTTTTTTTTTATATATGATTTGATTTTGTCTGCTGTCTCCGAGGCATTAAGGTGTTGTTTTATTCATTTATGATTTTTGTTTTGTTTTGATATATTAGAGTGAGCACTCTCTCTGGCTAGGGAGGGGTAGGGCGGGTGGCTGGGGGTCGCACAGGTGCTCTTTTTAGCAGGGAAGGGGCGGGGCAGCTGGCCAGGGAGGGAAGAGAGAAAAAGAAAAAAAGGGGGGGGGTGCTCATCTATTGCTCCATGTTCACCACCTGCCCTACCAGTCAAGTACTGCTGCTGGTGAGTCACCCTGTCTCTGGGTCCTGATTTCCTCCCTCTCTGTGTACTCTGAGATTCCTCTACTTTCCCTTTTTAGCTCTAACTCATGTCCTGCTCACTTTGCTTCACTCTGGGTGTGTCTTCAGTTTCTCTGTCTCCTGTTGGGAGGGAGTTCCATGATGTTGTCTTCCTATATTCCTCCCCGAGGATTGCTGCTGGCTTTGTCTCAAAATGTCCCTCTGTGCCAGACTGGCTGGTAGGACACCTCCACTCCAAACCTTTCAGGCTACCTCTGCTCCATATTTCTCCCTGTTGGCTGCTGTCATTCAATTTGTTTTTCCAGTCAGTGTTTGATCTGATTCTGTATCCTTTCATTTGATGCTCAGGGTTCCAGGGTTGTCATCTGTATCTGTTACACTTTGTTTCTTGAGTCTTTGCTGTAGAGGGACGGTGTGGTACATCTGATTATGTCACCATCTTGAATGTAATCTCAGAAGGAAGGTTTGTAATGTGAGAGAGAAATTAATACTAGGACTTTGGGCTTAATTTCTGAAGTGGGATGACCCAGATGAAGATTTCAGGACTGTGACATCACTTATTTTTTAAGATCTGGATGCTCATATTGCCAGTCTAAATCAATTTTTTCTATCTCTTGCCCATTTTAGTTTAAGGAAATTTTTTTCTTAATTTTTTGTTAACATAGTATGTAATTCAGGTTTGTAGTTTTTAATTATTATGCTTTGTTTATTTCTTGTAGTATAAAAAACCACAGCTTATCCCGCTTGAAAACCTCATTGCATTTAAACAAAGCCAACAGAAACTAACACATAACTTATTTGAACAAGTGGATCCTGGGCGAATTCCGCTTCTAAATGTCAAAATAGAATCATCTGAAATAAGACAAGAAAAGGACAGTAAAAAAAGGCAAGTTTTAAGTGAAATTTTATGTGAGAATATCACATACCAGCCAGTTCATTATTAGTTATAATCATATACTCATAAAGATATAAGTCATCTTGTTCACCCTTCCAGCTTATACACAGTTGCATATTCAATTTCCTTGTCAAGTGTCACGCATTTGAACATATCTTGTAAAGAGGAAAATTCCTATATTGTGAGGCAAATACTGTTATTTTTTCCATTCTATTAGAGAATAACTTCCTGCCATTTGTAAGCTGGAAGATTCTTTTACATTTTTCTATAATGGGATGACAATCTTTCTTTTGTAGCACAAATACTTAGTATCTCAAGCATCATTCCATGTATTATCCAGTTGATTGAAATAATTATTCATTTTATCATATTCTCCAGTCTCATACTAAGTATGAGGCTAAGTGATGGAAATTATTTCAGAGCACTAAGAAATGCATGTATAAAAAGCAAGACTGTCTTTGCCATGAGACCAGAAGAACTGGATGCTACCCGGCTAGCATTACTGAATGTTTTGATGAAAGATTCTACAGACGAATCCTGATCAAAAGGGAGAAAATGCAGAACAGAATTTCAAATTCCCATGGAATCCAGATTTTCTTGGAGCCATTGAGGCTGGATGAACTTGTAAAACTTGCCCTGAGATAGTCTTTAAATCTTAAACCAAAAATATCCCCTGAAGTCTTCTTAACACCAAATAATAGTTTAGCTTAACTAGTAAAAAATATCTGCTTGAGCATTGTGGTATTTTAAGAACCATCTATATGAGATCAAATTGACAACAGCAACTTGAAAGATTAGATAGGAAACTTAGGGGGCATGAGTTTATGTTACTGAGAGAGGAACAATTTGGAAAAGGAGGGCAAGAATGGTTGTACAACTCGAAGAATGCAATTAATGTCACTGAATTGTACATGTAGTTTGTTGAATTGGTGTTATGTTCTGTGTATATTCACAATGACAACAACAAAAAATAAAATTATAAAAAGATAAAGGAGAGAAAAAAGCAAGGCTTTGACTTCTGATGTAGAATGCTTATTATAGTATTTTGTTCATAATGAACAAAATTGATTTGCTCATCAGTACATGTATTGACTGGTAGGTTATTATTATGTCTTGAAAATACTTTAAAAATTTCACATTTATCAGACTCTAAACTCCACTATCAGTGCTCTCTTTCCAGAAATGTTTCCTTCTTTCATCTGTTCCAGGTATTCCCTCCTCAAAGTAAGTCTTCCCCTTAGGTTTTTGGGACCTCTTTCCACCTTGATAGGATTTGGTTGAGGTGACTAAGTGTGTTTAACTTTTTCAACTAGGAAAATGAAGGTATCCAGTAGGGTTTCTGGGACCAGCTTAAAATTTGCAGACAAGTTTAAAAATCACCTAAAAGGTGAGGACCTGATTGGTGGTCCTGTGACTAACACAGAATAGTCAGTTCAGAAGTAGAGTAGCTAGAAATAAATTTCATGTTTTCTAGATTTTTTTTTTTAAATTTCTATTTGGTTGTATTCTAAAGGAACAGTTTTCTAATTAGATTCTGTTTATAATAATATATTAATCTTATTTTGATAACGTCTCCCTATAGCATGATACAAATGAAAAACTTAACATTTGTAATAGTAAAAGTTTGTTTTGTGCTATTGTTTTTAACAGGCAAAGAAGACGAGCTGAAAAAGAACTGCAAGAAAAAAGTTCAGAGAAACTAAGGAAAAAACCAAGTGTGACTTTCCAACCAAAGGATTCCCTCATTAATGATAATGCTTCAGAGGTGGTTATAAAACCAAAGGTATAGTAAAACTGTTAGAGACTCTTCCCTGATCCAGTATGTCTTTGGAGTTGATCTAGGCTTCTGATTGCTGGAAGCTTCCGATTCTGATCAGAAGAATCGTTTATATCATTAAATATATATATAAAACCCTTCTGCTTCCCTCCATGGAGTAGTGGACATTTAATTGCAAATGTGAGCAGCAGCTTGATGACAAATTAACAACTGCAGTTTAAAGCATCTGCCTTTGTGACTTTTTTGTGTTTGAAATTACTCTTTGTTTTTTCTGTTTATGCCCCCATCTTATACACATGATTTGCTATTTGGGCTTTTATTGTAGTTTCACGTATCCCTTTGAGGTACCTCCAGGAATTCCCAAAGTGAATTTTGTTTGTCTTATAACCTATATTTTAATTAAAGTCTTTTCAAATATTCTTTCTAAATTTGGTGATAGTCTGTTTAGCTATTTTTATAACAACAGATTTGTAGTTTTTTTTAATATGGATTTTCAAAAGCATACTCTTTTAGTAATTCCTCAAGAGCATTTCTGTAGGCACTTAGCAAAAATGTTTGTTGAGTCAGTGAAAGATTTTGATAGGATGGGGTATTCTTTTTAGTATCAAAACTGCTCTGCAGGTGAGAATTATACATAGTAACCTAGTAACTTTGCATTAAATTGGTAATGCTCTTTATTGTTAGACTTGTGAATTTAGTGAACTCTTTTGTTGAGTTACTTTGATAGAATAAATAATAGAAGTTTAATTCCTTTTTTCTAGAACTATAGTAACTGAACTTTTGCTTAAGTAGTAAAAAATCTTCATGCCTATTAAATATTTTTATTGAATATGAGTATTTCTTTTCTAAAATAATAAATGTCTTTGAGTTAATTATAGATTAATCATTTGGGGATTCATTTAGGAACAGCAAGAACACTGTGGTTCCCAGCCTTTGGATGACTTTGATATTCCTTTTGGTATGTACACACATGATTAATGTAATGTTTAAGTTTGAATTAAAATCAGCTTTCTAGAAATATGTATGATATAAAAATGAGACTAAGTTATTTTTGTGTTATCTTTGACAAGATGGTGTGTATGTTTGTTCTGATGTGTTATCCAGTAGAGCAGTGGTTGGCAAACTATGGCCTCCAAGCCAGGTTCAGCCTATGCTTGTTTTTATAAATCACAGTTTATTGAAGCACAGCCATGCCCATTTGTTTACACATTGTTTGTGGCTGCTTTCACACTGCAGCAGCAGAGTTGTGTAGTTATGACAGAGACCACATGGCCCACAAAGCCTAAAATATTTACTGTCTGTCCCTTTACAGAAAAGGTTTGCTGGCCTCTACAATATATAGAGAATTTTAATCAATTAGAATCACTACTGATACATAAGGTCTAAAGGGGAATTATAGAAGAGCAAGCCTAGGGTTAAATTTATCATAGAAAATGTGTGCACATTAACAATATAGGAATCAGTTAAGAAAAGTGAGCTTGTTTACAGCTAAGAAATTATTTTCTTTCTTGATCAATTTATTTTATATTCCCTGAATGTATGCATTTCATAAGCTTTCCCCTCAATAATTGTCTCTCTCTCACACACACACTCTCACACTCACTTACTCTGGAACTTGTAGAGCCATTCACTCTCATGACCTCAGCTCTCAAATTTTTTTGATAACATTAAAAGTACACATACTGTTTTTTTTCTCTCATATTTCTGTTCTACTTTCACTTTAAATTCAACATGTCCAGATTTTAAATTGGCATCTTCCTATTAGTGATATTACCATTCTCCACATTTGCCACTTTTTACCTTGAAAATCACCCTTGACTTATCACTCACGTCCATTCCCTCCTTCATGCACCTAAGTCCTCGACCTGGTCCCTTCCTTTTTCAGTGTCCCTGCCAGCATCAGGTCTCTGTGTGCCTAAACCAAGCAGTCATCTCCTACCTGATTGCTTGGCTTCAGCCTCTCAGCTTCCTAATCCATCTGGCATTCTTCTTTCCCACTTATTTGTTTTAAAACCACTTTCTTTTCACTCTTAATAACATTTTTCCCTTTGTAGAGGTAATACATGGTTGTTGAAGAGGATTTAGAAAATAGAAATAGAGAAAAAGAAGAAAATTAAAATCTCCCGTAATTATTCTTTCTGGAGAATAACCAGTGTAAATATTCCTCAAGACTTTATTTTATGAATATCCCTACACAGATATATCTGCAAATACATATACAGATATATCTGTATAGGGATATTCATAAAATAATAGCTCTTTTTTTTACAGTTTTTTAAATTTTTTATTGTTGGAGTTTAAATGAAAGTTTACATTTCCAGTTAGTCTCCCATACAAAAGTTTATACATACATTGTTACGTGACCCTAGTTGTTCTCCCCTTACTGTGACAGCACACTCTTCCTTTCCACCCCTGATTCCCCATGTCCATTCAACCAGCTTCTAACCCTCTCTGCCTTCCCATCTCACATCTGGACAGAAGCTGCCCGTTTTTAGTCTCTTGTATCTACTTGAGCTAAGAGGCACACTCCTCACGAGTATCACTTTATGTCCCACAGTCCAGTCCAATCCGTGTCTGAAGAGTTGGCCTCGGAAATTGTTTTAGTTCTGGGCTGATAGAGAATCCAGGGGCCATGCTTTCCAGGCCTCCTCCAGTTTCAGTTAGACCATTAAGTCTGGTCTTCTTACTAGAATTTGAGTTCTGCACCCCACCTTTCTCCTGCTCCTTCAGGGAGTCTCTCTTGTGTTCCCTGTCAGGGTAGTCATTAGTTGTAGCCGGCCACCATCTAGTTCTTCTGGTCTCAGGCTGATGAAGTCTCTGGTTTTTGTGGCCCTTTCTGTCTCTTGGGCTACTACTTTCCTTGTGTCTTTGGTGTTCTTCATTCTCCTTTATTCCATGTAGTTGGGACCAATCGATGCATCTTAAATCGCTGCTTACAAGCTTTTAAGGCCCCAGATGCCACTAACCGAAGGATGCAGAACATTTTCCTAATAAGCTTTGTTATGCCAGTTGACCTAGATATCCCCTGAAAGCAAGGTCCGCAGATCCCTACCCCTGTTACTCTGTCTCTCAATAATAGCTCTTGTACCCATTTATAACTACTTATTTTTACATACCAGTGTTAAGTTAGGTATCTTCTCATATCTCCAGATAATGCTACAATGTCATTTTAAAGGATTATGTAGTATCCCAAAGAATGTGCCATACTTTATACTCCTTTTATTGTACCTACTCTCCCTGGGTGATCTCCAAGGAAAATCCACATCTAAACCCAAGCTGTATAACATAAGCTTTATAACAGACTTTCAACTTGGGTTCTGCTTCCTAGTGAACTTTTCCACTTGGGTAGAAATTGCCTCAAGCACAGCATGTTAGTGTGGACTCATTATTCCCTGTCAAACTAGTTTGTCCTCCTACATTCTCTATCTCTGTGTGTGTTGCTACCAAACTAACCCAAAAGCATAGGTTATTCTGAATTGTGCCCTCCCTTTTCCCTTCTCATCTTAACAACCAATTCTTGCCTGTTTTACCTCCTTTGTAATTCTTTAAGTTTTTCTTTTCTCCTCCATTCCTCACCATTGCTAAGTCCTTAATTGAACTGCTACAGCAGCCCTATCTCATGGATTGTCTTACTTCAGTTTTTTCCACTCAAATCTATGTCTATACAGTGACTGGTTTTTCTAGAACATTAATCTTACCATGTCATTTCCCTGCTTAACAACTTCCAATGGATCTTCATTAGCTAGAAGAACATCTAGGTTTCTAGACTGGGCTTACAGAGTCCTCCACAATTTTGGTTTTAATTCCACTGAACTATCTTTGAAATGCAACTTAAATACCGCCTCCTTCAAAAAGTCCGTTTTGGTGACACACTAACACCTCATACTTCACTTTCATTGACTCACGTGGGCTCCAGTAGTAATGTTGGCTTCTCAATTATCTCCCAATGTTTTTGTTCTTATATTTAAGAAATGCTCCAAGATGACATTACTACTTCAGCTGGATTGCATGTCATGGCCTCTGTAAGGAAGAAAGCTATAGAAAGTCAGGATGCAAGTACAAATACAGATCCAGGTAAAAAGGCGGCTTTTGTTTAATCAAAAAATAGTTTGCAATATTTAAGATATATAAACTTTTTTTCTTTAAGGCAGTGGTCTAAAGGGAATTTTAAATTATATGATATTAGTTTCTCATCCCAGGTTCTTGTCCCCAATCCTGGTACAGGCACACCTTGGAGATACTGTGAATTCAGTCCCAGACCACTGCAATAAAGCAAATATCACAATAAAGCAAGTCACACGAATTTTTGGTTTTCCAGTGCATATAAAAGTTACGTTTACACTATACTGTAGTCTGTTAAGTGTGTAGTAGCGTTATGTCTATAAAAGCGTACATACCTTAATTAAAAAAAATACGTTCTTGCTAAAAAATGCTAACCATCTTCTGACCCTTCAGCGAGTTATCATCTCTTTGCTAGTGGAGGGTCTTGCCTTGATGCTGTAGCTGCCAACTGATCAGGGTGGTGGTTGCTGAAGGTTGGGGTGGCTGTGGAAATTTCTTAAAGTAAGGCAGCAGTGAAGTTTACTGCATTGATTAACTCTTCCTTTCAAGAAAGATTTATCTGTAGCATGCTATGCTATTTGATAGCATTTTACCCACAGTAGAACTTCTTCCAAAATCAGAGTAAATCTTCTCAAACCCTGCCGCTGCCTTATCAACTAAGTTTATGTAATATTCTAAATCTTTTGTTGTCATTTCAACAGTGTTCACAGCATCTTCACCAGGAGTAGATTCCATCTCAAGAAACCACTTTCTTTGTTTATCCATAAGAAGCAACTCCTCATCTGTTTAAGTTTTATCATGAGATTGCAGCAATTCAGTCACATCTTAAGGCTCCACTTCTAATTCTAGTTCTCTTGCTATTTCCACCACATCTGCAGTTACGTCCTCCACTGAAGTCTTGAGCCCCTCAAAGTCATCCATGAGGCTTAGAATCAACTTCTTCCAAACTCCTGTTAATATTGATATTTTGACATCCTGCCATAAATCATGAATGGTCTTAATGGCATCTGGAATGGTGAATCCTTTTTAGAAAGTTTTCAACTTACTTTGCCAGATCCGTCAGAGGAATCACTATCTATGGCAGCTATAGCCTTACAAAATGTATTTCTTAAATAATAAGACTTGAATGTTGAAATTACTCCTTGATCCATGGGCTGCAGAATGGATGTTGTATTAGCAGTCATGAAAACAAAATTAATCTCATTTTACATCTTCATCAGAGCTCTTGGGTGACAGTGCATTGTCAGTGAGTAGTAGTATTTTGAAAGGAATCTTTTTTTCCTGAGCAGTAGGTCTCAACAGTGGGCTTAAAATATTCAGTAAACCATATCTTAAACAGATGTGCTATCATCCAGGCTTTGTTGTTCCACTTACAGAGCACAGTTAGAGTAGATTTAGCATAATTCTTAAGGGCCTTAGGATTTTCAGGATGGTAAATTAGCACTGGCTTCAACTTAAAGTCACAGGCTGCATTAGCCCCTAACAAGAGAGTCAACTTGTCCTTTGAACTTTGAAGTCAGGCATTGACTTCTCCTCCCTAGCTATGAAAGTCCATCTTCTTCCAATATAAGGCTGTTTAATCTGTATCGAAAATCTGTTGTTTAGTGTAGCTGCCTTCATGAATTGTCTTAGCTAGATCTTCTGGATAATTTGTTGCAGCTTCTATATCAACACTTTCTGCTACACCTTGCACTTTTATATTATGGAGATGGCTTTCCTTAAACCTCATGAACCAGCCTCTGCTAGCTTCAAACTTTTCTTCTGCAGCTTCCTCACCTCTCTCAGCCTTCACAGAATTGCAGAGAGTTAGGGCCTAGCTCTGGATTAGGCTGTGGCTGGTTTGATCTTCTGTCCAGATCACTGAAACTTTCTGCAATAAGGCTGTTTTGCTTTCTGATCATTTGTGTATTCACTGGAGTAGCACTTTTAATTTCCTTCAAGAATTTTTCCTTTACCTTCACAACATGGCTAACTATTTGGCTAACTGTTAGCTTTGGCCTGTCTCAGCTTTCGACATGCCTTCCTCACTAAGCTTGATCATTTCTAGCTTTTGATTTAAGTGAGAGACATGAGACTTTTCCTTTCACTTGAACACTTAGAGGCCATTGTAGGGTTGTTAATTGGCCTAATTTCAATATTGTTGTGTCTCAGGGAATAGGGAGGCCCGAGGAGAGGGAGAGAAATGTGGGAAGAGCCATTCTGTGGAGCAGTCAGGACACACACGATACTTACTAAGTCCGCTGTCTTATGTGGGTGCAGTTCGTGGCACCCAAAAACAATTACAAAAGTTACATCAAAGATCACTGATCACAGGTCACTATAACAGATATAATAATAATGAAAATGTTTGAAATATTGTGAGAATTACCAAAATGTGACACAGAGACATGAAGTGAGCACATGCTGTTGGAAAAATGGCGCCGATAGGCTTGTTCGACTCAAGGTTACCACAGACCTTCAGTTTGTAAAAAACGCAGTATCTGCTAAATGCAGTAAAGTGAAGTGTAGGATATGACTATATACTTTAGAAATTTAAAATTTAAAATAAAGTTTAATGATAAGTAAAACAGAGTAGAGATTTTTAATTCAAAAATGCCATAGAATACACCTCAAGCCAAATGGAAATAATGTTTGAATTTGGATTTTCTCTGCCATTAATTGCCAGCACTGGAATTGACAGCCTATGGCTGAGAGGCCTGGGACTGTGGCTAGTAAAGTTGAGCTTAGCTAGGAAGAGGACCAGACTGGGCTCAGTGTATGTAACTGTGTCCAAGAGAAGAGAAAATAAGTTTTGGGGGATCTATTATTTGGAGTTTTCCCTGTGGACATTTAGCAGCATCTTGAGTAGTGCTCTGCCCACTGTGTCTTAGTGATTCTTTTTATGACATTTAGTAAACAGTTTCTGTTAACTATGTATGGAAGCTTATAAGTGTTTTTTAAAACCTCTCATGATACTGTATTTTAAAATAATATTGGTATATTTTTTAAAAAATGTGATCATCATAGAACATTTGGATCATAAAACATAAGAAGATGAAAAATAATCATAATTATACCATGTTTAATTTTTTTTTCTTTCATTCCTTTTTGTGCATTTTACATAGTTAGATATTATAAATCATGCAGGTGTCCCTCACTATCTGAATTCTCACCATCCAGATATTATTGCCATCTTCCCAAGGTTGTCTCTGAAAGTTTCACCCTTCATACGCCCCAGTGTTTGTTTTTTTTTCTGGGTATGTTGGGACACTTTCATATTAGATTATATCTTTAATATATTTCATGGTTTATTTATATTATAGTACATGTTTGCTGCAGTATTGAAGGTAATTCATATCTGATAAGTTCAGTATTATTGCACATTGCATACAAACTAATGAAGTAAATAAATGTTAATTAAGAAATCATGTTTAAAATGCTTTATATTATATAGTAATCCTTGGTGGGTTGTTATTTAGGTGTTCAAGAGTAGGTCAGTGATATTTGGGAAAATTGATAGTTTGGGACAGCTGTATTTTTTCTGCTTAAAATAGCAATAAAGTCTCCTGGTATGTGAAAATTCACTATCCAGCACATTTTCAGGAGTGGATTAGATTTGGATAACAAGGAATACTTACATTTTGTATCCTCTGCTTTACATTTTGACTTCTGTTTATGAGAAATGTTTGCCTGTGTCATGAAAATGTGCTTTGTAAGCATATTGCTTCTGCTAGTTGTGCTATAAGATATTTAACTAATTCCTTATGTTCAGCATAGTAGGCAGGTTACAGTTTTTTTTTTCTCCTTTAAATAATGCTTGAGTATTTTCCTGCATAAGAACCTTTTCTTTTCATCACGATAATTAAGCTAACTTTTTTATTTTTGCCAATATGATAGGTTAAAAAATGGCATCTCACTGTTTATTGCATTTCTTTCTAAAGGAGTTTAAGCATAATATAAGATGTCTTTTGATGTAACTGATGAGTGTACATTGGAGAAACATTGTTACATGCCCTTTCTCTGAGCATGTCTTTAAGAAAGCCTTTGGAGGTCCTTTGCCTTTGCTGTTGGGCTGTCTTCTAATTCTGTTATTCATCCAGGTAATCAGGCCCAGAATGTAAACAATAGTACAGTCTGAGTTTATCATATTAGTTATTTAAAAATTAAATGGTTAAACTGTCATATGTTTCTGCCACCTTTTATGCACCGTATCTAATTATCTACACTCATGAGCTTAAATTTTTCTTGTGTTTGTGATTTTCTTTTTCATTTTCTATTTTCTCTTTTTTGCCTCAAATCTCCTAATTTTAGTACAAGATAAGGAAGCTGCTTCTCAAGAAGTTGTTTCTGAATGTGGTAAAAATCAAATCATTTCTTCTACATCAGGTGTGATTTTATTTTTTTCTGAGATCAGCATGACTTATCAAAGATCATGTCTGCATGATTCCAAAACAGGAGCCACCACCCCCCATTTAGAAAACAGTAAAACCAATGAATTGATTTAATGGAAAAAGAATGATAATATAAGTATTTTCACTCTCCAAAATTTTTTCATGTTTTGGTTAACATGTGGTTTAAACTCAAGCTTTGTTACCAAGTTGCCAGTACTCAATATGACAATGAGTTATATTTTGCATATGAAAGTTAAAAGTAATGCTTTATTAAAAACAAAATGCAAGGAATATAATTAGAATCCTAGGACAAAAGGCACAGAGTTAAGCTGTTTGCTGACCTCCTATAACATTTTATTTTATTTTACTTTTGAATCAGAAGCAAATGACTTTTGTAAAATTTAGATGTTAAAACATTTTAAGGGGTAAAATTTAGCTATGGCTCTGTGAATATACAAAAACCACTGAATTGTACTCTTTGAAAGGGTGTGAATTATATCTCAGTAAATCCTGTTAGTAAAAAGTGTTGAAAGTGGAAAAATTTTAGTTATGGGTTAATTTCTTAAAATTTGTCTTTATTGATATTCTTGTAAGTAAAGTAAACAACATGACTTAATGTAGCTGAAATGGAAATAGGAAATTGTACCATTTTCTTGAGATAATTTAGATACTTTGTTGTTTTGTAAATTATTCATATAGGAAAAGCAGTAGTCTTACTCAGTCTGCATTCAATTATGAATTACTCGAGAGTAAATTGTCCTTAGAATGGAATAGAGTAGAATTTGTTTTAATTTATTTATACCCATGAAACTTCTACTTAGATTTTCAGCAAATACATTTTATGTTGTTTGTTGCTAACTTATCCATATAAAGTTAATGATTTAGAGCCATATACAGACAATGTATTCCTAATTTTTCTTTTCTCAATTTTCAGAACATGAACTTCTGAGTGTTCCTCAGGTGTTGGTTCCAGATGTATATCTAAATCTCAGGTTTCCCACTGAAATATCAGAGAAACCTTTGTCACCTTCAACTGAAGCAAATTTGGTTTGTATTTAATTCAGAAGTTCTAATTATACATTTCTGCCAACATTTTTTATGGTCATCCAGACATTACTATAGATAACTGAGGCTAAACATCTAATTTATGTAGTTTTGTAGCTCAAAAAATTAAGTATTATACCCCAAAATAATATAAACTAAGACCATGACACATTCTTCCTGCAGCTTTCCCTAAATTTGGCACATAAAAGCCCTTCTTGCCTTGTTATTGATAAGAATTAACCCCCCCCCCCTTTTTTTTTGCAGAGTGGCCATATAGAGTGAAAATATAACACTTTTTGATTTCATATGTTTTGGCTCAGGTTGGACACACTTACGTAGATGTGATTGACATTGAAGCTGGTGATCTTCTGCAGGAATTACCTGCCAGAGATGAGCCTTTAGATGATAATGTTAACAAACAGCAAAGTGATGTTCTAGAAGTTCCATCTTCTGCAGAGTTACATCATATGGCAGCTTCAGTTACTAATGCTGTTCCCCCACATGATATTAAGAGTCAAGGTAATATTTTTTCTACTTTTGAAGTAAATTAAATGCATTTTGCAAAAGTTTTTAATATAGCTATAGCATTGTTATCCCAACTGAGATCTCTTAGCTGCTCTCCTGTAAACCCTCTGCACTTTTGGATGTTTATATTCACATTTAGAAATGCTGCATTAATCTTTGGATTACTTTGTTTAGAAGTTTAGAATCAATCTCTATATTTCTTTCATATTCTTGATAGAATCTACCAATTCTGCTATGGATTTATTTTTCAAACCCGCAAAAGTGTCTCTAACCTGTCTGGATGTAAAAAGCTGGAGAGCAGGCATTACAGAAATGAAGGAGCCTAGTATCATCTCACCTACACCATCAGGAGTACAGCAGAATGAAGGTGAATGGCCAAGATAAATACAACCCCATCTCCATGAATTACTGTTATATTAGAAATAAGCACTAAAACTTGGCAGTTGCAAAAGAAATCAGAAAAATACTTTTCCTTGCTCCAGGAGTGGGGGCAGGTAGGTAAATGAGTTAGAGCCATGTTTCCAAAGATGGATCCTGTGAATATTTTGCAAGAAGACTACCGATTACTGATGCATGTGTTTTTCTCAATTAATGGAAACTCAGATATCCTGTGGGAGTTCGTGAATGTTTTGATATTAAAAAGGAATTCTCATATTTTAAAAGGTGGGCAATTCTGGAATATCAAAACCCAAACCCAGTGCCATTGAGTCAATTCCAACTCATACACAGACATAGTAGCCTGAGATCTCACATAAAGTCAGTAATAACCAACATCGGGCCTGGCTTTTACTGTGTGACGTTGTTGGTTTCCAAATAGTTCTAAAAAGTCGTAAAAATATTAAAGATGCTTTTTGATTAAGTGAATTTTTTTGTATCGGGGAAAAAGTAACATTCAAACTACCTTGTATATGGAGGTAAGTGGTAATAATAACAGTGTTATGCACTCTTATCTCACAACAAAGATAAATCTCAAAAGTCAAGAGGCTGGAATGGAATTTCTAAATATATTAAATGGCTGGAAGAGAATGTTATGTTGGATTAAAATGAGATCATCAAAAAATGGCATCATCAGTATCTACCTCTTCCTTAATTATAATCAGTTCCGATTTTACTTTTATTCATATTTAGATCTGCCGGAGCCCGAGTTCCAATTCCAAGAACAGAGCACAAAGTCAGAAGCTGCAGAAGATTACCTGTTGTGGAAACTGCTGCAGGAGGTCTCTGATGCTTCTCCTGCACCTAGTGCTGCAGCACGCAGACTAGAGCGCCTCACGTCTAAGCTTCGGGAGATTGATGAACAGCTGTTGGCAATACAGAACATTGCTGAAAACGTAGAGCAGGATTTCCCGAGGCACAAAATGGTAGGCCTGTGTTCTGCTAAGATAGAGTCTCTTTGTTTGTTTGTTTGTAATTGAGTTATCAGATTTGCAGAATGATATAATTTTAGACACTTGATTTTTCAAAATAATGAGAAACTTGATTTCTTTAAGCCAAAGTTCTCAATCTCAGCACTGTTGACATTTTGGGCCAGATAATTCTTTGTTGTGGAGCTGTGCATTGTAGGATGTTTAGCAGTATCTCTGACCTTAACCTTACTAGATGCCAGGAGTGCCTCCTACTTGTAAAAACCAAAAATGTCTCCAGACGGTGCCAGAGGTCTCCTTCGGGGGCAACATCAGCACTAGTTGAGAACACTGCCTTAAGCTTTTGAGAAGTGAAGCCATGCTTTCTACCATGAAAAGAAATATATGAGTTATAAAACCAGGATGTGTCTTTTAAACAAACTCTGCTCGTAATTGAGTATCATTTTATTCTGAAAGTTTTTGTAACTTTACAAATATCATTATATTTGAAATTCTTTTCAGTTTCTTTTAAATATTTTATGTAAGGGGACTAGTAATCAGTTCCTTACAAGTTTTCTGTATCTTTAAATAAAGTATTCATAATAAATAATTAATTAATTTTTTGGTATGAACACCCTGTCCTTTTTTTTCCTTTTAATTTAGCAAGAAAAATTCATATAATAAATATGTTAGATTTTGCATATGTGTTTAAAATGTTGTCATCCTATTATAATACACACATAAACACAAAGATTTTAACTTGCTCATTTTAGTTGAGAAAACAACTTATAGGCCTGGAAGAGGAGGTGGCACAGGGATACTGTGGTTGAGCACTGACTAGGAGCCTTGAAGACTTGGCTTCAAATCCATGTTCTGATACTAAGAAAGTCACTGAATTTCTCTGGGCCTTGTTCCCTCATTTCTAAAATGAAATATTTTGTCTAGATGGTAGCTAAGGTTCCTCTCCATTCTAAAAATTGTAGGATTCTATGTTTCTGTCTGTTTTTTCCCCCATTAAAAAAATGTTATTGTGGTAAATATATATAAGAAGACATTTGCCATTTTAACCATTTTATATGTACAATTCAGTGACATTAATTATATTCACCATGTTGTGCAACCATCACCACTATTCATTTCCAGATTTTTTCATCACCCTTAACAGAAACTTAGTACCCCTTAAGCAATAACTCCTTCCTCTCCCCTCCCATTTACCCCTGGTAACCACTGATCTACTTTGGTCTCTATGCATTTGCCTAGTCTCGATATTTCATTTAAGTGTAATCATACAATATTTGTTCTTTTGTGTCTGACTTATTTCACTTACCATGATTCAAGGTTCATCAGTGTCATAGCATGTATCAGAACTTCATTTCTCTTTATGGTTGAAGAATAATACTTTGTATGGCTATAGCACATTTTATTTATCGATTCGTCTGTTGGTTGACATTTGAGTTGTTTCCACCTTTTGGCTGTTGTGAATAATGCCTTATCCTTTTAAAAGATTAAATCAGGTAAGCTACAAATCAGTAAAAATTTCCTCCTCATTTTCAATTCCTACCTTTTAGCTCATATTGGATTTAATCCCATTACTTCTTTCATCTGTTGTGTTAATGCAAATATTTCAAACCTATATAAAATTGTTTATATTTTGAAAATATCAAAGTATAAAATTTATAATAGTTGTTTTCTTGTATGTGTTTTTTCAACAGCTTGAACCAGTGGATTACATTGAATTATCCTCTGGCCCTGAATTTGATAAACCACTGGCTTCAAAAACCATAAGCATTTCTGAAGAAGGTATGTGCGTATGGGCAAGGAGGACTAAAGCCTTGCTTTTGTTGTCTTGAAAGAGTAAGCATTGCCTTTTGGAGTGCCAAAACTAGGAATGATTTTTCTATGTAAGCTGAAGCCATCAGCTCCAAATTTTTGTATTAAGATTATTTATGTGGTAATCCATGTGATTGGTTCCCACCTCTAGGCCATTTTGTTCTAAGAAGCCAATACTATAACCTCCACTGGCTTTTATACCAGAATGGGCAATGTGGGCTAGATCTGAGTTTCCGTGACCTCTGAGCTATTGGCCCCACACTGCTGAGGACTGCACAAAGCTTTGTGCTAAGGTTTCTGTTTGTACATGGTCATCAGCTGAGCTGGAATTTGAAGGTCTGGTTAAACTGCTGAGCAATGATGAAATATTAAGTTTCTCACTTAATCAAAGAATAAAAATAGAGTAAATAGGTTTTTAATTTCTGTTGCATCTATTTGTTGTTATTAAGTGAGGTCAAGTAGATTCTGACTCATAATAACCCCAAGTGACAGAGTACAACTGTCCCATAGGATTTTCTAAGCAGAGTAGAACTGCCCTATAGGGTTTCCAAGGAGTGACTGGTGGATTTGTACTACTGACTTTTTGGTTAGCAGCCATAGCTCTTAACCACTGCACTACCAGGGCTCCAAATCTTTACAAGAGCAAATTGGCAGGTCTTTCTCCCGTGGAGCTGCTGGGTGGGTTTGAACTGCCAACTTTTCAGTTAGCAGCCGAGCTCTTATCGTTGCGCCACCAGGGCCCCTTTTTACTGTGTCTGTAGTTGTTTGGTTTTGGGTGTAGTTGTTTATATCTAGGTTCTCTCACTCATTCAGTTTTGCCAGGAATTTAATTAGTCTTTTCAAAAAAAACAAAACAGGTTTTGGTTTGTGATTCTCTCTGTTGTTGCTTTTTCTTTTTTCATAAATTTCTACGCTTGACTATTATCTCTTTTACTTTTGGGGCTTTGTTTTTTTCGCTAACTTCGTTCTTTCTTATTTTCTAATATATGCATTTGAGGCTGAAAATGTTCCTGGAAGGACCCAAACAAGAGTGTTGACACATACCATCTTTTGGTGGTGTTCAGGCCTAAAGAGTTTGTAATTTATACTAAGGTATATCTGTTAACACTTAAATTATTTAAAAGGAGTTTTATAAACACTTTATGTTAGTTGGATGTAGAGAGTTTGTGTGTGTATTTTTAGTCAAGCTTGTATATTGTCCAGATTTTTAATATTTTTTTCTGATTTTTAATATGCTTGGTCTATACATTTATCAGAAGTGTGCATTAAAAATTGCCAACAAATTAGATAACCTAGATGAAATGGATAAATTCCTAGAAACATACAAATTACATAAACTGACTCAAGAAGAAATAGAATATCTCAGTAGACCTACAACAAGTGAAGAGATTGAATTAGTAATCAGAAATGTCCAAACAAAGAAAAGCCCAGGACAGATGGCATCACTGATAAATTCTATCAATCATTTAAAGAAAAATTAACACCAATTCTTCTTAAACTCTTCCACAAAATAGAAGAGGAGGAAACATTTTCTGACTCATTCTGTGAGGCCAGCATTACCTTGATACCGAAGTCCAATAAAGACATTGCAAAAAAAGAAAATTACAGACCAATATCCGTTATGAATATAGATGCAAGAATCTTGAACAAAATACTAGCAAACCAAATCCAACAGCATATTGAAAGGATTATACACCATGACTAAGGGGATCTATCCTGGGAGTGCAAAGGTGGTTCAACATTAGAAAATCAGTCAGTGAAATACACCACATTAATAGAATGAAGGAGTAAACCCATATGATCATCCCAGTTGATATAGAAAAGGCATGTGGCAAAATCCAAACCTTTTCATAATAAAAATACTCAGTACTAGGTAAAAGGGAAATTCCTCAACATGGTAAAGGAAGTTACAAAAAACTCACAGCTAACATCGTCTCAATGATGAAAAGACTGAAAGCTTTCTCCTTAAAGTCCAGAAGACGAGGATGCCAGTTTTTGCCAGTGATATTCAACATTGTACTGGAAGTTCCAGCCAGAGCAGTTAGGCAAGAAAAAGAAATAAAAGGCATCCAAATTGGAAATGAAGAAGTAAGACTACCTCTCTTCACAGATAACTTGATCCTATTTATAAAAAAAATCCCAGTCCCGGACAGAGCAGGAGAAAAATGTAGAACAGAACTCAAATTCACATAAAAAGACCAGCCTTAATGGTCTGACAGAAATGGAGGAGCCCCCACAACTGTGTCCCTGGATGCACTGTTAACCCAGAACTGAAACCATTCCCAAAGCCCACTCTTCAGACAAAGATCAGACAGGACGATAAAACAAAAAATAATACATGTGAGGAATGTGCTGCTTAGTTCAGTCAGATATACAAGACCAAATGGGCAGCTCCCGTCCAAAAGCAGGATGAGAAGGCAGGAAGGGACAGGAACTGGTCAAATGGACACAAGGAACCAGGGATGGAAAGGGGGAGTGTGCTGTCACATTGTGGGGATTGCAACTAATGTCACAAAACAGTATGTGCATAAATTTGTGTATGAGAAATTAACTTGAGCTGTAAAGTTTCATCTAAAGCACAATTAAAAAAGAAAAAAAATCGCAAAGAATCCACAAGAAGCTACTAGAGCTAATAAACAAATTCAGCCAAGTTGCAGGGTACAAGATCAACACACAAAAATCAGTTGTGTTTTTGTATGCCAGTACTAAGCAATGTGACAGGGAAATTTAAAAAGCAATTCTATTTACAACACTAAAAGAATAAAACACCTAGGTAGGAATAGATTTAACCAAGGAAATAAACAACTTGGACACTCAAAATTATACAACATTGCTGAAAGAAATTAAAGAAAAATGTTGAATTGGAAAATGTGTGATATGTATATTTTTGCAACAATAATTATTTAAAAAAAGAAATTAAAGAAGCCCTAAATAAGTAGATATACACCTTGCGTTCATGGATTTGGAGACTTAATATTGTTAAGATATCAATACCACCCAAAGCAATCTACACATTCAGTGCAATCCCTATGAAAATTCCAACAGCCTATTTTGCAATAACCGCGTGAAAAGATGAATATCATTAGTCATTGTTTTTGTTGTTGGGTGCCGTTAGAGTTGAGAACTGCCCCATAGGGTTTTCTAGGCTATAATCTTTATGGGAGCAGATTGCCAGGTCTGTCTCCTGAGAAGCTGGTATGTGGGTTCAAACCGCCAACCTTTCGGTTAGCAGCCAGCACGTAACTATTGCTCCCCCAGGGCTCCTTTTCATTAGTCATTAGGGAAATGCAAATCAAAACCACAATGAGATAACACTTCACAGCTACCAGGATGGCTATTAACAATAAATAAATAAACAGAAAGTAACAAGTGTTGCCAAGAATGTCGAGAAATTGAAACCTTCATCCATTGCTGGTAGGAATGTAAAATGGTGCAGCTGCGTGGAAAACAGTTGGCGGTTCCTCAGAAAGTTAAATACGGAATTATCATATGACCCAGCAATTCTACTCCTACAAATACACCTAAAAGAATTGAAAACAGGGACTCAAGCAGATACTTGTAGGTCATTGTTCATCATAGCGCTATTCACAATAACCAAAAGATGGAAACAACCCAAGTGTCTGATGGATGAATTTATAAAAATGCAGTATAGCCATGCAATGGAATATTACTGATCCATAAAAAGGAATGAAGTTCTGATACATACTACATGGATGAACACTGTAAACATTACGCTAAGTGAAATAAGCCAGACACAAAAGGACAAATATTGTATGATTCCACTTACGCAAAATACCTGGAATAGGCAAATTCATACAGACAGAAAGTAAATTAGAGGTTACCGGCAGCTGGGCAAGAGGACTAATGGGTACAGAGTTTCTGTTTGGGGTGATGAAAAAGTTTTGGAAATAGTGCGATGCTCGCCCAACATTTAATTAATGCCACTAAATTGTACACTTTTCAAAAGGTTAAAATGGAAAATTTTATGTTACATGTATTTTACCACTATACAAATAGTAGTTTAAAAAATTGTCCACGATTGTGGAATTGTCTATTTCTCCCTGTAATTTTGTTAAATGTTGCTTTATATATTTGAGGTTCTGTTGTAAGATGAATATAATTTAGACTTGCTATGTTTGTTGTTAAATTTTTGTCCCTTTTAGCTTTAAGTAATGATCCTTTTTATGCCCAGTAATGCTTTTTGACTTAACAATTTTGTCTAATATTAACATTACTACCCTTGCTCTTTTTTGTTTGGTATATCTTTTTTTTTTTTACTTCTAAAAACCTTACAATGGAAAAATTTAAACACATATCAATAGAAGGCAGAATAGTATAATTAACCTCTGTGTACCCAACATCCAGCTTAAATTATTATCAACTCATGGCCAATCTCATTTTTTCTATACGTCCACCCGTTCTTCTGACCTTTTCCTGGATTATTTTAAAGCAAATCCCAGATAACACATTATTTTACCCATAAATCTTTTATTTGTATCTCTGAAAGACATGGTCTCTCTTTTTTAACACAGGCACAATACCATTGTCACTCTTTTTAAAAAAAAATCTTAATCTCATCAAATATTCAGTCATTGTTCAAATGTTGCCAGTTGTCTCATTTTTAAATACAGTTTATTTGTTCTAATTGGGATCCAAGTAAGGTCTATACTCAGCATTTGATTCATGTCTTTTGAGTTTCTCTTAACCTCTAGGTTCCTCCGCCATCTCTTCCCCATCCCCCAAAATGCTTATTTATTGAAGAAACCAGCATGTTTGTCCAGAAGTGTTTTTCAGAGATTGCATTTTTCTAATTGAGTCTCTTGTTGTCATTTAACATGCTCCTCTGTCCTTTGTGTTTCTTGTAATGTGAACATCTCTTCACTTTCAAGCTGTGTGATCATGTTGTAGTTGTGTCCAGCATATAATTAGATTTCATGCCTTTAAATAAATAGACACTCTGTCTTTTAACCATCAAAATAATCAGTTTACATTTATTGTGATTACTGAATATTTGAGTCTATTTCTGTATAATTTTGGTGCTTGTTATTTACCATGCCTTTTTTTTTTTTCCTTGTGTTCTTTCTTGCCTTCTATTTGGTTTTCTGTATTCTCTTCTCCCTGTGGGTTCAGAAATGATACATTCTATTTTTAATCTTTTAGTAGTTATTCTTGAGTTTTCCACATTCATAGCTGGGTTAAAGTTTAAGGCAGATGTATCCACATCCAAAACAATATCAAGAGTTTAGAATTTTAAAATGATCTGTTTCTCCCATCTTTTACTATATTGTTTTCTAATGTTTTAGATCTACCTGTTTTTAATCCTCCTCCCCAATTAATCTCCGTGTATTTTATTTTTATAAAGTCAGTGCTTATTTAGAATTTATCAACATGTTTGCCAGTTTTTTTGCCGACAGTTGCTTCTTGGCATTCACTTCTTTGGGGATTCCATTTCCTCTTTCCTCCCTTTGTTTGTCTTTCATTTAGAGTCTGTTAGTGGTAAATTCTTCCAGTCTCTGAAAACAGCTTTAATTTTTCCATAACTGTTGAATGATAGTTTATAGCTGAATACAGAATTTTAGGTTGATGTTATTTTCATCGGCATTTAAAAGATATTAATCCATTAACCTACTGATATATCTAAAGGCTAGTTTATATTTCCTTTGTTCTGTCAGTCTAATTGCTGTTCCTGTATCTCTGGTTGGTTATAAAATTTTCTCTTTAGTGTTGGTTTACTCCTTTTTTGATACAGTGTGTCTGGGTATGTATTTCTTTTTATTTACTCATTATGGGAGGAGGAGTGATTCTTCAATTTGAAGGTTCAACATTGGGAATTTTTCATTCATTATCTTTTGGAATATTGCCTATTCTGCCTTTTTTCTGTTCTTTCTTCTAAAACACCTATTAGAGGTATATTGCACCTTCTTGCCCTATTCCTTCTCTCTTTTAACCACTCCTTCAGAACTTCTGCCTCTTTATCTCTCAGTGATATAGTCAGTATGATTTTCTCAGATCTGTCTTCTAGTTTACTAATTTTCTTTTCTAGTATGTCTTCTTTGAATTTTTTCACTATTCATTAGGATTCTCATTTCAGCGACTGCGTTTTTAATTTCTATAAGTTCCATTTATTACTTTTTCAAATCTATCTGTTCTTTGTATGTACTGCCCTGTTATTTTACTATGGTTTCTATTCTTATTTTTATATATTTAATAATTTTAGTCATATTATATACCCTTTCAGATTGTTTTATTTCATATGCTGATGTTTAATTCTCAGTTGTTGAATCTGCAGACTGACTCTTTGGTAGATGTTTCTTTGTGTGATTTATAATTTTTATCATGGGTTTATCTTTAGCAGGGTTTGGCTAGATTGTATATGCTTGTCTCGAGTGCTTTTGCATTGCTTCTTGCTAGCATTGAAGCAGAAAAAAAAGTTGGACAGGTTTTTATGTAAATTATTTGGCTTGAGTTGAAGTACTACAATAGATAGTATAAACCCAGACACCACACCTGCTCATGGCAAGAGGGGGTTTTCGTTGCCCAGAGTTGACTTATTTTTCTTCTAACCATTGTTTAGGCAGATGGAAAACATCTTTCCTGCTTCTTCAGGGCAGGGTTATTCTGTCCCCATTTAATGGACAGAGCTGTCCTTCAGAGCTCTAGACCATATGCAGGTAGCTCAGTCCTCCTCATTGCAGTCTCAGAAATCACATCTCTTGTTACTTTGTGTACTACCTTACATCATTGTCTTCTTACTGCTCTACCTTGATTTCTGTATTTAGAGGGCTGGGGTGTGTATTTCCTAACTTTTTTTTTTTAATTTAGCATTTCTGTGTTTTTATTGCTGAGGGTGAGCCTATCTATTTTACTTCAATCTGCTATGTTTTTCTGAGGTTGATAGTAAATTTAATTTTTTTTTTATTGGAGAGTTTTAATTTTAACTTTAATATTAAATTAATTCATTATACAGTAGAAAGCAATCAGAATATGTTGCAGACTTCTAATATATCTGTGTTGCATCAGGAAGTGTACAGCTAATTGATATGTCTTTTCCACGTGATTTTTTCCCCCTATTTTCTCTTAAATCAAATATGCTCTGGATTAGTGCATTTCCTGACTCATATGGATAAGGAACATCAAAGTGATAAAGAGGAGACTTCAGAACCTGAATTTTCTGTAACAGAAAATTACTCAAGTCAGAAAGCTAGTGTGTTTCCTTCTGCGGACTCAGCTGTCAGCCTTTCCACTGACCAGAATACTGCTACCGCTGGTATTGTTCTTCCCTTATTTCATTTACATTCTTATTTGCCATTGTAATGTCACTGAAGAGTATTTATTGGGAATATAGTTTTGAAGGGTTTATGAAGCCATTTGTAATATTTATTAATTTTAGGGGAAGGGAATTTAGAAATTGTACCATTCATATGAAGACCTATGTCATCTCAACACCTTCATAAGATATACTGCAACCATGATTCATATCTCTGTAACATATAAAATGTTAAATATAAGGAACTGGAGATACTATCATATTCAATTTTTACTAAAATTGAGAAATCTAAACGCTTTACTAAACGCTTTACCAATTATGAGAACTTTGAGTTTTAATTTGAAAACAAAATAGTGGCTGTCATTTATTGAACCTTTATCTTCTGCCAGGCATTGTGTTATTTTACATCCATCAACCCTTGTTTAAGCCCTGGCCTGTGAGCTAGATACTATTATAGTCCCCATTTTATAGTTGAGGATACGAAGGCTTAAAAAGGTTTAGTGCCACTTTTAGTTCTATTTCATTTGAAGCTGCCATATAAAATATTATCCTTTAGTCCTAGTGAATACATTTAGTCATGTGTATAATAGTTATAAAACAGTTGAGCCACTGACAGTGGCTTGGAAATATATATATATGTATTTTGCCCTCAGATATTGATGGTCAATAATGATTTTACTCAGTGTTTACAATGTGTTTTATTATTATTACTAAAGTCATATAATCAGTTTAAAAAATGCTATTTTTAATTGGCACTGCTGTTATTTAAACGGGGCGTATAAAAGAAAAGCTATTAAGAAGCTGGTTTTAAATCTTGTAATTTTTTTCTCTAAGTTCTTCCTAGATTCCATCTGTATTTTAGTTGTCAACATGTGGGGATAATTTCACTTCACAGAGCTGTCGTGAATATGGAGCGTGATATGTAAAGCATCTAGCTGAGAATCTATTTGATTCCTGTAGGTTCTTGGTCATTGGTAGCTTTCTCTTCCTTCCTTCCCTAAGTGGGGAGGATTGGCAGATGAGGTTAAACAGGACTCATGGGCTAGGTTGTAGAAGGGTGTAATTCCATATGAGACATTTAGATCATTTTATTCTTGGGAATCACTGGAGAATTTTGAGCAGAGGAGTTAAAATGAGAAGATTTTTGAGGAAGACTAGACTGGAAGCAAGGAGCCCTGGTGGCACAACTGTTAAGCACTCAGCTACTAACCAAAAGGTCAGTGGTTTGAACCCACCAACTGCTCAATGGGAGAAAACACCTGGCATTCTGCTCCCCTAAAGATCACAGCCTAGGAAACCCTATAGGGTCACTGTGAGTCGGAAATGACTCCATGACACACAAGGGCATCAACAAAAACAATAGACAGTAAGCACAGACCAGTTAGTAAGCTATTAAGTTATTCTCAGCTGTGAAATAATGAGAGCCTGGGCAGTGTCGTGGGAAAGGAGGAGAGGAACAGATGGATACGAGAGACATTCTGAATAAGTAACTGACTTCACTCAGAAACTAAGTGGATAAAAAAGGAGGAGGAGAAAATGAATGCTGTTTAGTGTTGTCAGCGATAGGCATACGACTAGGTCTGATGTCAAACTCTAAAGCACTTTTGAGTCCAAATATAATAGTTTAGGGTGATGCTAGGATATATGATTGACCATATGCAGCGTAGTTTTAAACATGGGAGTGGAGCATGGAGGAGAGGGTTAGGCTTGAAAACACATCTAAGAGCCTTTCATTTAATTCTGTAGTTAAGGCTAAGAGAGTGCATCTGTTCACTGTGAGAATAAATGAAGAAGGGAAAAAAGCCAAGGACCAGCCTTGTTAAATGTCACCCATTAAAGAGCAAGGGGACCTTTCCTTCTGAGCAGAACAGGTGAGCAGAGTCTGGAGAAGAGATTTGCAAGAAGTGAGTGGCTAACAGTTCCATGTGACACCAGAAAGTCAAGAATGAAGACTGAGTTGTAAGGACTTTGGAGACTTTCAGTGTAATATCAAGAGTAGGGAAGGCAGGTTGGGGACAAAGGCAGGCCCAGAAAGCTAAAAATATTTCAGTTTCTGCTTATATAATATCTAAATAGGGTTGGTAATTGAAAGAAAAAAATAACTGCCCTGTAATTCTTATTAATAATTTTTTTCTTTTTTAAGGTATGAATAACAGTGATGAGTTATTTGAGAGGTAAATATCCTGAGGTTTTTAATTCGCTGAGCATAAATTATGTGTGCTGGAAATTTGTATGTATGTGAAATTCTACATTACACATCTTATAGTGATTAAAGAATATAATAAATTCCCATTGGGAATGGCGTGCTCTAAAAAACTGAATTTTGTTCTGTTATATCTCTTACTGTTTTACCATGGTAGTTAGAACACAATAGACTACTTTTGTTACATTGGTTGTTACTAAATATATTTTAAATTTGAGCAGGCTGAACCTGTAGAGGTTTTCTCCTTGGCCTTATGTTTGTTTTGTTTAGAGTACCTACCATCATCAATTATTATTAGGCTTTCCCCTGAAAGGTATTAAAATTACAGAAATAGAGGAAACAGTAGATATGTTTATCTCATTAGGTTCATTTATGCTCCTGGAGGATATAGTTTTACGTGTGCATATTTGCTTAATGTAGTTAAGTTGTAGATACTCACTAATATTTCTCAAATTGCATTTGCCAATGAAGTGTTTCAGTAGATCCACTCCAGATGACTGGATTGACTGATATTGCAGACATTATTGATGACCTTATAACAAAAGATGGAGTTTCCAGTGAAGAGCTTGGCTTAACAGAGCAACAAGCTAAGACTATCTCCAGGTAATCACTGAATAATGAGCTTTTTTTTTTGTTTTCTTTTGTGCTTTAGGTGAAAGTTTACAGAGCAAATTAGTTTCTCATTTAATAGTTTGTACATGAAGTGTTTCATGACCTTGGTTCCATTCCCCGCAGTGCGTCAGCACTCTCCCCATTTCTGCCCTGGTTTCCTCATTTTCTTTTGTTCTGATTTTCTACCCCTTCCTGCCTTTTTATCTTTGCTTTTGGGCAGTTAATATCCTTTTGATCTTGTATAATTGGTTATTATAAGGAGTTTGTTCCCCTCAGGTGTTACTGTTTATCTTAAGTGCTTGTGTTTGGCTGGGAGGTGGTCTCTGGGAATGGTTTCAGTTCAGGTCAGAAGGGTATCTTAGGGGAATAATGAGCTTTTAACCCATTTAAAGTGTTTATGGTTTAAGAATGTTCAAAATTGGCCACATTCTAATGTAAGTTTTATGAAATTCTAAGCTTAGAAGACATTTTTTCTTCATAAATACATTTGTGATATTTGTGTTTCACTCCCCCCTCCCCCTACAGTATATAACTGGTTTCGTTACCTAACCAGCATGTCTGTATCTTGAGAGTTTTCCTAAGGCCTCATCGGTCTGACTACAACATAAATTTAATCCTATTTCTTCTTAGAAGTAATTAATGATTTAAGTACTCTAAATATTAACGCTTAGTATAAATTTTAAATAGCCTTTTCTTGGAACATTAGGTTGAAATGTTTTTCCTTGCAACCTTTCCTGGGCCAAGAGTTGGTTCCTGATAGAATGAAGGCTGATTCTGCTCCTAATGCTTCCCTGAAATGCATGCCCCGCTTGGCAAACATATATCAAAGAGTCAGCACTATAATAGCCAGCTATGTTTCTTTATATCCTAGTTCAATTCAACTTATCATCTCAGTGAAATGTATTATAATTAAACTTACAAGGCTGTTACCTCAAAAATATACAAAAAAGGCAATTTCTATTTAATGGAATTATCTACTCTATTATGAATATTGAGTATACCATGAACTAACAGAAGAATGAGCAAGTCTGTCTTGGAGGAAGTATAGCTAGAATGCTCCTTAGAAGCGAGGATGGCAAGACTTTGTCTCACGTATTTTGGACATGTTATCAGGAGAGACCAGTCCCTGGAGAAGGACATCAGGCTTGGTAAAGTATAAGGTCAGCGAAAAAGAGGAATACCTACAACGAGATGGATTGACAAAGTGGCTGCAACAATGGGCTCAAACATAGCAACGATTGTGAGGATGGCGCAGGACAGGGCAGTGTTTCATTCTGTTGTACATAGGGTTGCTATGAGTCAGAGCTGACTCGACAGCACCTAACAACAACAACATTATGACTTCATTGTCAAGACTACATAGACCCAAACTCCCTTGTAAAACACATTTAGTTAGCTTCAATCACGTATATAGGAATTGGTCTTTTTTTTTTTTTTTTTTAAGTTTATGATCATTTTTTGAACATTTTATCAGTATTCTAAATATCAAGAATTGGAATAAAAACAAAATATTGTTTTTACTCTGTGGGGGGAGTCAGCAAAGGGGGGTCAGCAAAGAGCTTAAAGATGAAAAATGAGAGCCAATCAGAGGACTTATTTCAGTAGTCTAGAGGTAAGGTGGCTCAGATTGGAGAGTGCAGGACAACAGAACTGAGTAAACACGGGAGGCCGTCAAGAGGAGGTGAGAATGATGACTTTTCTACTTGGATGACTGAGTTGATGGTGATTTCTTTACCAAGATAGAGAATGCAGTGTTAGATATGCAAGGTGCCAGCAGAACATTCAGTTGGAAGTGTTCATTGGTGCATTAGTTTTAGGTCCTCCAAGAAGCAGGCCCCGAGATGGAATTTAGAAGGACAAGAGATTTATTTGAATAAATGCATGTGAGGAAAAAAGGGGAGGGAGCCAGAGGAGTTGAGGACAGCTGTCAGACTGTAATGCCAGTGTGGATCTCACCCAGTGTCGGGCATCTCCATGATCACCCCCAGGCTTGGTGTTTTGCTAGGAAAACTCACAGGAGAACTCAGCATATAGTCATACTTGTGGTTATGGTTTATTTTTTATTTTTTCCCTTTTTTTTAATTGTTATGCTTTAAGTGAAAGTTTACAATTCAAGTTAGTCTCTCATACAAAAGTTTATACATACATTGTTTTGTGACCCTACTTGCTTTCCCTGTGCTGTGACAGCACACTCTTCCTTTCCACTCCGGATTTCCCGTGTCCATTCAACCAGCTCCTGACCTTCTCTGCTTTCTCATCTCGCCTCTGGACAGGAGCTGCCCGTTTAGTCTCGTGTATTTACTTGAGCTAAGAAGCACACTCTTATCATTTTATATCCCATAGTCCAGCCTAATCTTTGTCTGAAGAGTTGGCCTCGGGACTGGTTTTAGTTTTGGGCTTACAGAGAGCCCAGGGGCCATGTCTTCCAGGGTCCCTCCAGTCTCGATCAAACCATTAAGTCTGGTCTTTTTACTAGAATTTGTGTTCTGCACCCCACTTTTCTTCTGCTCCGTCAGGGACTCTCTGTTGTGTTCTCTGTCGGGGCGGTCATTGGTGGTAGCTGGGCACTATCTAGTTCTGCTGGTCTCAGGCTGATGAAATCTCTGGTTTTTGTAGCCCTTTCTGTCTCTTGGGCTAATACTTTCCTTGTGTCTTTGGTGTTCTCCATTCTCCTTTACTCCAGGTGGGTTGGGACCAATTGATGCATCTTAGATGGCCACTTGCTAGCTTTTAAGACCCCAGATGCCACTCACC
Organism: Trichechus manatus latirostris; assembly: GCF_000243295.1. Classification (NCBI taxonomy): domain Eukaryota; kingdom Metazoa; phylum Chordata; class Mammalia; order Sirenia; family Trichechidae; genus Trichechus; species Trichechus manatus. Next base: position 474,216 of record NW_004444133.1, on the reverse strand, counting down.
AAAGTGGGATGTAGAACATTTTCTTATAAAAGTTTATTATTCATGCGTATGATTTATTACAGCAAAAGGGGTCAAAGGAAAAGCATCAAAGAGAAAAGACACATGGGGTGAAGTCTGGGGGGAACTAGAGATAACAAGAATCTTCTCCAGTGGGGCCATACAGGACACACTTGTGACAACACACATGAAATATTGACTACCAGGGAAGCTCATTTGAGACTCAGCCCAAGGTTTTTCTTGGGGGCTGTACATGTAGGCTCCCCTCTGTCTACCATGTACCTGGATTCCAGACTCCCAGAAGGAAAGCAGGTGTTCCGCATAAACCATACTGTTTGTGCAAACGATTTAGGTGCAGTGAGCGACTCTACTCAGTTTTGGGAATAGTGAGAGTCTTTCTGAAATCCAAGTTCCCAGATGCCAGCCAAGGGCCAGCACTGTAAGAGGGCCCTTGTAAGAATAGCAGTCTCAGGCCTGCTGTGTTAACCCTATTCCGCACAGACCCCTATGAAGGTGAGAGAGGAGGGAGGAGGATGGTATAGAAAGACTCTCAGATTACAATACAGTTCTAAGAAAGTTTCAGCCAGGTCAGTAGTGAGACCTCAAGCCAAAGTCACCCATAGAGGAATCTTGTGTCTTGCAAGAAATGGGCCTGCCGTCGTATCACTGCCATGCTCAATCATTAGCCAGCCCATGGCAAGTGTCGTGGGGACATGAACACAGGAGTAGATCCAGAAGTGTAGGAAGCTGAGTAGTGTTTTTAGAGTTAGGAAAAGACCCACATAAGAGAAAGTTTAAAGCAGAAGGGGAAGTCAGTTGTGTCAAATGTTACAGAGCACAGTAGGATGAAGACTGAAGAGGCCCTTGGTGACCTTTCTGAGATCATTTTCAGTGAATTTCAGAGTGACAGGTTAGAGTGAGTTTTCTAGAGACCTTAAGTGTATACTACTTTTCAAGATGGGCCAACATCTTCCAAAATAAACAGTATTTTGTTATGATACTTACAGTAAAGCAAGTGATACCCTATCTGTTAAATTTCTCAGGATTCAGCATACTTCTGGCAGACGTCCACAAAGAACTGAGAAGGAGAGAAGAGAGATTCGCATCTGGATGAAAAGAAAACAAAAAGAAAGAATGGCAGAGTACTTAAATCAACTGGCAGAAAAGAGAGGGCAAGAGCATGCTCCTTTCTGCCCCAAGAACAATCCAGTAAGTATGCAGTAAAAAGGGTAATTATCACAGAATATGTGGAGTTTTTTCCTTTCAGAAAAATGATGGACATAATTTGGTTGCATTTTTAATTTGGAAGAAAGAAAAGTCAGCATTTTACTTAAGTTAGGAAAAGTTAAGAAATGACCTTTGCATTCTGCAAACTAGGTTCTATTGAACTATCTTAAATATTTTCTTCCTCCCCAGGCTGATTATGGCTCCGGCATTAACCAAGTGAGGAGGTTGAATGACTGGGTGACCAGTTGGAGTTAGTTCCTTTAATTTTCAGTGAGATTCAATGGCAGTTGAACAACTATCCGTTAAAACCATTTTTTCCCATTTTTTAATCCATAAGTTATCTACAAAGCATGCAAAAAAAGTTATGTTCCAGTCCTGTAGCAACAGAACAATGGTACATCTGTGCATGTATTTTTTTTTCTTCAGCTGCCTTTTAAACTTTCAGCCTTTCATGTACATACCTTGTAATGCATACAGAGCCTTGACTGTACATCGCTGTGGCTAGATCAAGGGTATTTGTCTTCAAAAAGTAAAACAAGGCAATGTTACTTTGATGATCACATTACTATGAAAATCACATTTAGGTTACACGTAGATTAGTTTATCTTTTACTTTGTAATATGAAACAAAATATAATAACACTTCATTTTTTCAGCATCATTGGGAGAAAAATTTCTGTGAGTTTTCTAGATAAAGTTGTCCTATTTAAGCACCAAATAGAGCAAAAGTGGGCAAATCACTTTTCAAAGTGTGTCATTTACTTACCTGTCTCTGAAGAAAGCATGTTGGTGATAACCTTTTCTTTTTTCTTTTTTTAATTGTACTTTAGATGAAGGTTTACAGAATAGTTTCTCATTAAACAGTTAGTACACATATTGTTTTATGATATTGGTTAACAAACCCACGACATGTCAACACTCCCTTCTTGACCTTGGGTTCCCTATTACCAGCTTTCCTGTCCCCTCCTGCCTTCTAGTCCTTGTCCCTGGGCTGGTGTACCCCATTAGTCACGTTTTGTTTTATGGGCGTGTCTAATCTTTGGCTGAAGGGTGAACCTTAGTAGTGACATCATTACTGAGCTAAAAGGGTGTCCGGGGGCCATACTCTTGGAGTTTCTCCAGTCTCTGTCAGGCCAGTAAGTCTGGTCTTTTTTTGTGAGTTAGAATTTTGTTCTACATTCTTCTCCAGCTCTATCTGGGACCCTCTGTTGTGGTCCCTGTCAGAGCAATCAGTGGTAGTAGCCAGGCACCATCTAGTTGTACTGGACTCCATCTGGTGGAGGCTGTGGTAGTTGTGGTCCATTAGTCCTTTAGACTAATCTTTCCCTTGTACCTTGGTTTCTTCATTCGCCATTGCTCCTGAAGGGCAAGACCAGTGGAGTATCTTAGGTGGCTGCTCATAGGCTTTTAAGACCCCAGATGCTACTCACCAAGATAGAATGTGGAACGTTTTCTTTATAAACTGTGTTATGCCAGTTGTGCTAGATGTTCCCCGAGACCATGGTCCCCGCAGCCCTCAGCCCAGCAGTTCGGTCCCTCAGGGAGTTTGGATGTGTCTATGGAGCTTCCATGACCTTGCCTTGTACAAGTTGTGCTGGTTTCCCCAGTATTGTGTACTGTCTTACCCTTCACCACAGTTACCACTTATCTATTGTCTATTTAGTGTTTTTCCATCCTCACCCCTCCCCTCCCTCATAACCATCAAAGGTTGTTTCTTTTTGTGTGTAAACCTTTTCATGACTTTTTACAGTAGTGGTCTCATACAATGTATGTCCTTTTGTGATTGACTTATTTCACTCCGCATAATGTCCTCCAGTTTCATCCATGTTATGAGATGATTCACAGATTCATCATCATTCTTTATCATTGCATAATACTCCATTGCGTGTGTATGTACCATAGGTTGTTTATCCATTCATCTTTTGATGGGCATCTAGGTTATTTCCATCGTTTTGCTATTGTGAACAATGCTGCTATGAACATGGGTGTGCATATGTCTATTCGTGTGATGGCTCTTATTTCTCTAGGATATATTCCTAGGAGTGGGATTACTGGATCATATGGTATTTCTATTTCTAGCTTTCTAAGGAAGAGCCATATCATTTTCCAAAATGGTTGTGTCATTTTGCATTCCCACCAGCAGTGCATAAGAGTTCTGATCTCACAGCCTCTCCAACATTTATTTCCAGTTTTTTTGATATGTGCCAGTAGTGCCAGGGTGAGATGGTATCTCATTGTGGTTTTGATTTACATTTCTCTAATGGCTAGTGATCTCAAGCATTTCCTCATGTGTCTGTTGACTGCTTGAATGTCTTCTTTGGTGAAGTGTCTGTTCATTTCCTTTGCCCATTTTTTAATTGGATTATTTGTCTTTTTGTTGTAGAGGTGTTAGATTTTCTTGTAGATTTTAGGGATTAGACCTTTGTCTGACTTGGAATGTCCAAAAATTTTTTCCCAGTCTGTAGGTTCTCTTTTTACACTTTTAATGAAGTCTTTTGATGAGCGTAAGTGTTTAATTTTTAGACGATCCCAGTTATCTATCTAGCTTATCTTCTAGAGTTTGTGTGTTGTTGGTTATGGTTTGTATCCTGTTAATGCCATGCATTAAGGCCTCTAACATTGATCCTGTTTTTTCTTCTATGAACTTTATAGTTTTTGGTTTTATATTTAGGTCTTTGATCCATTTTGAATTAGTTTTTGTATAACGTGTAAGGTTTGGGTCCTGTTTCATTTTTCTGCAGCTGGACATCCAGTTTTGCTAGCACCATTTGTTGAAAAGAATGTCTTTTCCCCATTTGATGGACTTTGGGCCCTTGTCAAAGATCAGGTGACCGTAGGTGGATGGATTTACATCTGGGTTCTCAGTTCTGTTCCATTGGTCAATGTATCTGTCATTGTACCCGTACCAGGCTGTTTTGACTACTGTAGCTGTATAGTAGGTTCTGAGGTCAGGTAGTGCAAGTCCTCCTTTATTCTTCTTCTTCAATAGTGCTTTCCTTATCTGGGGCTTCTTCCCTTTCCATATAAAGTTAATGGTTAGTTTTTCCATCTGTTTGAAGAATGTTGTTGGTGTTTGGATTGGGATTGCATTGTATTTGTAAATTTCTTTGGGTGGAATTGACATTTTCACAATGTTAAGTCTACCTATCCGTGAGCATGGTATGTTTTTCCATTTATGTAGATCTGTTTTGGTTTCTTGCAGTAGTGTTTTGTAGTTTTCTTTGTACAGGTCTTTTACACCCCTGGTTAGATTTATTCCTAAGTATTTTATTTTTTTAGGGGCTGTTATAAATGGTATTGTTTTACTGATTTCCTTTTTCTCGTTCTCTTTATTGGTGTATAGGAATCCAACTGATTTTTGTATGTTTATGTTGTATCCTGCTACTCTGCTAAATCTTTCTATTAGTTCCAGTAGATTTCTCATGGAGTCTTTAGGGATTTCTATGTATAGTATCATATCCGCAAATAGGGACAGTTTAACTTCTTCATTACCAATTTGGATGCCCTTTATTTCTTTTTCTTGCCTTATTGCTCTAGCTAGGACTTCCAGCA
>NW_004444133.1:346444-469341 GCF_000243295.1 Trichechus manatus latirostris | reverse complement strand
CTTACTCTCCTGTGCTGAATTCCTTTTATTTGTGGATTTTTTTTTCATTTCTTTTATTTTTGTAGATTTTGTTTTTACTGAGACTGTGTTTTTCTTCTTTATTTTGATGAGTAAGTTTGTTAAGTTTCTTTGTGGTTACCTTGAAATTTACCCTTGTCTTCCTAGTTTTGAACCAGTCTATTATTACTTGGTATCGCCTTGCCTTCCACACCATTAGAAGGTTCTATACCTACACCGTTTATTCCCGCTTTTATTATTCTGATGTTGTTGTCATTTACAGATTAACTTCTCTGGTTCCCTTGTAATTCTTTTGGTTTTAGATAGTCCTTGAGAGTTCATTTCCTAGGTTAGTATCTGGCTCGTACAATCTTACATCCTAGATTCAGGCTGTGGTCTGATGTTGTTTATTCTCAGTTCGAAGGACTCTCTTTAATAATTCTTGTACCTTTGGTTTGGTTTTTACGTAGTCCCTCAATTTCTGTTTATCTAGAAATGTCCTAATTTTACCATCATATTTGACTGTGAGTTTTGCAGGATATATTATTCTTGGCTGGCAGTTTTTTTCTTTCAAGGTTTTATGTATATCATCCCATTGCCTTCTTGCCTGCATGGTTTCTGCCAGATAATCCAAGCTTAGTGTTATTGTTTCTCTTCTGTATGTGACTTTTCAGTTTTCTCGAGCTGCTCTCAGGATTCTTTCTTTATCTTTGGTTTTAGCTAGTGTGATTATGGTATGCCTTGGTTATTTTCTTTTGTGGTCTATCCTGTATGGTGTTCATTGAGCTTCTTGGATGGTCAGCTTTTATCTTTCATGATATTGGGGAAGTCTTCTGTCAGCATTTCTTCAATGATCCTCTCTGTGTTTTCTGTTTTCTCCCCATTCTGGAATTCTGGTCACTCGAAAATTTTTGCTTTTGATTGTATTCCACATAATTCTCAGGGTTTCTTCATTTTTCTTCATTCTTTTTCTGATTTTTCCTTCAAACAGAGTTGTATCCAAGTGTTTGTTTTCAGTTTCACTGATCTGTTTTCCATTGTTTCAAACCTGCTCCTTAGCCGTTCTGTGACACTGTCCATTTGTGAAATCTTGTTGTTTATCTTTTAGATTTCTAATTGTTGTTTTTTGTATGATTTCTGGTTGTGAATTTATTTTGGCATTTTGTTCCTGTATTATTTTTCTGAATTATTCTGTTTTTTTGTCTGTATTTTCCATGAATTTGTCTGCCTTTTCCATGAATTTGTCTATTTTTTCCTCATTTTTGTCTGCTTTTTGCTTCAACCCTTGGATAGCTCTGAATATTAGAGATTTGAATTCCCTATCAGGTAGTTCTATGCCATTTCTTCTACTGGAAAGTCATCTGGTGTTTTATTTTGGATGCCTACTGGAACCATCCTGTTCTGTTTTTTTATATTTTTTGATATTGTCTGCTGTCTTCGGGATATTCAGTAGTTATTTTCCTTGTACTGATTGTAAATTTGTTTCTTTCGTCCTGCTGTTCAGTTTTATTTGGTTATGTCTGAGCAGGCAGGCTCTGTGTTCTTTTTTGTTTGCTCGTCTGTGGGCACGATACTTTTCGCCTCCTTGTCCAATGGGCTGGGTCAGTCGCTCAGCTGTGGTGCAGCAGGGCAGGTCCAGCTGAAGGGGAGTTGCTGATTGGGACATAAACCTTTTCTTGATAGCTCTAGAGACATGGTAGTGACCTTCAGGGCACCTTAGGTACATGACCAGAATCTTAAAAGTGTGTGTGTATTCATGTTCCCCCACCCCATGAGGTGGTTCTAACATCACCCTCCTTGTTAGCCAAGCAAATACCCAAGATAGTTTGAAATGTATTCAAATTTAGAATAAATTAACTCTGAGGGCATAGGTACTGTTTGGTTCATAGACTTTGTGACATTTGCTTTAAGATTTTAGGCACTTGTTTATTTTCAGCTTCTATTTGGATGAAGGTATGGGATTATTGAAGGAGCCCTGGTGGCCCAGTGTTAAACACTCAGTTGCTAACTGAAAGGTCGGTGGTTCGAACCCACCAGCCACTCTGTGGGAGAAAGATGGGTCAGTCTACTTCTGTAAAGGAAATCCTATGGTGCAGTTCTACTCTTTCCTGTAGGGTTGACATCGACTTGAAGAGTTGAAATCAGCTTGACGGCTATGGATTTAGGTTTATGGGATTAGTGTCACTAGGAGTCAGAATCAACTCCACGGTAGCAGGTTTTTTTTTTCCTTTTTTTTCCCCAGTTGTAATTTAAGGAGTACTTGGGTGGTGCAAATGGTTAAGCACTCAACTACTAAATGAAAGGTTAGTGGTTCAGACCCTCCCAGAGGCACCTCAGAAGACAGGCCTGGCAATCTGCTTCATGGCCTTGAAACCCCTATGGAGCAGTTCTACTCTGCACACATGATGTTGCAGTGAGTTGGAATGGACTCAATGGCAACAAAGAACAATGATGGGATTTAAATTTTCATTTGAATTTCCATCAGAAATCGATAAGACCTTTAATTTGTTACTACTTACAAATAGGACCTTGAGAAAGTGAATTCACTTCTGAGTTCCTACTTTTAGATACACAATTGTGTATGAAAAGACTTAATTTCATTAGTACAACAGTAACATTAAGTTCTGGAATGATAGAATGTATATATCTGACATTTGTCAGTTTGCCTTATGGTACATAAGTTTTGCAGAGTTTGTAAGTCACTGTGAGTTCACTGTAGTAGGTTTCTGTTAAGCATTTTAAAAACATAAAAATGTAGTTTAAGGAGTCCCTTAAATGATTTTAAATGTCTGATGCATTTCTGCTTTATCAGCCAAGCTCTTGGTGAGATTAAACACAAAACCTGTAGAGGCAGTCCCCAGGTTATGAACATGAGCCAACCCATGTAAAGCCTATTATACTAAAAATTCGAGGTACATACAATGGTTATTAATAACAAATGGGTGGTACTTTGCAACATGCATCAAAACATTATTATTATTATTATTACTGTATTGCTATGTTAAAGATGTTTTAGTGTATCTGGATGTGTTTCTTTAATGTTTTTTATGCATAGAAATGTACACTATATACTAATACAAACGTTTGACTAACTGACATTAGATACAAACCATACCTAACTGGTCTGACTTACGTACAAATTTGACTTAAAGACAGATTTAGGAATGGAACTCGTTTGTAATCCGAGACTTCCTATACTAAGTGTAGGTGTCTTTATCTCTAAAATATTTCTATTTTTCATTTTAAACGCAGCTGATAATATTCTCCTCTTTTGAGAAAATACATTAATTTCACTCAGAAAATGTATTTTGCATCCCACTTATTAAACGGATTTTACTTTAATTACATGATGCTTCAATTTAACGTTTTCATGTTTTGTGCTTGGGTAGGAAGCTTCATGAAATATGACAGTGTTTTACTGTTTCTAAATAGCAAAATTATGTTTTAACCTCCTGTTAAAATTGATTAGTGGAATTTCTTAATTTCCATGGATTGTAATTACGTGAACTGAACAATAATGAACTAACTGGGTATTTCTTGTGCAGATTTACATGACTTCAAGGGAAATCAGGCTGAGACAGAAGATGAAGTATGAAAAAGACAGGTGAGTTTGGTAGCTATCCCCTGAGCACTCTCTCTAGCTTGTTCACCCTAGGCATAGATAATGCCTTCAAACCAAACCCGTTGCCTTAGAGTCGATTTTGACTCCTAGTGACCTTGTAGAGGACAGAGTAGAACTGCTCCATAGGGTTTCCAAGGCTATAATCTTTACGTGAACAAACTGCCACATCTTTCTCCCCTAAAGCAGCTGGTGAGTTTGAACCACAAAATGCCTTGGGAGTTCTGATTTTCAAAATTGTCTTTTTTTTTTCTTTTTTTTGTCAATAAACAGAAAATTATGGGAGAAATCACTGCAAAGAAAAAAAAGACTCACTTCCTTTTCAGAAATTTGTTTTCAAATATTTATTTGTTCCATTCCATTTTTATGACTTTTACTTCTGCTGTTCCATTCCCTCTTCCAACCTAGACATGTACTTGCATTTGAGAAATTCTAAATGCTCCACAGGCCATAACTATAAGCACCATTAATAATACTACCTAATGATTTTCAGAAATATGACAAACGGAAGTATTTTTGAAAAGCACTGAAAAAAAGCAAAGGCTAGGTGGTCTTCAAACACTATGTTCCCTCTAAAAGTATGAACTGAAAATGACTCTTTTAGTAAATGATGTTTATTTTTTTGTCTAAAGGTTGCTACTCTCTGACCACTATAGTCGTCGAATCTCACAGGCATACAGTCTGATGAATGAGCTGTTATCTGATTCAGTGCAGCTACCAACAACTGCACAGAAACCATTGCCTTACAGACCCAGAACTGCTCGGGTTTCCACACAGCAACGCTCCCCTTATCCAAACAGGTAAGACAAGTTTTGGCATGCCATTTGGCAAGATCACTGAGGCCTCATAAGAAGAAATACAGTACTTTTGTAAGTTGAGTTCAGTGTATCTGCATCTACCCTGCTCAGAGTTATGATGATGAAGAAAAAAAGTAGCCCCACAATCATGAGCTCTTTATAAATTTGTAGAACCACCAAGACAAAAGGCAAAAATGACATTAAACCTCTACCTTAGATATAACAAAGCACTTCAGTATACCTAATATGATTTGATAATCTGTTCAGTCCTGTTTTTGTTATTATTTGTGTCTGTAATTTGCTTCCTCCTTCCTTCTCTCCCTGTTTTTCCACTTGTCACCTTTATTCTCACAGAAACAACCCATCCCCCCAGCTCCCGCTTCTCCCTCTGTTCTCCCTCCCCAGCCTCTCCAGTTATGCTGATTACGATGTAGATGCTGTCTGTTATATATTCAGTATTAAATCCAAACTGCGTTTACCTTTACAATAATGACCTTCAGTGGGTTGGATATGAGTCTGTTAGGCAGGAGTTAATTAAACATAGCATTCTTAAGAAAATTATCAAAGTGTAAAGTTTCTTATATGTGGCAAACACACACACAAGGTTACATCTATTGGTGATCCGTAAAGTGAACATGAATTGGCATTAAGTACAATTCTGTTAAAAATGACCATCTTTGACAAAATACAGTCAATTATGATTATTCTTGGTAGTTATTACGCTATAAAGTCCCCTCGAATACTGAATTAGCCAATACCGAACCAGCCTTTTGACCCCGGCTGGGAATTGTTTGCCCTTTGTGCATTTCTGCACGTCGTCTCGGACATATTCACACATACAGAATCCTCAAATGACGAGGATCGACTGTGAATGATTAGGATTATAAACATAATCACATAACCTAAGCATCTAGAGGAAATGCTACCATCACACCCAGACGTAATTAGATCACTAGTGTGTGTAGTTTGGGGTTTACTCAAAATACCAGAGACTCCCCTTGAATTCTTTCTAGAATAAAACAGGGTGTAAATACATAAACAACTATTAAAGATACAGAGAACTTGAAATGGATAGAGAGATAATAAAAAACAATTTAAAAAAAAGATGTTTGAAGTACTAGATACAAAGATAATTTGTTGAGGGTTATTATATGCTAAATGCATCACTGAGCTACAGAATCTAAGCAGTGTCAAGTGAATGTATTACTCTGAGGTATAATTTGGGCTTTTTGAAATATTAAAATTTATCACCGATATGAGAATCTAGGAATATAACTATGTAATTTCTACCTTAGAGAGAATCAACATGGTCACAATTCTCCAATAAATCAATGTGGAAAAGTCAGTTATTTATCCAAATCAAGTTATACCCCAGAGGGGAAACCTTTTGTGCAACCCCAAGATTCACCTTGGCCGAGTGGTAAGTCTAAACTTTTTCATATTGTGTGATTTTAATCTATTCCTTTGTGTCCTATAAGTTGTCTTTTTTTTTATTGGTAAAAGCTGTACATCTTAGTTCAAAGCAATTCTCATTTTAACAAAATGTAAGGAATTGATAAAGCCTTAGCTGTACTGATATTTTGTTCTATTTCTTTAAAATAAGACTCTAGGAGTCTTTTTAAACTATTGGGCTTTTTGTAATAGTATTTGAACAGTCAGTAAATTAGATATAACTTACTCCCAGAATCAGTTTCTTTTGTGTGTCTGGCTAAAGATGTAGGCATTTTTACAAATCAAGTTCTTATAGATTGGAGGGATAGCTATATCACAGAAGAAGGATGCTAAGAGGCTCACACTGAAATAATACCATGTTTTTATTCCTTTTGAACATCCTTTTCCACATTAAAAAATACAATATCTGTGATTTTCTGGTAGCATTATTTTAAGTAATATGCTAAAGGGAAACATACTTATTTATAAAATGATTACACATTAAAAATGTTTAATATTAGCTAACTTATATGCCAGGTTCAGTTTAAGCACTTTAATTACAATCCTGTTAGCTAAGTACTATATTATGTCCCTGTTTTAAAGATCAGTAATCCAAAGCAGAGAAAGTTTAAATAACCTGCCCAAGATAAGACAGCTAGGAAGTAGTAGAGCCAGGATTTAAACCCAGTCTGGGTCTAGAACCTATAATCTTAAAACCTACACATCAGTACACTGCCTCAGTTTAGAAAATTGAAGTTTCCATAATAAATTCCACTCCCTCTAGATAAAACCCTTAATAGTTTGGTTAACTCTTGCTTCTGATTGACAAATTACAATAAAAAAACACTATTCTTTCTAAAACTAAAATGTCAAAATAGTGAGCCATGGTTTCTTAATATCAGAGGAAAAAGTCTTGGATTACATGGAGATATGTCTTCCTCTTATATCTGTCCAATTTCAGGCCTGTTTAACCTTGCACTTTGACTGTTGCTGTGGCCTATGTCCATCCTCCAGTCCATCTCATCTCCCTTTGCTGGGTTATACCTGATGAGATCCTCCTGCTACTCCCGGGCTCAGAAGCCTTCAAGGAGTGTACTGACTAAGCTAAGCCCAGACCCTCTTGGTGGCCTTCAGGGCATCCTCCATGTGGTCCTTCTACCTCCTTAGCCTCCTTTCCTCATATAATCTGTGTGGCATGACAGTTTGTTTTTCAACCACATTCCATGCTTTTGTGCTTCAGTTAAGGAGCCCTGGTGGCGCAGTGGTTAAGCGCTCGGCTGCTAACTGAAAGGTCGGCGGTTCGAACCCCCCAACCAACCACTCCATGGGACAAAGATGTGGCAGTCTACTTCTGTAAAGATTTACAGCTTTGGAAACCCTGTGGGGCAGTTTACTCTGTCCTGTAAGGTTGTTATGAGTTGGAATCAACTCAATGGCAATGGGTTAATACAGTTTTTTACAGTAGGTTTGATTTGGTGCTCCAATTACTTAGTTGAAATTCTTCTCGCACTTAGAATTCCTCACCTGTGTGTCTTTGACGACGTCCCTAATCTTAACTCTTTAGTTCTTCCAACCTGACAAAATTCATTTTAAATTGAGGCTAGTACTTGAGTGGTTGCTATAAAAATTGGAGATTAATAGTGGCTAGAACAGTTGTTCTCTTAACCCTCAATCAGATGTTCTGATCTTCATTAATTTCTCTCAATAATATCTTGTAGTTTTCTGTATGAAGACCTCATACTTCTTTTGTGTGATTTATTCCTAGATATCTTGATTATTTTTACCACTTCAATTGTAAACTTCTTCTATTGCTAGTAGAAATACAATTGACTTTTGTATTGATCTTTCATCATATGATGATTGTAAATTCACCTAATTAGTCTAATAGTTTATAAAATATTGTAGAGTTTTTAGTTGTTATACTGTCTCCAAGAAAATACGAGTTTTTTCTCTGTTTCCAATTCTTAGGCTTGAAGCATATACCAGAGCAGGTCTTATGTTGTAGTTCCTCATAAACTTGTTATGTCCCATGCCAGACTAAATTCTTTGAGGGTATCAACTATCTCTTCCTCATCTTTGTATTACTCTTCACATTGAACAAATGAAATAATTGGATAGTTGGGTAAATAAATATGAAAAAAATGGCTTTTTAGGTTAGTTGTTGTTGTTAGGTGCCATTGAGTCAGTTCCGAATACAGTAGAACGAAACACTGCCCCATACTCGCCGTCTTCACAGTTGTTGCTATGTTTCAGTCCATTGTTGCAGCCATTGTGTGAATCCAGCTCGCTGAAGGTCTTGTATTTCGCTGACCCTCACTTTACCAAGCATGATGATAAAGTAGACTGGGAAATTGTCCCTCTTGATAACATGTACAAAGTACGTGAGATGAAGTCTTGCCATCCTTGCTTCTAAGGAGCGTTCTGGCTGTACTTCTTCCAAGACAGATTTGTTCATTCTTCTGACAGTCCATGGTATTTTCAGTATTCTTCACCAACGCCATAATTCAAAGGCGTCAGTTCTTCTTCTGTCTTTCTTATTTAGTGTCAGGCTTTCCCATGCATATAAGAGTTGAAAATACCATGGCTTGGTTCAGGCGCACTTTAGTCCTGAAAGTGACATCTTTGCTTTTTAACACTTTAAAGAGGTCTTTTGCAGAAGATACGTGCAATGCGGTGCGTCGTTTGATTTCTTGGCTGCTGCTTCCACTGGCATTAATTGTGGATCCAAGTAAAATGAAATCCTTAACAGTTTCAATATTTTCTGTTTATCATGATGTTGCTTATTGGTCCTATTGTGAGGATTTTTGTTTTCTTTATGCTGAGGTGCAATCCATACTGGAGGTTGTGGTCTTTGATCTTCATCAGTAAGTGCTTCAAGTCCTCTTTGCTTTTAGCAAGCAAGGTTATGTTATCTGCATATCACAGGCTGTTAATGAATCTTCCTCCAATCCTGATCCCTTCTCCTTCTTCTTATAGTCCCGCTTCTTGGATTATTTGCTCAGCATACAGATTGAATAAGTATGGTGAAAGGATACAACCCTGACACACCCCTTTCCTGATTTTAAACCATGCAGTATCCCCTTGTTCTCTTTGAACGATGCCCTCTTTGTCTATGTACAGGTTCCTCACGAGCACAATTAAGTGTTCTGGAATTCCCATTCTTCAAAATGTTATCCGTAATTCGTTATGATCCACACAGTCAAATGCCTTTGCATAGTCTTTAATAAAACACAGGTAAACACCTTTCTGGTATTCTCCACTTTCAGCCAGGATCCATCTGACATCAGCAGTGATATCCCTGGTTCCACGTCCTCTTCTGAATCCAGCTTGAATTTCTGGCAGTTCCCTGTCAATATACTGCTGCAACCGTTTTTGAATGATCTTCAGCAAAATTTTACTTGTGTGTCATATTAATGATATTGTTTGGTAATTGCTGCATTCTTTTGGATCACCTTTCTTTGTCACATAGAATACACATGGATCTCTTCCAATCAGTTGGCCAGGTAGCTGTCTTCCAGATTTCTTGGCATAGACAAGCGGGCATCTCCAGTGCTGCATCTGTTTGTTGAAACATCTCTGTTGGTATTCTGTCAAGTCCTGGAGCCTTGTTTTTTTGCCAGTGCCTTCAGTGCAGTTTGGACTTCTTCAGTACCATCAGTTCTTGATCATATATTACCTTCTGAAATGGCTGAACATCAAGCAATTCTTTATGGTACAGTGACTCTGTGTATTCCCTCCTTCTTTTGATGCTTCCTGCATCATTCAGTATTTTCCCTGTAGAATCCTTCAGTATTGCAACTCAAGGCTTGAAGTTTTTCTTAGTTCTTTCAGCTTGAGAAATGCCAAGCGTGTTTTTCCCTTTTGGTTTTCTAACTCCATGTCTTTGTATACTTCATTATAATACTTTACTTTGTCTTCTCAAATCTTTGAAATCTTCTGTTCAGCACTTCATCATTTCTTTTGTTTGCTTTAGCTACTCATGTTCAAGAGCAAGTTTCAGAGTCTCTTATGACATCCATTTTGGTCTTTTCTTTCTTTGCTGTCTTTTTAATGACCTCTTGTTTTCTTCATGTATGATGTCCTTGATACCATTCTGCAACTCGTCTGGTCTTTGGTCATAAGTGTTAACTGCCTCAAATCTATTCTTGAGATGGTCTCTAAATTCAGGTAGGATATACTCAAGGTCATATTTTGGCTCTCATGGACTTGCTCTAATTTTCTTCGGCTTCATCTTAAACTTGCATGTGAGCAATTGATGGTCTGTTCCGCATTCAGCCCCTGGCCTTGTTCTGACTGATGATATTGAGCTTCTCTATCATCTCTTTCCACAGATGTAGTCATTTTGATTCCTGTGTTTTCTATGTGACAAGGTCCACGTGTACAGTTGTCGTTTATGTTGTTGAAAACAGTATTTGCAATGAAGAAGTTGTTGGTCTTGCAAAATTCTATCATGCTATCTCTGGCATTGTTTCTATCACCAAGACCATATTTTCTAACTGCTGATCCTTCTTCGTTTTCAACTTTCGCATCCAATCGCCGGTAATTATCAATGCCTCTTGATTGCATATTTGATCAATTTTAGATTGTAGAATTTGGTAAAAATCTTCAATTTCTTCATATTTGGCCTTAGTGGTTGGTGCATAAATTTGAATGTTAGTCGTATTAACTGATCTTCCCTGTAGGTATGTGGATATTATCCTGTCACTGACAATGTTGTACTTCAGGATAGATCTTGAAATGTTCTTGTTGACAGTGAACGTGACACCAGTCCTCTTTTTTTTTTTTTATATTTTATTGTACTTCAGGTGAAGGCTTACATAACAGTTTCTCATGTAACAGTAACACACATGCTGTTTTATGACATTGGTTAACAACCCCACAACTTTTTACCCTTTTAATTTTTCACTTTTTTTTTTTTTTTTTTGTGAAAATACGCATAGCCAAAGATACGCCATTTCAAAAATTTTTTTTACATACACATTTAAGTGACATTGACTACGCTCTTCTAATTGTGCTGTTATTCTCACTTAAGATGAAGGCTTACAGGACATAATAGTCTCCCATTTAACAGTTACTACAAATGTTGCCCTATGACAATGGTTAACAATCTCACAACACATCAACAATATCCTTACTCTACTTTGTGTTCCCTATCATCAGCTTCCTACTCCCCTTCTGCCTTCTGGGCCTTGTCACTGGACTCCTGTACCTCGTTACTCTCATGGTTTTACTGGGCTGTCCACTCGCAGGCTGATCAGTGAACCTCGAAGGTAACTTTACCACTGAGCTAAAAGGGTGTCTGGGGGCCATACTCTCAGGGTTTCTCCAGTCTCCTTTAGGCCAGTAAATCTGGTCCTTTTTTTTTTTTTTTTTTTTTGACACCAGTCCTCTTTTGTTTGTCATTCCTGGTATAGTAGACCACATGATTGCCCAATTCAAAATGGCCTATACCAGTCCATTTCAGCTCACTTATGCCTAGGATATTGATGTTTATGTGTTCCATTTCATTCTTGACGACTTCCAATTTTCCTAGATTCATACTTTGTACATTCCACGTTTTGATTATTAATGGAGTTTTGCAGCTTTTTCTCATTTTGATTGGTGCTTCATCAGCAAATGAAGGTCCCAAAAGCTTCACTCCATCCATGTCATTAAAGTTGCCTCTACTTTGAGGTGGCAGCTCTTCCCCTGTCGTATTTTGAATGCCTCCCAACCTTAGGGGCTCATCTTTCGACACTATATCAGACAGTGTTTTGCTGCTATTCATAAGGTTTCCAATGGCTAATTTTTTCAGAAGTAGACCCCCAGGTCCTTCTTCCTAGTCTGTCTTAGTCTGGAAGCTCTGCTGAAACCTGTCCACCATGGGTGACCTTGCTGGTATTTGAAATACCAGAGGCACAGCTTCCAACATCACAGCAACACTTGAGCTACCATGGTATGACAAACTGACAGATGAGTGGTGATAACATGAAAGTAGCTATTTGTAAACAACTTATTGTTCAAGGATATCAAAGGTGGGTATTGTAGTAGTGATAGCCTGTTAGAGAATAGCACCTTATGCCTGTTATCCCAGCTAACCTGTCACTTAGCTTCCCCAGATTTTTAAGGCAAAGAAAATAGATAACTCAAGTTCTTGTGAACAATCTTATCACCTCTGACTGCTCAGATAGTGCAGTCTGTAAGTCTGTTTGTTCCTGCAGACTCAGCTGTATGTAGAACCCAACCATTTCATTTGGCTACATTCAGAGGCTTTTGGTCCCCAAATATTGGGGGGCAATGGGAGAGAAACTTAGGCATGACTGATACCAGGCCCTTTCCTAGGCAATGATACAGATAAGTTGAGCCCACATGGGAGAAGTTCAGTCATTGCACAGATGGAGAGGAGAAGATACACAAAGATTTTAAATTCCCTGCAGTTGATCTGTAAAAGAAGAGGTTTTTTTCTGAAGATGTTTGTGAGTTTGACTGTGCATTGCTATCTCTCTTGTAAAGCAACATGCAGCTTCTAATTCCTTCAGACCTACTTGCAAACTGTTATACTTAGGGATCTTTTCTTTGTTTTATGAAAAACAATATAAAGACGTTATTTGTGACAACAACTTAAAGGGGGCAGGAACAGAGTCATATAGGAACAGAATTTTTGTATGCTATTGAAGTTAAACTGGTATCAATTTAAACTATATTGTTATAAATTTAGGATGTTAGATGTATTCCCCATGGTAAGAACAACAACAAAAATCTTAAAAATATGTGCAAAAGATAGAAGAAAGGCATCAAAATGGTTCACTACAAAAAAATCAACTAAACACAAAAGAAGTCGGTATTGGGGGAAATGAGGAACAAAGTATGACATATAGAAGACAAATAGAATGGTAGAAGTATAAGTCTTTCCTTATTAGTAATTACTTTAAATATAAATGGATTAAATTATCTAATCAAAAGGCAGAGATTGGTAGAATGGGTAAGAAAACATGATCCAACTATATCCTGTCTGCAGGAGGCCCACTGTAGATCCAAAGGCACAAATAGGTTGCAAGAGAAAGGCCAGAAAAAATATTCCATGCAAATAGTAACCAACGGAGAGATGGGGTGGCTATATTATTATCAGACAAAAGGGTCAATTCATCAAGCAGATATAACAGTTATAAATATCTGTGAACCTAACAACAGAGCCCCCAAATATGTGAAGCAAACATTGACAGAATTGAAGAGAGAAACAGACAGTTCTATAGTAATACCTGGAGACTTCATTATATCAGTTTCAGTAATGGATAGAACTTCTAGACAGAAGATCAGTAAGGAGATACACTTTAACAACACTGTGAACCAACTAAACCTAACAGACATACTCAAAACACTCCACTGAACAACAACAGAATATACATTCTTCAATCTCCACGATAGACCATATGTTAGGTTACAAACAAGTTTCAATAAATTTAAGAAGACTATAATCATACAAAGTATCTCTTTGACCACAGTTGAATGAAACTGGAAATCAGTAACAGAAAGAAAATTGGAATATTCACAAATACATGAAAAATAAAGTACACACTATTAAACAACCAGTGGGTTAAAGAAGAAATCACAGGAGAAATTAGAAAATACTTAGAGATTAATAAAAATTAAAACACAGCATACCGAAATTTATGAGATGCAGTCAAGCCGGTGCTCAGAGGCAAATTTATTGCTGTAAACACTTAACATTACAAAAGAAGAAATACTTTAAATTAATAACAAAACTTTAAACCTCAAGGAACTAGAAAAGAAGAGCAAACTAAACTGAAAGCTAGCAGAAAGAAGGAAATAATAAAGATAAGAGCATAGATAAATGAAATAGAGAATAGATGAACAAAAGAGAAAATTAATGAAACTAAAAGTCAGTTGTTTGAAAAGATCAGTAACATTGACAAACCTTTATGTAGACTGACAAAGAAAGAAGATACAAATATCTAAAATCAGAATTGAATATGGAGACATTATTATTGATCATACAGAAATTAAGAGAATTATAAGAGAATATTATGAACAAGCTGTGCTAACAAATTAGATAATCTAGATGAAATGGATAAATTCCTAGAAACATACAAATTACCTAAATTGACTCAGAAGAAATAAAAAATCTCAAAAGACCTATAACAAGTGAAGAGATTGAATCAGTAATCAAAAACTCCCTAAGAAAGAAAAGTCAAGGACCAGATGTCTTCACTGGTGAGTTCTACCTAACTGTTAAAGACGATTTAATACCTGTCCTTCTCAAACTCTTCCAAAAATAGAAGAGGGAACACTTCCTAGTTCATTCTGTGGGGCCAACATTACCCTGATACCAAAGGCATATAGAGACACCACAAGAAAAGAAAATCACAGACCAATATCCCTTATGAATATAGATGCAAAAACCCTCAACAAAATACTAGCAAACCAAATCCAACAACATACTGAAAGTTTTGGATAATTGGATAAATAAAAATGAAAAAATGGCTATTTCATTTTTTAAGCATGAAAGTAGCTATTTGTAAGCAATTTATTGTGCAAGGGTATCAAAGGTGGGTATTATAGTATTCATACCCTGACCAAGTAGGATTTATCCCAGGAATGCAAGGGTAGTTCAACATTAGAAAATTGATCAATGTAATACACCATATTAATAGAAAGGAAAAACCACATGATCATCTCAACTGAAACAGAAAAGGCACTTTGCCAAAACGAACACCTTTGCATGATAAAAGCACTCAACAAACTCGGAAAAAGGAAAATTCCTCAACAAGATGATAAAAGGGCATTTACAAAAAACCCACAGCTAATATCATGGTCTGTGGTCAAAGACTGAAGTTCAGGAACAAGACAAGGATGCCCCCTTTCGTTACTGCTATTCAACTTTGTACTAGAAGTTCTAGCCAGAGCAATTAGGCAAGAAAAATATAAAAGGCATCCAGATTGGAAAGGAAGAAGTAAAACCATCTCTATTCACACATGACATGATCCTATATATAGAAAATTCCAAAGAAGCCACAAGAAAGCTACTAGAGCTAATAAACAAATTCAGCAAAGTTACAGGATACAAGATCAACATACAAACATCAGTTATGTTTCTATACACCAGCAATGAACAATCTGAAAAGGAAATTAAAACACAATTACATTTATAAGATCATCTAAAAGAATAAAATACCTAAGAATAAATTTATCCAAAGGGGTGAAAGATTTGTACACTGAAAACGGTTAAACATTGGTGAAGGAAACCTAAATAAATGGAAAGACATCTCATGCTTATGGACTGGAAGACTTAAAATACTACCAAAGTGATTTACAGATTCAATTTAAAATTCTACCAGCCTTTTTGGTAGAAATGGAAAAGCTGATCCTCAAATTCACATGGCCTTGAACAGCCAAAAGAACTTTGAAAAAGAATAGTAAAGTTGGAGAACTCACACTTCCTTATTTCAAAACATACTACAAACCTACAGTAATGTGGTGTTCATATAAAGATAGACATATAGACCAACAGAACAGAATTGAGAGGCCAGAAATAAGCTCATACATCTGTAGCCAGTTGATTTTTGACAAGGGCATCAAGTCCATTCAATGGAGAAGAATAATTTTTCCAGAAAATTATGCTAGGACAACTAGATTTCCACATGCAGAATGAATTGGACCCCTACCTCATACCATATATGAAAATTAAATCAATGGCCTAAATATACATGCTAAAACTATAAAACTCTTTGAAGAAAATACACAAGTAAATCTTCAGGACTTTATTTTCAACACTGAAGTCTTAGTTACAACACCCAAAGCACAAGCAACAACAACAACAAAATAATAAATTGTACTTTATCAAAACTAAAAATTTTGTTCATCAAAGGACATTGTCAAGAAAGTGAAAAGACAACCTACAGAATGGGGAAATCATATATCTGATAAGGGTTTAATATCTAGGAGATAAATATATATATAAAACAAAATCCATTGCCGTCGAGTTGATTCTGACTCTATAGGACAGAGTAGAACTGCCCCGTAGGGTTTCCAAGGAGAGGCTGGTATATTCAAACTGCCAACCTTTTGGTTAGCAGCTGTAGATCTTAACCACTGCTCCAGGGGCCCCCATTTATATGTATATGTGTGCATGTGTGTGTGTGTGCGTGTATGTGTGTGTATATATGTGTGTATGTATGCATATATTTTTTAAAAACTCCCATAACTCAACAACAGAAACACAAACAACCCAATCAAAAAATGAGCAAAGGACTTGAATAGACATTTCACAAAAGAAGATATACAAATGGCCCACAAGCACATGAAGATGCTCAACATCGTTGGTCACTAGGGAAATGCAAATCAAGACCACAATGAGATATCCCACTGGATGTCTATTATCAGAAAAATGGAAAATAATCAGTATTGGTGAGTATGTGGAGGAATTGTAACCCTCATCCATTGCTGGTGGGATTATAAAATGACACAGCCATCGTGGAAAATAGTTTGGTGATTCCTCACAAAATGAAAACACAACATACCAAAACTTAGAGGATGCAGTCAACATCCCACCCATTGCCATTGAGTTGATTTGGCTGTTAACCAAAAGGTTGGTGGTTCGAACCCATCAGCCACTTCTCTGGAGAAAGATGTGGCAGTCTGCTTCTGTAAAGATTATAGCTTTAGAAACCTCGTGGTGCAGTTCTGCTCTGTCCTATAGGGTCATTATGAGTCAGATGAGTTGGCAGTCAGCGTATGACCCAGCAATTCCACTACCCAAAAGAACTGACAGGAACACAGATACTTGTACAAAAATGTTCATTGCAGCAGCATTCAAAGTAGCCAAGAGGTGGAAACAACCTAAATGTCCATCAACAGATGAATGCTAAAGAAAATGTGGTAAATGCATACAATGGAATATTATTCAGCCATAAAAAGGAAGGAAGTTCTGAAAAATGCTACCATATGGATAAATCTTTAAAACATTATGCTGAGTGAAATAAGCTAGACACAAAAAGACAAATAATGTATGATCTCACTTACGTAAAATATCTAGAATAGGCAAATGCATAGAGACAAAAGTAGAATAATGGTTACTATAGGCTGGAGGAATAGGGAAAATAAAAATAATATAAAGGCTAGATAATAAGAGTCATCACAGGCATAAGAAGAAAGGTCCACGCTCTGGAATCATACAAACCTATGTTCATTTCCCAGCTCTGTTGCTTAGTTTGTGCCTTCAGATACGTTAAACCTCTGAATACCAGTAAAACATACCTCATAGGATTGTTGAGAATTATAAAACATTGTGCATAAAATTGAGATTAAATGATTGCTATTAATCTTTAGTTTAAGAAACTTTAATTAATACTTCTCTTGATGGAACTTAATTTGGCATTTGTCTAGGAGTTTACTGCCAATAGGTTTATGTCCCTGGCTTCTCTGGTTGCCAGAGATGTTGTCAGGCACATTTGCCATTTGACAAAGGACCATGGTTGTGCTATAATGAGACGATACCAAGTCTAAGAGTAGAGTTTTCCCTTCCTTCATCTGCACTTTTGATTTGCCTTCTTGGTTCAAATTAACGATTATATGTTGGGCCCCTACTGTGAGCAGGGCTCGGTGAGTGGATTCAGAGTTGATCAGGAGAAGGTGATTCAGAGTTGATCAGGAGAAGGTTTCTGTCCTCAAAGAGCTTACAATAAGAGTTGTGAGAAATTATACATGCATGCTGAGGAATAAAAGTTGCCTGTCTTTATAGGAACTGCCACTTTTACCATCCAGGAAAAAGCTGGTGGAGCCAAAGCGACAATACAGAATGCTGTGCAGTCTCCAGTTATCTTCCAAAAGGGTAAGTGATAGAAAAAGGAATAGAAAGTTCTTGGAGTTAAGAGTAAATTTTTTTTAAATCATAAATAACTCTTAGAAATGTAAACGTAGAATTCTGAATGAAGGGTATGGCCTTGGGGTATAGTGTTTCCAAGAAGAGGCTTTGGAGTTAGTGTGTTTGTAATTGGTACACCACTTATTCTGTAGCCTTGGGCAAATTCCTAACCCATTTATATAAGCCTCAGTTTTTTTACTTGTAAAATAAGGATTGTAATAGAACATATGTAAGGGGCTTAGCGCAGTGCTCAGCATAAACATGGAGCCCTGGTGGCACAGTGGTTAAGAGCTCAGCTGCTAACCAAAAGGTCAGCAGTTTGAATCCACCAGCTGCTCCTTGGAAACCATATGGTGCAGTTCTGCTCTGTCCTGTAGGGTCACTATGAGTCAGAATTGGCTTGACAGTAACATTTTTTTTTTAAAGCATAAACATAAGTACTCAGTAAGATGCTGTGATCACATAGTCATAGAGCACACAGACCCATAAGTTTGAGGATTTTAGGCCTGATTTTGTCCCACCTTTGGATGTTTGCCTAAATTAGGTAATCAACTAGAGAAAGGGAAATTAAACCTAATGATGTTAATTCCTAATATCTCCAATTTCCCTATGTTTCTCTTCACAATTTAAAAAAGTACTTCTACATTCATTCCCCCATTACCTCTCTATAAGAACCCTGGTAGATAGGCAGGGAAACTATTATCCCCATTCTACAGCTGAGGAAACTGAGGCTTAGAGAAGTTAAGTGACTTGCCAGATAGTCTTAGAACAATGAAAATAATAGGCAACAGTTTTAGACAGGCAAAGAGCCAAGAATTGTGTTAACACATACATACATTAGCTTGTTAATCTTCATATCAATCCAGTGAGGTCTGTGCAGTTACCCCATTTACAGAAAATAACTAAATTTGGTACAAATAATGAAGAACATAATGCTGATTTATATGTACTATAAAAATGGGAAATATGAATTAATTAGTCTACTTCTATTATGCCTCTGTCTCCACTGCTACTTCCTTTATTTGCAGATTCATCTGCCAGTTTACCACATCTCTCTTCAGCTGTGTCTAATTTGCTGTTTAACCCATCTATCAAGTTTTTAGTGTCAGTGACTTTATTTTCTAAAAGCTATATTTGATTCTTTTTCTATTCTTTTCTTTTCCCCATGTGTGCATTAACACCCAACACCCTAGCTATTAGGATCAGTTTGAATCCTAGAAGCATTTGTTTCTATGCTTCTAATTTTATAATACCTGACGCATCTGTCAGATTGTCCTGCTGTGGGGGCTTCCATGTTGCTGTGATGCTGGAAGCTATGCTACCAGTATTCAAATACTAGAGCAGGGTCACCATGGCAGACAGATTTCACCTGAGCTTCCAGACTAAGACAGACTAGGAAGAAGGACCTTGTGGTCTACTTCTGAAAAGAATTAGCCAGTGAAAACCTTATGAATAGCAGTGGAATATTGTCTGATATAGTGCTGGAAGATGAGCCCCTCAGGTTGGAAGGCACTCAAAAGATGACTGGGCAAGAGCTGCCTCCTCAAAGTAGAGTCAACCTAAATGACGTGGATGGAGTCAAGCTTTCGGGACCTTCATTTGCTGATGTGGTACAAATCAAAATGAGGAGAAAAAACTGCAAAAATCCATTAATAATCTAAATGTGGAATGTACCAAGTATGAATCTAGGAAAATTGGAAGTTGTCAAAAATGAAATGGAATGCATTAACATCGATATCCTAGGCATAAGTGAGCTGAAATGGACTGGTATAGGCAATTGGACAATCATGTGGTCTCCTATGCCGGGAATGACAAAAGAGGATTGGTTTCGCATTCGTTGTCAAAAAGAACATTTCAAGATCTATCTTGAAGTACAACACTGTCAAGTGATAGGATAATATCCGTACAGCTACAAGGAAGACCAGTTAATAGAACTATTATTCAAATTTATGCATCAACCACTAAGGCCAAATGAAGACATTGAAGATTTTTACCAACTTCTGCAGTCTGAAATTGATCAAACGTGCAGTCAGGATGCATTGATAATTACCAGTGATTGGAATGCAAAAGTTGGAAACAAAGAAGGATAGGTAGTTTGAAAATATGGCCTTGGTGATAGAAATGATGCCAGAGATCGCATGATAGAATTTTGCAAGACCAACAACTTCTTCATTGCAGATACCTTTTTTCACCAACATAAGTGGAGACTATACCCGTGGACCTTGCCAGGTAGAATATACAAGAATCAAAATGACTACATCTTTGGAAAGAGATGATGGAAAAGCTCACTATCATCAGTCAGAACAAGGCCAGGGACCGACTGCAGAACAGAGCTTCAGTTGCTCACATGCAAGCTCAAGTTGAAGCTGAAGAAAATTACAACAAGTCCATGAGAGCCAAATTATGCCCATGAGTATGTCCTACCTGAATTTAGAGACCATCTGAAGAATAGATTTGACCTGTTGAACACTAATGACCGAAGAACAGACAAGTTGTGGAATGACACCAAGGACATCATACATGAAGCCACAGGTCATTAAAAAGACAGAAAAGAAAGAAAAGACCAAAATGGATGTTAGAAGAGACTCTGAAACTTGCTCTTGAACATAGAGCAGTTAAAGGAAATGGAAGAAATGATGAAGTACAAGAGCTGAACAGAAGATTTCAAAGGGTGGCTTGAGAAGACAAAGTATTATAATGAAATGTGCAAAGACCTGGAGTTAGAAAACCAAAAGAGAACACATGCTCAGCATTTCTCAAATAACTGAAGAAAAAATTCAAGCTTTGAATTGCAGTATTGAAGGATTCTACAGGGAAAATGTTAAATGACACAGGAAGCATCAAAAGAAGATGGAAGAAATACACAGAGTCACTGTACCAGAAAGAATTGTCAGTGTTCAGCAATTTCAGGAGGTAGCATATGATCAGGAACTGTTGGTACTGAAGAAGGAGTTCCAAGCCGCACTGAAGGCATTGGCAAAAAACAAGGCTCCAGAAATTGAGAGAATACCAACTGAGATGTTTCAACAAATGGGTGCAGCGCTGGAAGTGCTCAATTGTCTATACCAAGAAATTTGGAAGACAGCTACCTAGCCAACTGACTAGAAGAGATCCATATTTATGCATATTCCAAAGAAAGGTGATCCAACAGAATGTGGAAATTACCGAACAATATCGTTAATATCACACACAAGTAAAATTTTGCTGAAAAGCATTCAAAATCAGCTGCAGCAGTATATTGACAGGGAACTGCCAGAAATTCAAGCTGGATTCAGAAGAGGACGTGGAAGCAGGGATATCATTGCTGATGTCAGATGGACCCTGGCTGAAAGCAGAGAATATCAGAAAGATGTTTGCCTGTGTTTTCTTGACTATTCAAAGGCATCCGACTGTGTGGATCATAACAAATTATGGATAACATTTTGAAGAATGGGAATTCCAGAACACTTAATTGTGCTCATGAGGAACCTGTACATAGACCAAGAGGCCGTCGTTTGAACAGAACAAAGGGATACTGCGTTGTTTAAAGTCAGGAAGTGCATCAAGGTTGTATTCTTTCACCATACATACTGAGTTTGTATGCTAAGCAAATAATCTGAGAAGCTGGACTATATGAAGAAGAATGGTACATCAGGATTAGAGGAAGACTTATTAACAACCTCTGTTATGCAGATGACACAACCTTGTGTGCTGAAAGTGAAGAGGACTTGAAGCACTTACTGATGAAGATCAAAGACCACAGCCTTCAGTACGGATTACACCTCAACATAATGAAAACAATAATCCTCATAACTGGACCAGTAAGCAACATCATGATAAATGGAGAAAAGATTGAAGTCATCCAAGATTTCATTTTACTTGGATCCTCAATCAACACCCTTGGGAGCAGCACTCAAGAAATCAAATGACGCATTGCATTAGGCAAACCTGCAAAAGACTTCTTTAAAGTGTTAAAAAGCAAAGATTTCACCTTGAAGACTAAGGTGCGCCTGACCCCAAGCCATGGTGTTTTCAATAACCTCATATGTATGCGAAAGCTGGACAATGAATAAGAAAGCCTGAAGAATTGATGCCTTTGTGTTGTGGTGTTGGCGAAGAATGTTGACTATACCATGGACTGCCAAAAGAATGAACAACTCTATCTTGGAAGATGTACAGCCAGAATGCTCCTTAGAAGCAAGGATGGCGAGACTACGTCTCACATAATTTGGACATGTTATCAGGAAAGATCAGTCCCTGGAGAAGGACATCATGCTTGGTAAAGTAGAGGGTCAGTGAAAGAGAGGAAGACCTTCAACAAGATGGATTGACACAGTGGCTGCAACAATGGGCTCAAGCATAACAATGATTGTGAAGATGGCACAGGAGGACCGGGCAGTGTTTCATTCTGTTGTAGCTATGAGTCGGAACCCACTTGACAGCATCTAACAACAATAATTTTATAATCTTAGTAGTAGATAAACCTATAGATGGTTGTCTTAAGCTGGGTTCTCTAGAGAAGCAAAACCAGTAATACGTATAAATGTATGTCTACAGAGAGATATTTATATTGAGGAAATGGCTCACGTGGTTTTAGAGCCTGTAACCTACCAAGTCCGAGGGTCAGGAAAGAGGCTTCTTCTGATTCATGTAGCCACAGGGGCTGGCAAACCCAAGATTGGCAGGCCGGAGAGCAGGGCTGTTGCTCACAGGCTGTGAAGATCCCAAGATCAGCAGGCAAGACTGCGGGTAAGCTGCTTGCTCAAGTCCCAAGAACCAGAGGTCAGACGAACAGGAGCCAGCTGAAGGATCCAGAACAAGGAGAAGCTCCTGAGCCTTGCCAGAATGTCCCCCTGACACTCGATGCAGGCTACATGCCCGAGGAAACTCCCCTTCAAATGATTGGCTACTCACAGCAGATCCCATCGTGGGGGTGATCACGTATCAGCTCTCAACAGGGGAGTGATCACAACGTTATATAACTGCCAAAACACTGAGAATCATGGCCCAGTCAAGTTGACACACAATCTTAACCATCACAGTGGTTATCCTAGTTTTTTTTTCTTTCAAAGTCCCATTTTAATCTTTTATAAAATGTTTTCTAGTTCATCGGATACTCATTAGCTTTTTTTTCTAAGAAATATCTAGCAATGTCTAGTTCAACAGATAAAATGCCCCAAAACACAATGTTGCTCCCTATAAGCAGCTGAAAATATGCACATTTATATTGTATTGTTTATGATGGCTCCAAAGATCCAGTGTTTGATTCTTGAAGTCAGTTATGATCTAGCATGAGGTCTTGCCCATTAAAAACACTAGGTATTTGTTTCATTGTCCGGTGGTATCCCTGCCTCTGAGAGGAAAACAATGAGTATGACTCTAGCTTTCTAGCTTGGGTGGTTTTCTAGACTGTGGTCGACCAGCTGCTACAGAGAAGAAACTGGATTTTCTTTTAGGAGTGGCAGACATAATGGATTCATTTTTATAGTTGAGTTTCAGATTATTCAGGCTAGATTCTGTAGACACTGTTTGGCAATATGTTTTAAAGAAACCGAGTGGCAGTATCCACTGTCCCCACTGTCCTACCAGAAAAAAGATTGCTTCCTCTCTGAGGGAAGCCCATGAACTTGCTGGCCTGGTTTTCACTGTGGGGTTTCCTTTTGATATATCACTTAGCTTTCACCTTAGAAAGCTTTCATTGTCCGCAACTGGGGCATCTTTGCACATGTTCAGTTTCATAGAATTTTTTTCATATTGTATTTTTATCTCAAGATTGGATATCCTAAATAAATCCTAGATAAATGCACTTTGAGCTGAAGAGAAGGAAATTACAAAGCCATCCCCAGGTGAAAAAAGGTAAGAGAAAGCTAGTGATAACCTCTCAAAGTTTGTAGATACCCCAGAGGTGAAGGTTTATCCTAAAATGTAGCACTGTTAACCTTGATTTCAACAGACTTGGTGATGGTTTGATTTTGTTATTCATTCTAGATGCCAATAGTTATGTTCATTTGACAAGAGTGTTGAAGTCTAGATACCCAATTAATTTTAGCAGAGACGGGGTTGGTGTTTACAGCTTCTGTTAATCTCTTCTCATATCCTGAATATTTGTAGGAACAACTAACTTTAGCACCCAGCCTCTATTTGTTTCCGTCTACTTTGGAGAGTCTGCTTACCTCTGTGGTTAAAGCGTTGCTTAGCCACCTGTTGGTTTCTCTTTTTTATCTTTCAGTCTCACTTTTTGTCTGTTTTAACGGCTGTTTTCTTTTGTACCACGGTGTTTGATCATGTGTGCATTTCCATTATCCACTCATAAGTTTTTTTCAAAATTGTTTCTTAGTAATATTTACTGAAATCATTATTTTAACATGTAGCTTTTTAGTGGCATCTCAAAG
This sequence comes from Trichechus manatus latirostris, assembly GCF_000243295.1. Taxonomy (NCBI): domain Eukaryota; kingdom Metazoa; phylum Chordata; class Mammalia; order Sirenia; family Trichechidae; genus Trichechus; species Trichechus manatus. The sequence goes on along the minus strand of NW_004444133.1, from coordinate 445,266 downwards.
TACTCAATGGTGTCTTTAAACAGCAGAAAAAAGAGTCAAACTTTTTTCAACTACAGCCCAGTTCCCATGTGGATGCTAAAGTAGCAACCAGGGGTGCTACCTAATGATATTAACTTCATTTCCCTTTTAGACTCCTGGGGCTTGTCAAAAGAAAAGTCCTTAAGCCCTCTTGTTGTACCACCATCCCCTACCCCTTTGGCACTAATCCAAAAAGCAGGGTTTTGCAAAGTTGCTGCCTGGGAGATCCAAATAAATAGGCCTATTTCTCACAGATATGATGATCCCCCAGGGGCCTCTGAGTGCTATTCTCCTTTTACCCCCAAAGAATAGAAAGTTAACACATTAGCTCAGATTCTGGAGGTAGACCATCTCCATCATCTTTGGCAAATTACTTAACCTCTCTAAACCACATTTTCCTCATTTTCAAAATGGGGATAATATTACTTTCCCCATAGGACTGCCATGAAGAGTATTCATTCAGCATTAACCCATTTGGCTCCTACTACATACCCGGCACTGTTAGTCATGAATAACACAAACAACAGCATGAACAACACAAAACAACAGCATGTAAATAAAATAAGGGAGGGAATGGCCAGATTAGGGGGAGCTACTTTAGACAGGGTATTTAAAGAAGTTCTCTTTTAGAAGGTGACATGGGAGTGTAGATCCTGAATGATGAAAAGGAGTTTTCATGTAAAGATAAGGCAGAACAGTTCCAGGCAGAAGGAACAGCAAGTTCTATTATATAGAAACAAACCTGGTATGATGGGCAGAAAAGATCAGTATGGGAAAGTGGCCAGAGATATGGCTGGAGAGAGAGGCTAAATACTGTACTTATTCAGTCTGTGTACTGAGCAAGTAATCTGAGAAGCTGGACTATAGGAAGAAGAATGTAGCATCAGGAATGGAGAAAGACTTATTAAGAACTGGCGATATGCAGATGACATGACCTTGCTTGTGGAAAGTGAAGAAGACTTGAAGCACTTACTGATGCAGATCAGAGACTACAGCCTTCAATATGGATTACACCTTAATATAAAGAAAACAAAAATCCTTACAACTGGGCCAATAAACAACATCATGATAAAGGAGAAAATATTGAAGTTGTCAAGGATCTCATTTTACTTGGATCCACAGTCAGTGCCCTTGGAAGCTGCAGTCAAGAAATCAAACGACGTATTGCATTGAGCAAATCTGCTGCAAAAGACCCTTTAAAGTGTTAAAAAGCAAAGATGTCACTTTGAGGACTAAGGTGCACCTACTCAATCCGTGGTATTTTCAGTTACCTCATATGCATGCAAAAGCTGGACAAAGAATAAGGAAGACTGAAGAAGAATTGATGCCTTTGAATTATGGTGTTGATGAAGAATATTGAATATACCATGGACTGCCAGAAGAATGAACAAGATTGTCTTGGAAGAAGTACAGCCAGAATGCTTCTTAGAAGGGAGGATGATGAAGCTTTGTCTTAAGTACACTGGACATGTTATCAAGAGGGACCAGTCCCTGGAGAAGGACATCATGCTTGTTAAAGTAGAGGGTCAGCGAAAAAGAGGAAGACCCTCAATGAGATGGATTGACACAGTGGTTACAACAACAGTGTGCTTAAACATAGCAACGATTCTGAGGATGGCGCAGGACCAGGCAGTGTTTCATTCTGTTGCACATAGGGTCACTATGAGTCAGAACTAACTCAACAGCACCTACCAACAGAGGCAAAAGGTTTGGATTTTATTCTGGACCCAGTGGGACTCCATTGGAGAGAATTAGGTGTGGATAATATAATTTATCTTTTAGAACATGTAGGAGAAAAAGAACAAAAGAAAGCAGAGAAGGAGAAAAGTGTGTTTTGATTAGGGTTAAAACAATAGGAATGGCAGGAAGTGGTTAGATTTGGGATCTGTTTCAAAGATAGACCCAATAGAATTTGCTGATGTATTGGATGTGGATTGTGTAAGAAATAGAGTGATGAAGGACAACTCCTGGATTTTGACCTGAGCATTTCCTGGGATGGGGAAGATTAGAGGAACTGGTTTAAGAGTAAGAAACTACTTTCAGACATGTTAAGGTTGAAATGTTCATTGCATATCCATGTGAAGATATCAAGAAAGCAGTTAACTCTATGAGGCTAGTGGTTTTAGAACAGGCAGCATGCAGATGATGTTTAAAGCCATGAAACTGGATGAGGTCATCTAGGAAAAGTATAGACATGTAAGAGGACCAAGGACCAGGCCCTAGAGCACTATGGTAAGTTCAAGGGATGGAATGTAGGCCCATTGCCATCGAGTCAATTCCGACTCATAGTGACCCTATAGGACAGAGTAGAACTGCCCCATAGGGTTTCCATGGCTAGAATCTTTATGGAACCAGACTGCCACATCCTTCTCTCATGGAGTGACTGGTGGGTTTGAACTGCTGACTGTTCAGTTAGCAGCTGATTGTTTAACTACTATGCCACCAGGGCTCCTTGCACAGTGCTTAGCCCATAGTAAATGCTAAAATGTTTGCCGTTATTGTTTTGGGGGGCTTATTTTTTGGAGGAATCTTCAGCTTCAAGCACATAAAAGGTCAGGTGGGCCCAAACTTCACCATTCTGCTACCTCTTCTTTCTTCAGAGAGCCAGACGACTCCTTGTCAAGGAGTCGTGTTTACTTCCCATCTTACGCCATGTCTTGGGTGTTTCTTCAGGAGATCACCTTGGCATGAGCTAGAATGTGCTGTAACATTGGCTTTGTTACATAAAGTGTTCTAGGTGGAGCAAGATTCTCTAGGGCCTTTTTCATAGAAGCACTGTTGGTTGATGGGTTTGCTAAGATACCTCTGGACACTAGCTGAGAAAAAAATTTCTTTTTAACCAGTACCAATATACAGTAAGGAGTAAAGAGCCATAATGTGATGTTACCACACTTACCCTGATGCCTGTGCCCAACGGCAGATTGTAGGGATGAAGCCTGGGTAAAGATGCCTAAAACATTGCTCCTGAAAACTTCCACAAGACCCTTCGTAAGAGACAAGGAAGGCCCAGCTCTCTGAGTTCACCAGTTTTGAAGTCAGGATTCTCCACAGTTCCCTTATATCTGTGGCCTCTCTTCCTTAGACTCTGTCCTAGAGGTTACCATTACTTTTCATATCAAAAGAGGTGGCCAAATTCTGCTTTTCTCTCACACAATGACAGGAATTGTTAGAATCTTAAAGTGAACTATGTGAACCCTGGATTCAAGTATTAGGTAAAATGTGACTGCCATGGCTTTGTCAATAAAAATCACAGTAAACAAACGAATGAATCAATCCCAGTGTATGCTTTGTTGTTTTCCCTTGAAAGGCTCTGATGCTCCATGTCGTAGCCTGCAGTATAGAAAAAAATATGGAACCAAGGAGTGTGTGGAATATGAGAGAGAAGAGACTGTGGTGAGTCCCTGGACACTGCCTTCAGAAATCCATAAGATTCTTCATGAGAGTCATGATTCCCTTCTACAAGTAAGTATTTTTCCAGTCTTCAGTTTGCCTAGTGGTTCTTCTTTGTTCTTCAGAGTTTTTGTTTTTGTGGGATGTAGACATACTGAAAGATTTTTAGGTCAGTTTGAACTAGTGATTCAAGGCATCTACACTTCTGGCTTAGTACTCCAGAATTTTATCATTAAGAATTCTCCTTAACTTTGTATTTTCTTTTTAACAAAAAAGAAAAAAAAAAGAACAGATTATTGTGGTACGGGTATAAAAATCTGTTCTGTCCATTCTTCACTTCTGGTGCTAAGTATCTAGTTGAATCAAGATTGAGCTCATTGCCAATCTAGATGTGCTGGGGGAACCACAGCCCTGGTTCCCTTCACTTTACCTTCAGTCTGTTGATGGATGAGCAACCCTAGAAACTTTGGAAAGCCAACTTCAGGTGCTAGGACCACAACTTACTATCTTTATCAATATCATAGGGCTTGTCACCATCTGAAGAGGAAGAGCCAGAGCCTTCTGTTGGGGTGAGTGGCATGGACAGCAGGTCTGAGAGCACTGGCAGTATCCTCAGCAAGCTTGACTGGAATGCCATTGAGGAAATGGTGGCTGGAGTGGAGGATAAGAACCTGTCTGTCCACTGGGTCCTGGGCCTGTAAGACCTGGATATCATTCTTTTTCCAAGCAAAGGCTAGCGCTTCAGTGATGTGGTACTGAAAGATTTGTGGATTTAAGGGAAAGGAACAAGGAAGAAAGCAATGTGAATTTGCCATCTGCAGCCATATAATTACCTAGATTAGCCATTTCAAGAGGGAAAATAAACATTTTCAATAATTTTGCCTTCTTGGGGAAAGGGTTGTTTAAATATAGATTTATTATATGTTTTCGTGTTTGATTCATCTTGAGGCATAATAAAAGTTAAGTTCCTTTCAAATCAAGTTTGCATAATATTTGAACTACTTTCAATAAAAATCTTACTTCTTGCCTCCTTCTTTACTACTCCTGAGTTCTGAGGAACAACCTTATATGGGTGAGTCTGATGGCAAAATCCTCTTATTTCATTGAAGAGAAGAAAGTTAAAATCTCACTTGAGAGACTTAATCATGAAACCCATTTTAAAACATCCTAAAATCCATCTGTGTAGGGACCACTTTGCTCTATTTGTTGTTAGTTGCCGTCAATTTGATTCCGATTCACAGCCACTCTAGCTAATCATGCCTCAGTCAGAATAATACCCTCAGACAGCTATACATTCATGGGACTCACCTCATAAGCTTCGCTTCTCTCTTGAGGATCACTCTCTTGCACTGCCTGTAGTCCAGTGCCTGAAAGCAGTTGCCTCACATATAGTTTGTTTCATTTTATAGTTGAGGCAGGAGGGCTAGTCAGGTACTGTTACTCTGTCATAGCTGGAAACATAATTCTCTTCGTTTCAGTAAATTTTAAATCCATACAACGAACCTGAAAATGAGGCAAGATACAGAGGACAGGAATAACAGAAGAGGCCTGACAATCCTAGGAGGTCTCCAACCTCTAGCTTCAATATGATCTCATAGTCTTCAGAAAATGGAGACAATGACAACTTTATACAGTGGGTCTAAAAACAGAGGAAACATCAAATGAGTGTGTTTTAGATCCTGCTGCTGCTAAAAAGGGCTGTAGACGTAATGCCCTCCATGCATGAAATGAAAGAAGCCATTTCCATGTTAGATCTTAAGCACTTACCATGCTTAGGGATATCCCCAGTTACCAAGAGTGTTCCCCAAAGTCTCAAAACTGTCTTATTTTCCTCACATTTTTATTAGAAAATATGTTATACAGCATTTAGTAGAGTATCACGAAACCAAACCCACATCTGAGTATCCTACTTTTTATTCTGGCTGAGTCTGGAATCTATCAGCAGAGGACACTTAAACACAATTTCTGCCAAGATGTTAAGTCCATGGACTTGGGTTAAAAACAATTGACTTCAGCCTTACTCTCTCACTTCAGCACCCCCTGTTTCTAGCCTATAGTACATATACTCAATAAATGGTTGATGGACTAATGACAAGCCATTATGGCTTATACCACTTTCCACATCTCAACAATTCAAATAACAGTGTATACAGTGCTTTCTGTCCTGCTTCGCTTGGACCTTGTTGAGGAAATATGAGAAAAAGAAAGGAAAAATGCACTTACACACAATTGGGCAGAAGTCTCGGTGGTGGCCTTCCAGAATTCTACTTCCTTCATAGCATTGCTTATACACTGACCATTCATGTCTGTTCACCATCTGAACTGTGGCCCTATGCCATTAAGGAGATCCTGATAGAAGTTAATATTTTGATTTTAATGAAAATATTGTACCTGGTGTTAAAAAATTGCCCCAAACAATGTTAAAGTTGCACCTGAAATCCTGGGTAAGAGGTCTAGGGGCTCCAGTGATTAATCTGATCCTGAGTCATGGCACCAGAACTGTCAAAGAAAAAATTGCACTGGACAATGTTAAAACGTGGTAAGGATGAAGTAAAAGAACTGTAATGGTGGGAGAGGGAGAGAGAGTCACCAGAACTGTCTCTCTACACCAACTCCACTGAGACACACTGAGCTTTTAAAAAGAAAGTTGGGGGGCAGGGGGTGCTGGGTGAATGATGTACTGAGGTTGCAATTAGGGCCAGTTTGTTTTTCCTTTTTTATGATAAGGCCACCTGGCTCCTGGGAGTCCCAGGAAGATGTAGAAGGAGAGACAAGGAGAAACTAAATTTATTCTAACAGCCTAAATAAGTCTTGGTCAGTTCCTTGTAATAAGCGCTGCCATTTTCCAGAACATAAAAGGGTGGGAAGATTTCTTTTACAGTGAGTTAACATAAAATTCAACTTTCATCAGTCCTCACTTTTGTTAATGAGAAATGATATTCATTCTTGAACAACCTAGAGGGATTATGAATGTCTTAACCGGGGTGAAACAGGACTTAAGGAATACTCCCTTGAGGATTCTTGTTGTGTCTGCAGAATCAGTTGAACAGTTTTGAGGTGGAGGCACAGGTCAGTTGTTTTAGTGTCAGGTATCTTAAGAGAATGCCTAAAACGAAAAGAGAATTATTAATATAAACAGTTGTATTAATGTCTAAGAGGTTGGTGGGTGAAAATCTTTTGATTATGCAGCCCTGCTCATTGAGTTTCTTCAAGAGCAAATGTAGATGCTCTTGGATGCTGCCCAGTCCTGGTTACCTTTCATAAGGGCATGCATGGCCTGAGCATTTTACCAGACTTAGTGACTCAGAGACAGCGACTTGTCCAGAGAGAAATCCAGCCCAGCACAGTCTGCTGTGGTGATGAGTCCACCGAAGTATATCTCAAGTCACTGGGCCCTAAAAAGCCTACTGTGAGACAAGCTAGAGTCTCCATAAATATTTATGTAGTCAGGTTTCAGTTCTCAGTGATTCCAAGTCAGGAGGGAGGGAGAAAAGTTGGAAATGTTGATTTGGAGAGTTGTTTCCAGATGGTGAAGTAAATAGGAAGTATTGAAAATTGGATAAAGATCGACAGTTTGTGCAAGATGACAGGATCTAGTTCAGTTTGCAGGTAGATAAGAAAACCATAAATTGTAGCTTAAGGTAAAATAGTTAAAAGACAAGGAACAGCACCAATCTGATAGCCCACAAGGGCGTGTTACAGTTTTCTATTGAAATACAAAATTTCTCTCTATGGTCACCACCCTCCTTTTGATAAAAGATAATCTCAAAGCAGAATTATTCATGATCACAAAGTATGACTGGTCACCATTATTTACATTGGTGCACGAGAATGGTAATTTGTCTTATAGGTCTTCTTAAGTTTGCTTTGCTGCAAGTTTTTATAAGGAATCTCAGGGTGATCTTTTAAAAGCCTCTTGAGGCTAGGAAGCCAAGCCAATAGTTTTCCATCAGACTTCACCTGCAGTGCCTATAGATGTGAGTTCATCTCTTGTTGAAGTCCCCAAAATATCATAAGATTCCTGGGCCTACCAGGAAGTGACCTTCCTTACCTGTAAAGCTTGAAATTCTGAAAGCCAGGTACCAAGGCAATTTTCCTGGGACGGCTTTGTAAGCATTGGCTCCATAAAGTCAACTTTGGTTCCTTAAAAGTGTCTGGTCATATCTGATTCTATGTGCATCATTCTCAAATATGGCATTCCAGTGAAAGCTTGGTTATACAACCAATGTTTCCAGTTACGTCCTGTTAACAAGGAGGACAGATTCTTATTGAACCTATGAAAACTACTATAAGAATAAGAATACTCAATACAAGTTTTTGAATTCTGGAAGGTGCAAAACCAAAACCAAACCCATTGCTGTCAAGTCAATTCCTACTCATAGTGATTCTACAGGATAGAGTAGAACTGCCCCATAGTTTCCAAGGAGCACCTGATGGATTCAAAATACCAACCCTTCAGTTAGCCATAGCACTTAACCACTACGCCACCAGGGATTCCTGTGAAAGGTCAGGCTGGGAGAAAAAGATAAATGTTTCATTTCTATTTATAAATGCAAAATTAACTAAATTCTTATGAGTTATAGATAGCTTGAGAGAAAAGGAAAAGACGTTTGTTATATCCAGGAAATTGAACATTAAAGGATCAGCAATATTCTGAACAAAACCCCTATGTAATTATTTCTTAATCTGCTTGATCTTGGGTTAGCACTCTCATGAACCCATCGGCTTCTCTGTTAGAGTTCTGGAAATCCTGATTCATTACAGTGCTATGGTCTCAAAGTTATTTAAGCAATGACATCAGAAGCCCATGCCCAGAGTACCTGGCTTAGTCCTTTTGATGGATCTCTGAGATAGTTTTTTTTTTGTTAAAGATGAAGTATTCTGACCTGTAGCTACTGTAAGTGCTTTCAGGGAAGCATCAGAGTAAATAAAAAATTATTTATAGATGACAAAAGACTTAAAAGATGGCCATGATTAACTTATTACTAATACTTTTTTAAGTGAAAGACATGATGAGAATTCATTACAAAAGTAATGCAATTTAAAAGGAAATTTGGTTGTTTCTGTGGTATGAAATTTTAAATAACTGAAGCTATGGTAACACTATACTGCTGTTATTTAATATTGGGCAAAGCAGCACCAGGACATACCATGGATTAGTGAGAGCATTAACAAATCTCTAGGAACTTTATACAATTTCTGAAATATTTATATTAATGACACTTTACCCATACAAACTTAACCTAAAGAAAGTTAGGCATCTCTCCTGATTTCATAACATTTCCCATGAAACGCATAGCAAATAAACCTAATTATTTCTAGTAACTTTCTCTTTACAAGGTGAAAGAACAAATCCTTTCTGATTTCCCAAGGGCCTGCTGGGAAATCTCAAAAGACAAGTTTTGGGTATAAAAGATATCATTTAGGATTTAATTTTGGGAAGGCAAAATATCAAAAGTTGTCAGGAGGTTTTAACATTTGACTAAATAGGATCACATGTGACTGAGAAATAATATTTGGACACCTATTAGCCAAGGTGACAACGTTCTTTTACAAATAAAAGATTTTAAAAGTAAATATAGAAGGTAACATGATTGTAAAAACCTTAGCACTTTTAAAAGTGAGAAGACATGGTTCTCTTAAACAATCAAGGATATGATAAAGTCAACATAAGCTCAGAAAATTATTCTGATCAGATACAGAATCTTTTCCGTCTAGGCAGACTACTCAGAAAGTAGAGATAACATAATAAAGCAAAGAAGTAAGTCAAGAAAATTTTGTTATTTTAACATAGAGAAAACAAAATTCTAGTTTTGCATTAGTATACTATTTGACACCAAGGATCTTAAAAATGTCTTATAAACTTATCAAATTTTAGCCAACAGTGACTATGATGAATAAAATTCCTTTTTACAAACCTTTACCACTTCCCACATGCACTCAAATTTTGTCCTATAATTTCCTATTTCTCATTCTGGAGTAACCAGTCCTTTTATTTTAGGACAAAATTACTCTTTTCCCTTAACAAAAACACATCCAGCATGCCTGAATACTTACTTAATCTAGCCTACATCCAAGATTTTAAGTTACCAAAATGATCTTTGAAACTGTCTTCAAGCTAACATACTACAAAATATAATTACTGTTGAAATAAATTTTTTGTAAGAATAAATTAACTTTTATTAATTTCTGGGAATATTAGGAATATTCAATATATACATCTACTGAGTTATCTCTAAGCCAATCAAAACACAGCTCCTTGAAGGGATATTTTAATTTAAATTAGTAATACCATCTGTTGTTGTTGTTAGGTGCCATTGAGTAGATTCCAACTCATAGTGACCCCATGAACAACAGAACGAAACATTGCCCAGTCCTGCACCATCCTCACAATCATTGCTATGTTTGAGCCTATCCTTTCAGCCACTGTGTCAATCCATCTCACTGAGGGTCTTCTCTCCTTCGCTGACCTGCTACTTTACTAACCATGATGTCCTCTCCAGGGACTGGACCCTCCTGATAACATGTTCAAAGTATGTGAGATGAAGTCTTGTCATTTGTCTTAGGCTGGGTTCTCTAGAGAAGCAAACCCAGTAAAGCATATAAATATATATAAAGAGAGATTTATATTAAGGAAATGGCTCATGTGGCTGTAGAGGCTGGAACGTCCCCAGTCCATGGGTCAGGCTGGAGGCTTCTCCTGATTCAGAGGGGCTGGAAAACCCAAGATCGGCAGGTCAGAGAGCAGGGTTCTTGCTCACAGGCTGCGAAGACTGATGAATCCCAAAACTGGCAGTCAAGATGGCAGGTAAACTGCTAGCTCAAGTCCCAAGAACAGAGGTCAGACAAACAGGAACCAGCTGCAGGATTCAGAGTGAGCAAAAGTAGATGAGCCTTGCCAGAGAGTCCACTTATATTCAATGGAAGCCACACCCCCAAGGAAACTCCCTTTCAACTAATTGGCTACTCACAGCAGATCCCATCATAGAGCAGATAATATTATATCAGATCTCATCATGGAAGTAATCACATCATTATATGACTGCCAAAGTACATCATAACTGCCAAACCACTGAGAATCATGGCCCAGCCATGCTGACACACAACCTTAATGATCACATCATTTTTGCTTCTAAAGAGCATTTTGGCTGTACTTCTTCCAAGACAGATTTGCTCATTCTTCTGGCAGTCCATGGTATATTCCACATTCTTTGCCAAAATTATAATTCAAAGGAATCAGTTTTTGTTTGGTGTTCCATATTCATTGTCCAGTTTTCGCATGCATATGAGGTGACTGAAAATACCATGGCTTGGGTCAGGTGTACCTTAGTCCTCAGAGTGACATCTTTGCTTTTTAACACTTTAAAGAGGTCTTTTGCAGCAGACTTGCTCAATGCAATATGTCGTTTGATTTCTTGACTGCTGTTCCCACGGGCATTGATTGTAGATCCAAGTAAAATGAAATCCTTGACAACTCAATATTTTCTGTCTATCATGATGTTGCTTATTGGTCCAGTTGTGAGGATTTTTGTTTTCTTTATGTTGAGGTGTAGTCCATACTGAAGGCTGTAGTCTTTGATCTTCATTAGTAAGTGCTTCCAGTCCTCTTGACTTTGAGCAAGCAAGGTTGTGTCATCTGCATATCGCAGGCTGTTAATGAGTCTTCCTCCAATTCTGATGCCTCATTCTTCTTCATATAGTTCAGCTTCTCAGACTGAGTGCTCAGCATACAGATTGAATAAGTGTGGTGAAAGAATACAACCCTGACACACACCATTCCTTATTTTAAATCACACAGTATCCCCTTGTTCTGTTTGAATGACTGCCTCTTGGTCTATGTACAGGTTCCTGATGAGCACAATTAAGCATTCTGGAATTCCCATTCTTTGCAATGTTATCCATAATTTGTTATGATCCACACAGTCAAATGCCTTTACATAGTCAACAAAACACAAGTAAATATCTTTCCAGTATTCTCTTATGTCAGCCAAGGTCCATCTGACATTAGCAATGATATACCTCGTTCCATGTCCTCTTCTGAGTCCAGCTTGAATTTCTGGCAGTTTCCTGTCAATGTACTGCTTCAGCCACTCATCTGTCAGTTTGTCATACTGTGGTGGCTTGTGTGTTGCTGTGATGCTGGAAGCTATGCCACTGGTATTTCTAATACCAGCAAGTTTATCTATGGTGGACAGATTTCAGCAGAGCTTCCAGACTAAGACAGACTAGGAAGAAGGACCTGGCAGTCTACTTCTGAAAAAAATTGGCCAGTGAAAACCTTAGGAATAGCAGCCTAACATTCTCTGATATAGTGCCCTCAGGAAAGCACTCAATATATGACTAGGGAAGAGCTGCCTCCTCAAAATAGAGTTGAGCTTAATGATGTGGATGGAGTATAACTTTCAGGACCTTCATTTGCTGATGTGGCAACTCAAAATGAGAAGAAATAGCTGCAAACATCCATTAATAATCAGAACATGGAATGTACAAAGTATGAATCTAGGAAAATTAGAAGTCATAAAAAATGAAATGGAATGCATAAACATCAATATCCTAGGTATTAGTGAGCTGAAATGGACTGGTATTGGCCATTTAGAATCAGACAATCATACTGTCCCCTATGTTGGAAATGAAAACTTGAAGAGGAATGGTGTTGCATTCATTGTCGAAAAGAACATTTCAAGATCTATCCTGAAATACAATGCTGTCTGTGATAGGATACTATCCATACGCCTACAAGGAAGACAAGTTAATACAACTACTATTCAAATTTAAACACCAACCAAAGATGAGGAAATTGAAAATTTTACCAACTTCTGCAGTCTGAAATTGATCAAACATGCAATCAAGATACATTGATAACTACTGGTGTTTGGAATGTGAAAGTTGGAAACAAAGAAGGATCGGTAGCTGAAAAATATGGCCTTGGTGATAGAAATGATGCCAGAGTTGTATGACAGAATTTTTGTAAGAAGACCAATGACTTAATACTTGCAAATACCTTTTTTCAACAACATACACTACAACCATACACATGGACCTCACCAGATGGAATATACAGGAATCAAATTGACTACATCTGTGGAAATAGATGATGTAGAAGGTCAATATCATCAGTCAGAATAAGGCCAGGGCCAACTGTGAAACAGATCATCAATTGCTCATATGGAAGTTCAAGTTGAAGATGAATAAAATTAAAGTAAGTCGACAAGAGCCACAGTATGACCTTGAGTATATCCCACCTGAACTTAGAGATCATCTCAACAAAAGCTTTGATGCATTGAACAGGCTAGTTGTGGGATGACATCAAGGACATCATACATGAAGAAAGCAAAATGTCATTAAAAAGATAGGAAAGGAAGAAAAGACCAAAATGGATGTCAGAAGAGACTCTGAAACTTGCTTTTGAATGTAGAGTAGCTAAAGCAAAAGCAAGAAATGATGAAAAGAGCTGAACAGAAGATTTCAAAGGTCAGCTCAAGAAGACAAATTATAATGAAATGTTCAAAGAGCTGGAATTAGAAAACCAAAAGCTGAAAGAACTGAAGAAAAATTTCAAGCCCTGAGTTGTAATATTGAAGGATTCTATGGGCAAGATACTGAATGATGTAGGAAGCACCAAAAGAACATGGAAGGAAGACACAGAGTCACTGTACTAAAAATAATTGGTCAACATTCAACCATTTCAGGAGGTAGCAGATGATCAAGAATTGATGGTATTAAAGGAAGACGTCCAAGCTGCACTGAAGGCATTGTAGAAAAACAAGGCTCCAGGAATTGACAGAATACCAATTGAGATGTGTCATGGATTGAATTGCATCCCTGAAAAATATCTGTCAACTTGGCTGGGTCATGATTCCCAGTATTGTATGATTGTGTACCATTTTGTAATCTGATGTGATTTTCTTATGTGTTGTAAACTCTATCACTATGATGTTATAAGATGGATTAGCGGCAATTATACTGATGAGGTCTACAAGATTAGATAGTGTCTTAAGCCAATCTCTTTTGAGATATAAAAGAGAAAAGTGAGCAGAGACACGGGAAACTCATACCACCAAGAAAGCAGTGCTGGGAGCAGAGCATGTCCTTTGGACCAGAGGTTCCTGTGCAGAGAAGCTCCCAGACCAAGGGAAGATTGATGACTAGGACCTTCCTCCAGAGCCGATAGGGAAAGCATTCCCCTGGAGCTGACACCCTGAATGTGGACTTGTAGCCTCCTGGACTGTGAGAGAATAAACTTCTCTTTGTTAAAGCCATCCACTTGTGGTATTTCTGTTACAGCAGCACTAGATGACCAAGGCAAGATGTTTCAACAAACAGATGCAGTGCTGGAGGTGCTCACTTGTCTATGCCAAGAAATTTGGAAGACAGCTAGCTGGCCAACTGACTGAAGAGATCCATATCTGTGCCCATTCCAAAGAAAGGTGACCTAACATAATGTGGAAATTATCGAACAATATCACTAATACCATCTGGAGATACAAAAATATCACATATACATAACATACCTGTATACATAACATAAACATACAGACAGACATAAATACAGAGCACGTAGCTTTAATTATAAAACATCAGCCATGAATCAGGCATAAAAAAAGAAATACAAAATTCACTCATGTATATAAGTAAGTTTCTTCCTTGTTCCATGTTTACATTTTTTTTTTTTTAACCAGGATTATGTTTCTGTCAAATGTGGCAAGTTGAAGTTACTTGCTTGCCCCATCTGATAATATAAGGGCTGAAGTGTCTTCAACAACAATTATGGTGAAGATTTTTAAGATGTTCCCTGACACGATATGCAGTCTTATAGAGGATGTGGACTTTATTTTAGGTGAAGGATTAAGGAGAGACCAAGCAGCCATTTAGGTGTCTCCAAAGCCCATCTGAGTGACTAAAACATCCAAATTATTTCCAATTACACCCTCTCCTCACTTATCGACATGGTTAGCTTCCAAAGACCAGGTTGTCATGCAAAATCCGCATTACACAAAATTGGAGGTTGACTACATCAATACATAAAGCCCAAATTACATCATTACATAACTGCCAAACCACTGAGAATCATCAGCCAGCCAAGTGGACACATAACCATCAGAGCCAGCGTTACTCTTGCCTCACCCTTTGGTTTTCATTACTGCTAGACATACATCATTAATGTGTAAAATAATCGAATAATAGATTTTTTACCATTGTTATAAAGGCAAAATGTTGGATAACGAGACAGTCAATAAGTGAGGAAAAGGTATACTTTTTTTCCCTTTCACGTCCTTGAGCTCCTTTAGAGCCTCCTATGGGGACAAGGAGGCCTAAAGCTCTAGTGCTATATGGAGTGAAGGGGTGGAGGAGATAGGGGTATTGAAGGGGGATAAATCAGAGGATTTAAATCAAAGTATTTAAAAAACCTGAAGGGTAGGCTGAAGGTGGTAAAAAACGGGAAGTGAGGGAGGGCAGTGGGAAGGAAGGCTGATGAGCCAGTTTGGGGATATTTTAAGTTTCCTAAAGAGGCCACTGAAGTTTTATAATTGAAATTTTAAGGGAAGAGGAAGAAGAATTATGAGACTGAGAATTCCCCATAGTGAGAGGAAGAACCAAAAGAGAAGAACAAAGAAATCTCAACAAATAGGCAAAGAAAGTGAGATTTTAACAGACAGAAAAGCCAACAAAGAAAGAAATCAATAAACAGAGTGATCAACAACAACAACAACAAAAACAAAAAACCTATGGAAGCCTCACCAAAAGGCTGGGAATTTCCTGCTTCAAGAGTCAGAGACTTGAACCCCACTGCAAAGGGTCAAGAAGACTTCCATCCAGGAACACTGTCACTCAACCAGAGAGTAGAAGACTTACTCAACTTGAAGAACCAACCAGTTGGGGACTGAGAGAGAGAAGGAGTCAGGGAGTGTGGACCCACTCGCGAGCCGGGAATAAATCCCCACTCAAAGAACCAAGAAGCCTTCTGAGGAAGGTTTTCACTCAAACTGCTCAAACAGAAAAGAACCGGGAAGAGCTCTCTTTGATAGAGTCATTCCTCAAAGAATCAAAGTCAAGCTCTTACTGTGCTTCAGTGGAAATTCACAGGCTCAGGAGACAACACTCACTTGTAGACCGTGATCCATCAGTCGGGAGTGAAGATAAGGACTTCAGAGATTCAGAGGCATGTGCACTTGAGACCATGGGAGAAAGGTCCGAGGGTCTAGTGATGAATCTGATCCTGAGTCACGGTACCAGGACTGTCAAAGAAAAAATTGCACCAGACATTGTTAAAATATGGCAAGGATGATTTTTATTAAAAGACATTAAAAAAAGAAAAGTTGCAAGGGAGGGAAAAGGAAGAAAGGAATGGAAGGAAAGAGCAGTATAATCAGAAGGGGGCCACTACTGTGGGGGGAGAGACACGAGAGCTGTGTCTGTACGCCAACTCTACTGAGACACAGACTGCGAGCTTGGGTGAGTGATGTACTGAGGTTGTAATTACAGCCAGTTTGCTCAGAAAGTTTTCTTTTTTTTATGATAAGGCCATCTGGATCCTGGGAGACCCAGGAGGATGTAGAAGGGAAGACAAGGAAGTAGAAACTAAAGTCATTGTAATAGTGTAAATCTTTAAGTCTTGGTCAGTTCCTTGCAAGAAGCCCCTGCCATTTTCCAAAACATAAAAGGGTGGGAGGATATCTTTAACAAAAGACTCAGGTAAAATTCAACCTTTATCACTGGGAAATATCTCACAGGAAGAAAGCCTTGTTATGTAAGATTGATTTTTAAGTTAGGGATGAATATCCCAGTTTGTTCCTTTATATGTGGACCTGAGCCTGGGGCCAGCTGCTGTGCAGGAGTTGCCTAGCTGAAGGAAAAATTTTATAGAGGGTTTAAAGAAAAAAAAAAGACAAATATTTAAAATAAATTCAGAGTCAGTAACTGTAAAAACAAGCTAATTAACCTCAGTATTAAGAATTTTTAAATAATTTCTAGATAAATATAATCGATCTATATATATATATATATTTAATCCCTCTCTCTCCTAAGACACAAGGGAAAGGAAATAAATAAAAGAATTAAAAACTGTATAACCCAACACACATACACAAACAAAGACATTGGAGAGGAGATATCCCTGGGTGAGAGGTTTCAACAAATTTTTGGAAGATGGAAAGTGAATGGAGGAGTAGCAACAGGTGTAGTAGGGTGGAGGAAGCCACAATATAATTTGTGCAAAAGAGGATAGTGTGAAGTAAGCTTGAGATTCAGAGCTGATAAGCACAAAAAGGGGCATGGTGAGACAGCCAAAACCAGAGGGATGGGTTATAAGTCTATATGTAGAACAGTTAACAATTTCTCTTCGCTGCAACCTGCGCAAAGAACTCCTAGCAGTTATGCCCCAGCTTCCTCTGTGATCACCTTAGAGCACAGGTCAGCAAATTATGGCAGATGGCCAAATCTGGCCTGCTGCTTGCTTTTGTAAATAAGGTTTTATTGGAACACAATCATGACTGTTCATTCACGTATTATCTATGGCTGCCTTTGCTCTTCCATGACAGAGGTGCACAGTTGCGACAGAGACCTTTTGGCCTGCAAAACTCAAAATATTTATTTTCTGGCCCTTTACAGAAAAAGTTTGTCCTAAGACTGGAGGCACCCCGGAAAGCATGCCCCTGGTCTCTCCATCATCCCAGAACTAAAACAATTTCTGAGGCCAACTCTTCAGAGAGGGATTGGACTGGACTCTGGGACATAAAGTGACACTTGTGAAGAATGTGCCTCTTAGACAAGTAGCTATAAGAGACCAAAGGGGTGGCTTCTGTCCAGAGGTGAGAGGGGAAGGCAGAGAGAGTTAGGAGCAGGTTGAATGTTCATGGGGAATCAGGGGTGAAGGGGAGGAGTGTGCTGTTGCAGAATGGGGTAAGCAGTTGGGGTCTCATAACAATGTATGTTAAAAAATAAAAAATAAAAAAATAAAAAAAATAAAGTTTGCCAATCGCTGCCCTAGAGTGAGGTCCACCTGAAGAACTCTACCTCTACACTCAGACCTTAATAAGCTTTTTAGTACTGTGCTCTAAAATCTGAAGGGACAGTGAGGCATCATCTGACACTTGAAGAAAGTTCTCATCATGAAAGGGAGAATCCAAATTACATGGGCAAAATAATAGAGAAAATATATCATGCAGAAAATGGAAGAAATTGTTTTTAAAAACTAAAACAAATTGTCATGCTGGGACAATGACAGAGGGAATCCTATTCTCCTATTTCTGTGAGGTTATTTCTACTAAAGAAAATTTACATTTCCAATTGGTGAGTGGCAAGAGTCCAATATCAATTGATTTCCATTTTTTTAAATGAATGGAATACATGCATTAAAAGCGAAATATAACCTTAAACCAAAAATATCCCCTGAAGTCTTCTTAAAACCAAACAAGAGTTTAGCTTAACTGTTTTTGTTGTTGTTAGGTGTTGTCAAGTTGGCTTCAACTCATAGCGACCCTATGTACACAGAACGAATCACTGCCCTGTCCTGCGCCATCCTCACAATCATTGTTATACTTGAGCTCTTTGTTGCAGCCACTGTGTCAATCCATCTCCTTGAGGTTCTTCCTCTTTTTCTCTCTCTACCAAGCATGATCCTTCTCCAGGGACTAATTCCTCCTGATAACATGGTCCAAGTATGTGAGGTGTCGTCTTGCTGTTGTTGCTTCTAAGGAGCATTCTGGTTGTCCTTCTTCCAAGATAGATTTGTTTGTTCTTTTGGCAGTCCCTGGTATATTCAATATTCTTCACCAGCACCACAATTCAAAGGTGTCAATTCTTCTTTGGTCTTCCTTATTTATTGTCCAGCTTTCGCATGCATATGATGCAATTGAAAACACTATGGCTTGGGTCAAGTACACAAGGTTACATGTTTGCTTTTTAACACTTGAAAGAGGTCTTTTGCAGCAGATTTGCCCAATGCATCTTTTGATTTCTTAACTGCTGCTTCCATGGGTGTTGATTGTGGATCCAAGTAAAATGAAATCATTGACAATTTCAATCTTCTCTCCATTTATCGTGATGTTGTTTATTGGTCCAGTTGTGAGGACCAATTAGCTTAATTGTTGTTGTTGTTGTTAGGTGCTGTTGAGTCGGTTCTGAAACATAGTGACCCTGTAGTACAGAGTGTAACTGCCCCATAGGGTTTCCAAGGAGCGGCTGGTGGATTTGAACTGCCGAACTTTTGGTTAGCAGTCATAGCTCTTAACCACTGCACCACCAGGGCTCTAGCTTAACCAGTAAACAATAATTTAGTTTAACTAGTAAAGAATGTCTGCCTTGATCATAATGCCTTTTTAAGATCACTTGAACATTGTGATCTTTTAACAGCAACTTGAAAAATTAGATAGGAAACTTAGAGGGCAGTGAGTTTATGTTAACGAGGGAGGAATTACTGGGGAAAGGAGGGTGAGAATGGTTGCATAACTCAGAGAATGTAATCAGTGTCACTAAATTGTACATGTAGAAATTATTAAATTGGTGTATGTTCTGCTGTGTACATTCTCAACAAAATAACAAAAATAAAATGAATTATATATATATGTGCAAATGTATATATATAAAGTATATGTGTGACTTCATTCTTTCTGTTTTACTACTGGGGCTTGATGAGTGAGGGGTATCAATATCTCTTTTAGTAGGCTGGCTAAGTAGATAAGTGTCTATGTACCTTGCAGAATATGTTCCCCAGCAGATGGATCTCAAGGTCTAGGTTTGGGGCAGATAGCAGCAAGCTTGATTGCGGTTGTAGGTCCAGCCTACAATATGTTCTCCATTCTGGTTCTGCTGACAATAAAACTGATACTTCTTTTTTTTTTTTACCTTGCCGTATTTTTTTTTTTGTTTGTTTATTGTTGTAGTTTAAGTGAAAGTTTACATTTCAAGTTAGTCTCTCATACAAAAATTTATACATACATTGTTATGTGACCCTAATTGCTCTCCCGATACTGTGACAGCACATTCCTCCTTTCCACCCGATTTCCCATGTCCATTCAACTACCTCCTAACCCTCTCTGCCTTCTCATCTCACCTCCAGACAGAAGCTGCCCATTTAGTCTCATGTAACTACTTGAGCTAAGAAGCACACTCTTCACGAGCATCATTTTATGTCCCACAGTCCAGTCCAATCTTTGAAGAGTTGGCCTTGGAAATTGTTTTAGTTCTGGACTGATAGAGAGTCTGGGGGCCATGCTCTCTGGGGTTCCTCCAGTCTCAGTCAAACCATTAAATCTGGTCTTTTTACTAGAATTTGAGTTCTGCACCCCACCTTTCTTCTGCTCCATTAGGGACTCTCTGTTGTGTTCCCTGTCAGGGTAGTCATTGGTGGTAGCCAGGCACCATCTAGTTCTTCTGGTCTCAGGCTGATGAAGTCTCTGGTTTATGTGGCCCTTTCTATCTCTTGGGCTAATACTTTCCTTGTGTCTTTGGTGTTCTTCATTCTCCTTTACTCCAGGTGGTTGGGACCAATTGATACATCTTAGATGGCTACTTGCAAGCTCTTAAGACCCCAGATGCCACTCACTAAAGTACGATGCAGAACATTTTCTTAATAAGCTTTGTTATGTCAATTGACCTAGATGTACCCTGAAAGCATCATTCCCAGACCCCTACCCCTGCTACTCTGTCCCTCAAAGTGTTTGACTGTATTCAGGAAACTTCTTAGCTTTGGTTTAGTCCAGTTGTGCTGACTTCCCCTGTAGTGTGTGCTGTCCTGCCCTTCACCTAAGATAATTCTTATCCACTATCTAGTTAGTGAATAACCTTCACAAAACTGTTACTTTTATCTCCATCTGTCTGACTCCTGTTTATAATTTGAATCAGAACTCAAAGGAGTCAGGATTTTGATGTATCTGCCTCCTTGAACCTGAACACATAATACATTGGCTGTGTCTTGAGCTCAGACCACCAAATGACAAGTGAGAATTCTACTTTTGAAACTGACAGAGAGATGTGAGAAGCTGTTGCATTCACAAAATAAGAACAAATTACTATATGAGAGGAGTAGTCAGAGAACAAGAAAAAGCACTTTGAAATTTAAAATGTAGCTGAAATTAAAAACAAATTAATAGAAGTATTAGAGGATAAAGTTGAGAAACTCTCAAAGAAGACAGAGGCAAAAGACAAAGAGAATGGAAAAAAAAAAATGAGCAAAAGACATAACTGAGATCAATCCAGGAGAGATAATATCTGATGACAGAAATTTCAGAAAGAGAGAATAAAGAAATGAAAGGGGAAGAAATTATCAAAATTCTCCAAAGCTAAAGACACAAATTTAAAGATTAAAATTCTACAACATGATCTGCACAATGAATAACAAAAGATCCATATTAAGGCTTATAATTGTCAAATATTAGAATACTAGAAATATAAAAAATATTCTAAAAGCTTCTAGAGAGGGAAAACGCAGGTTGTGTACAAAGGAACAATAATCAGTATGGTATCAGCCCACTTAATAGCAACAGCACAGGCTAGAAGATTGTGGTGAAATGCTTTCAAAGGGAAAATTTTCCACTTGGCATTCTAGACCCAGCTATCAATCATGAGGAGACTATAAAGACGTTTTCAAATATCCAGTGATTCAAGAAGTTTGTCCATATGCACCTATTCTTAGGAAGCTACTGAAGTATGTGCACAAGTGAATTGAGCATTTTTAAATAAAAAGGAGAAAGACATGGTTCCAGACGTGGGTTCTCGGTCCAACCAAAAGAGGGGCAAGAAAAGTCTGGTTCAACAGCTTTGCAGCAGTCCTGGAAAACAACCAGCCCAGATTGGTGCAAAAGTTAAGAATAACTCCAGGAAAGGGTTTCCTGATTGAGGCTCATGAGAGGCAATAGAGGGAAAGAAGACTCAAAAGAATATAAAAGAGTATTTTCAAAAGAACTGAAGATTTCTAGGTGGAAATTATGTGAGTGAAAAAGCAAAGCAATTATTCACTAAAGGAGAAACAAAAAGTTTACAAGAAAGGAAACGTATTCATATACACTAGCTGTAACTTAACAATATTTACATAGTCTTATATAAATACTCATTAAATATAGTGATAACCATATTGGGAGGAGGGGAGTGGTAGAAAAAGCCAAGTCCTTATCTATCAAAAGAAAACATCACTAGATCATAATATAAGTCAACATATAAGGTCTAGAATTTAATAAATTATAAAAGTATATTCTTTTAAAATATGGATATAACTACCCAAATAAAGAGTTGAAAGAGTTTAAAGTGATTGTGTCTACAAAGAAAGTCTGGATGGGGAGAAGTGGGACAAAGGATTATTTCTTTGAATTTAATTAGAAAAACTAAACTATTAAATAATATAAACTTCATTATTGAGTTATAAGACCATCTCATTTAAATTTTTATCTTGGAATTACTCTGAATTATACAAAAATCAGGAGCTTAAAGACTTAACTATTTTAAATTCTGCAGAAATCCCCCAAATAACTGGACTATTTTCTTCCTTTCTGGATAGTGTCACATCTTTTGATTCCTTTCCTCATGTGTTGTCCTCCAGATGAACCAGGAGGTAAGTCATGTTGTCTTCTATTTAGATACACATCCAGAAGGACTTGTCCCACTCACTAATTCTTACCAAGGAAATTCATTCCTGTTATCTTCTTGTTACCATAATTTAACTAATAGCCAACCAAAGCAATGTGATGAATTTACTTCCTAAATAGTTCTATAAATGAGGCCACTTCTCTACTTACACTACCACCACCCCAACCTAAGTTCCACCATTTCTTCCCTGGACCATGTGGCCCCACTCCAACTGTTCTCTAAATAGTAGCCAGTGATCTTTTAAAGATGCGAATCTGATGTTCCCCTATTCCATCCTCACCAATTTTAACCTCTTTGATGGCTCCCCATTGCTCATAGGACATCCTTAACATGGCCTACAAAAGCATGATTTGGTCCCTATTTCATCTCATCATTCTTCTCTCATATGTTCTCTGCCATTCACAGTGACTGTGAAGTTTCTGAAGGAATATACTCCTTCCTTCAGGGCCTTTGCACATCCTGTGCCATCTATTTGTGACACTCTCCTTGCTCCCCCTCATTTCATCCATTTTATCCTCATACTTCGTCATGTCCCTAAGGAAGGAATTTTTTGGAGCAAATAATGTATAGGATTTCCTATTTCCCAACAGTTCAACTACTGTTATTGGTATATCTATCAGTCAAGCACTCGATAAAAGGAGCCCTGGTGGCTCAATGGCCAAGCAGCTCAGCTGCTAACTGAAAAGTTGGCTGTTCAAACCCACCAGCTGTTCTGCAGGGTCACTATGAGTTGGAATCAACTCGATGGTAATCAGTTTGGTTTTTTGGTTTTTACTTGCCGAAAGATGAGCAGTCTAAACCCACTCAGTGGCACTTTAGAAGAAAAGCTTGGTGATCTACTTCCAAAAGGTCACAGCCCTGAAAATCCTATGGAGCACAGTTCTACTCTTACACGCATGGGGTCACCCTGAGTTGGAATCCACCTGATGGCAACTAACAACATTTTTTCTACTGCATATCAGTCTGGATCTGAGGATTAGTTTCACTTGGAGAAGGAAGCCTTTCTGATCTCCACCCCTCTGACTACTGCAGTGCTACGTACTCTCATGGCATCTTTTACTTTTCCTTTCAAGCACTCATCTTAATTGTAAGCAAATTGTATAACAATTGTGTACCTTGTGGTTCATT
Organism: Trichechus manatus latirostris; assembly: GCF_000243295.1. NCBI lineage: Eukaryota > Metazoa > Chordata > Mammalia > Sirenia > Trichechidae > Trichechus > Trichechus manatus. The sequence continues at coordinate 422,151 of NW_004444133.1, read as the reverse complement.
TTCTGTCTCCCCCACTAGAATGCACGCTTATTCCCAGTGTGTCCAGCACAGTGCCTTGCTCATAGCAGGTACTCAGCAAATGCTTGTCAAATGATGGAACTTGCAAAAACTGTAAAAAGAATGAAGCAGTGTCAATATCAAGCAATATCAAAGACAAACTGTTAGTATAGTAGGAAAGAAGGAAGAATCTAATGTTCTAGCTCAGGAAAAAAGTGCAGAAAGTAGACTGTGATTCCTTCATTTCTTCAATGCCAAACTTCACCTCTTCACTTTATTAATTCATTCCCAGGATTATACCCTGCACCTTGCACCCAGAACCACTCTACATCAAAAATATTACACGTAAGTTTCTCTGACTGTGTCATCCCATTATTCTATACTTTTGCTGCACACATTGCAAAAACTGATGCAACGCTGGAAGCGCTCACTCATCTATGCCAAGAAATTTGGAAGACAGCTTCCTGGCCAACCGACTGGAAGTGATCCATATTTGTGCCCATTCCAAAGAAAGGTGACCCAACAGAATGTGGAAATTATTGAACAAAATCATTGATATCATATGTAAGTAAAATTTCACTGAAGATAATTTAAAAATGATTGCAGCAGTACATTGACAGGGAACTGCCAGAAATTCAAGTTGGATTCAGAAGAGGATGTGGAACGAGGGATATCACTGCTGATGTCAGATGGATCCTGGTTGAAAGCAGAGAATACTAGAAAGATGTTTACCTGTGTTTTATTGACTATGCAAGGGCATTCAACTGTGTGGATCATAACAAATTATGGATAACATTGCAAAGAATGGGAATTCCAGAGCACTTAACTGTGCTCATGCAGAACCTGTACATAGACCAAGAGGCGGTCGTTAAAAAAGAACAAGGGGATACCGCGTGGTTTAAAATCAGAAAAGGTGTACGTCAGAGTTGTATTCTTTCACCATACTTATTCAATCTATATGCTGAGCACACAGTCCAAGAAGCTGGACTATAAGAAGAACAATGTGGCATCAGGATTGGAGGAAGACTTATTAACAACCTGCGATATGCAGATGATACAACCTTGCTTGCTGAAAGAGAAGACTTGAAGCACGTACTGATGAAGATCAAAGACTGCAACCTTCAGTATGGGTTACACCTCAACATAAAGAAAACAAAAATCCTCACAACTGGACCAATAAGCAACATCATGATAAACGGAAAAAATATGGAAGCTGTCAAGGATTTCATTTTACTTGGATCTACAACACCCATGGAAGCAGCAGTCAGGAAATCAAAGTACATATTGCATTGGGCAAATCTGCTGCAAAAGACCTGTGCCTGACCCAAGCCATGGTATTTTCAATCGCCTCATATGCATGCGAAAGCTGGACAATGAATAAGGAAAACTGAAGAAAAATTGATGCCTTTGAATTGTGGTGTTGGTGAAGAATATTGAATATACCATGGATGAACAAATCTGTCTTGGAAGAAATGCAGCTGGTATGCTCCTTAGAAGCGGGGATGGTGAGGTTTCATCTCACATACTTTGGACACATTATCAGGAGGGACCAGTCCCTGCAGAAGGACATCATGGTTGGTAGAGGGTCAACAAAAAAGAGGGAGACCCTCAATGAGATGAACAGACACAACGGCTGCAACAATGGGCTCAAACATAGCAATGATCATGAGGATGGCACAGGATCGGACAGTTTTGTTCTGATGTACATAGGGTCACTATGAGTCGGAACTGACTCAGCAGCACCTAACCTTACACTTGCTCTTCCACTTCATGGAAAACTCTGAACCTTGATTTCTCCATTTTCTCCCAATCTACTTCAACTTGATTCTGGGAACTAGACCCAAACCTGGCACAGTGACAACTCACTTTTTTTGGGTAGCTGAGTACTACTGGAGAAAAATAACACAACGATGCAGCTTGGCATCACTGTAATTCTCCATATTGCAGCCAGTGAGTGATCTTTATCACACAACTATGATCTTTCTGAAACCACAACCCTGAGCATAACTTACTGTATTTAAAGCCGTTTCAAACTTTTGAATGACATTTCAGGCCCTTTATCTACTTCCCTCTCCAGCTTCACCTGTCAACATTTCAGTACCCTGTTGTCTTCTTCCCAGCCTTGCCACCCTCCTCCACAAGACTCTCATTCATTTCTTAACTACCATCTGGCTTCTGCTCTCTTCTTCTCTGAAACTAATTTCCCTAAGGTCACCACTGACATCCTGAATGGCAGATCTAAAAAATCATTTTCCAGTCTTGATCTTACTGCTGGATTTCATATATTGCTCTCTTCCTCCTTCTTGAGACTGTTTCTGGATTCTTCCCATAATCAAATCTTAATTTCTTCTCTGTCTCCTCCACAAATTCATTGTCATCTCATTGCACCTTAAGTGTTGGTAGTCTCCAAAGTCCTTCGTTGGCTGTGTGCTACTCTTATTCTACAGCTTAGATACTGTTGACTCCCTTATGTAGCCCCCCGAAAGTGTCATGCTTGTATATGTTCCCTCCTTCAGGACATCACCTAATATCCTATAGGTCCTCACTGTCAGTGTATTTAAAATTGAACCTAGTCACCAAAGCTAGAAAAACCAGGTAACTTGACACTTGTCTTCATTTACTGCATTCAGTCAACTGTCAAGTCCTACATCTGTCATCCCTCCAGTCCTCTCTTCATCCGTACTACCACAATCATCCTAGCTCAGGTTCTAACATCTCTTACTGGAGACTACTGCATTAGTGTCCTCTTCTTGACACCCTCAACTCTATTCTCTATGTAGTGGTCAGGGTGAGCTTTTATCAGTTCCTTGCTTAACCCATTGCCGTCCAGTCAATCCCGACTCAGTGACCCCGTAGGACAGAGAATAACTGCCCATAAGGTTTCCAAGGCTGTAATCTTTATGAAAGCAGACTGCCATATCTTTCTCCCACAGAGCAGCTGGTAGGGTACGAATCACCAACCTTTCGATTAACAGCCAAGTGATTAACCACTGTGCCACCAGGGCTCCAATCCCTTGCCCTTCAATTATCTACAAATTAAAATTTGTTTTCTCAGAATCTCTACTTACCCCTCTTTACTTTTTATAGCTTCATCTTTTGATACTGTACTACATTCACCCTGGTTCTTCCCACACTCTGCTGTTCCCATTTTCAGAATTCCATCCCCCTTAAGTTGGAATCGAGTCGGCAGCAATGGGTTTAGTTTTTTTTCTCTTCACTTAAGCAAACATTCTGATGATCCAAATATGTGCAAAAGATTACAGATTTCCTTAAATAAGCTTCCGTATAATATCCTGTTAGTTTATTTACCAAACTTCATTTTACACTTATTTCAGAAACACTGGCTTCAAAGTATGTCTTCTGACTTTAAAGTCAACACTGTTTGGTTTTACCAGTCTTCTACATCAAGCCTCGCAATGTAGAAGATAAAAACAGAACACAATAAAATGTCATATTTTACCCTCTCCATTTATGTAAGAAAGAGGATGGCAGGCATCACAGAAACTGAGAATATAAAAAAAAATGGATCTCTTGATAAGATATAAAAAACTTACAAAATTTAGTCATTAATTAGCCTTTCCTCTTATCGCATCTTAAAAGTTGTTAGTCTTTAAGGTCTTTCTTTTGCTTAACATGCAACTTAATAAGGACTTTCCTAGATAAAATCTTCCTTGTAAGAGTAACTGGTCTAAGAACCCAGAGGGCAGCTCTTGGCTGTGGTACTAACTAGGCTGTAACTTGTAGGTATCACTTTGCCTCCTTGAACCTCAATTTCCCCTTCTTAAAAAAAGTTTGGATTAGACAGTAACTTTTATCCCGTCCTGGATCCCCAAGACAGGACATACATGGAATTGGGGTGATAGTGATCATGAACCCCCTAAAACTGTATGCACAATTATGGGTATAAACTTATTCAGTTTTCTAAGGAGAGATTTCATGACTTTCATTAGATTCTCAAAGCAGTTCATGAACTCAAAGTGGTTAAGAACATCTGGACTAAATGATCTCTTAGATTCCCCACACTGTCATGATTCTATAAGCATTTTCTAAACTATGGAATGTGGGGACTCATTATTGGCTTAGGTTTTATGACACACTGAGTTCATAATGACTTTTCTAGCTCTGTTCCATATCTAAATCTAGTAAGGTAAGTCTAAATTACAAGTTATGATCAAGACAAATTTACACTGCTGTTTCTTAGAGAAAGAAGGGCTAATGTAAAGGATGGAGACACTGTAACTATTTGATGAAATAACACCAACTTTTCATTTGCACAGTTGTGTGTGACTGGTATTAAACAATGACTGAAAAAGTCACAAGTACAAAGGTAGAGGAAAATCCCATTCAACAAAAACTGTAATAGCTAAAAGCTATATAATAAAGATGATTAAAGGCTGTAGTCTACTTACTTCACAGTATTTAACACAAAATTTCTGCGTAATAGAGGAACTCTGACTACTCTACACAGCTAGAATGCTGAGTTTTGAATTGTGTGCCTTGTATAGTGTTCTAAAGTGTCCTCTGGCATCTATTTAAACTTCCACTTCCATAGTTTAGCTCTTCATCTCCAATTTCCTGCTTGGCATTTGTCAACTCAAATTCAAAGGAATAAACAACATTTATCACCATTTTTCTGAAAACTGGATCTACCCCCTTACTTCATTTCAGGGGGCAGAATAATCAGTACTTATGAATTTAGAAAAGAGACAATGTCTCTCAAACCTACAATAAATTCAGGTAGGAAAAAAGGATGAAAAGCCACAAAGTAACTGTAGTCCCTTTACTTTGAATCAACTGTCTTCTTAAGAACTCAAGGACAGACAATTCAGTTTATTTATAAAAAATTTGCAAAGATGAGGAAACCTATACATTGACTTAAAATAACGACATTTATGAGAAAATTGGAACACTTACTGGATATTTGATGATGAGGAAGTATTAATATTTAAAGATAATATATATGACTGTGATTTATCTCAGAAAAACATGGAGAAGAGAGGTAGTGTATGGGGCATTCAAACGAGCTGGGCCAGAAACTCAGAATGATTGGTACGCGGGGTTCCCATAACAAGAAGTTAAAAATAATTAAAAACATTATTTCAAATAAGAAAAATAAAATGTATAACTGGGGTTTTACAAAGGGCAGGAGGGTGGTTACTGTAGTATGAAACACATGGAGATTTTGATCACTTAGCCAATAAACTATGCAAATGGAATGTTTGGTCAGTGACCTTTCTATAATGCAAATTTGCATTCAACTGTTTCTCAGATAGGACAAATAGGACAAGGGTGCATTTAAGAAAAAAACACAAAATCAGTAAAATCAATTTGTGTAATAAGTTATTTGCTTCCTATGACAAAAAGTAGCCAGAGGATTAAATAAACTTTGAGTTCTAAAATAGGCAAGGCAAACAGCAAAAAGTTCAAACAACTGGAATTTTTGAAGGGCAAACATTTCCATTGTGTTTCAAATTATTTCAAATGAGTAATCTTAATGGGTTTTATATTTGCAAAAATAATCTTACTCCAGCTTAAGATCCATAACAACAGTTCTGAAGATGCAGACCACTTGGACATTGGTAGTGACCAGGATGAGTTGTTTGTGCAACTAGAGTGTGTGTGTGAGGGAAGATCACACACTTCCCTGGTTAAGTATACTTTCTAAAGGAAAAAAAAAAAAGATAATTCATTTACTGGGCATGAAATCTACACCGAACAAAAAATCAGCTTGACTTACCTGTCTTCATGAGACACACTACCACCACCAAAACTGCCTGTGTGCTTCAGTTACCTGCTAAGAATACTCAACATATCAACAGGATAGCTATATATTATTTTTCTCTAAAAGCTCAGCATTCCATTTGATTACCCAATTCTCTGTTCTGCCACGTGTATTTTGATAGACATCTTTAAAAAAAAAAACCCATTCTTTGTTAAAATAATGACTTAATAAAATGCTAAATTAATAAAGTCAAGAGGCAGTTGGAAATTTTTATATCAAATACAACATATCTTCTTTTTAATACATGATATGGCTTACTCCAGTTATCAACAAACTATAGAGTAAGACTGAACTCTGTGAAACTTCAATATATTTGAGAAGTTTGATTTTGTGTATTTGCCTGCCAAGGCCTTTAGTGTTAAGACCGAAAAAAATCACCTTTGAGCAATCTTCAACTTATTGAAAACATTTGCTTTGTATATTTAAAAGTTAAGGCTTTTGAGTTGTATCAGCATTTGTCCTACATTAATAGATTAAAAAAATGGAGCTTAGCATATATGGAAAATTCCCAAACTCTATTGAGTAAAATTTCCAATGAATAGTCAACATAGCAGCTTATCTATGACCAGAGGGAACAGAATCCCTACTATGGTGTGCCTTTTTCTTAAAGTTCACTCTAAGTAGGATCCCCAGGTCTATACTCCAAGGACCCCTAAGGAATTGGCTTACTTCAGTAAGCATCACTTCCCTTAATGCCTGATGTTCAATTAGCTTAGTGAGACAGAACTACTCTAATTCTAGATTTCAATCTCTGACATTTGTTAACAAATTACTGAATCCTTCTGCCTCTATTTCCTTATCTAAAAAATGGGGATAAAGTATTTAACGAGCACAAGTTTTTGTGAAAGAATTAAATGATAGCATGCATCATTAAGTGTCAGGCACATAGCTTTCTAAATTGGCTTTCTGACCCTCATTTTTATTCTTTAGTACTTTCTAGGCTGGACTTTATATTCTTTTTATTTTCTCTAATTGGTATTTTACTCTTATTGATATATTATTGTTTTCATTAGCCACCTCAAATCCTTTGTTGAACAAGAAACAGTATGTATGCATAAACAAACTCCAAGGGGGAGGCAATCTAATTTGTCACAGAGTTCACAGTAAAAGGGAGGAGGAAACAAGAAGTTAAATGGAAGAAAAAGAATAGTGTAAAAACATTTCCTTCAAGAAAACATTCTGAAAGAATTCCACATAGGAAATAAATCCTGAGCAGTTCTTTTCATCTTTGTTTAATAGGTTCTCACAAAAAGGTTTTTTGTGGCAGTGTCATTCTTCCTCACAAATTGAATTCCTTCATTTATTTACCAATTTCATAAAACCTGCATTCAAGAAGTCAATTTTTAAAAACCGTGATTTAAAAATAAGTACACTTTTAAAAAATTATTAAATTTGAAACAGACCTCATCCCTTGTAAATTTTAAGCATTACTATTTCTAAGAGTGTCAACTATGAAAATCAACTGATTAAATACCCGCCTCCCCATTTAGTCAAAAGATATTTGTAGTAACTAACGAATACCCATAACTGCTCCCAAAAGATGTATAATACTTTGAGTAGGAAACAAACATTTCAATTAGTAAAATTACTCCCCTTTCAGCATTAAAAAATAATTTGTGGAAAATGTAGTGTAATTATGAAGTGTCATATCTCAACTCTGATTATTTCTAAAAATAACACGGCATAATTTTAATTAAGAGAAGAGCTGGTTTTCCAAAGTAGCATGATTGTTACCTTTCCCCAAGATTGTTACCTTTTCCCGAGGTTTAAAAAATAAATATTACGATCATGACATCATTAGAAAGAAATTGAAGCATACAAGGAATAAACTATAGTTTCTTTTTATATCAAAATGTACTCTTGAAAATGTGTTTGGCACAGTGCTAAATCATATATAGTTAATACTAAATATTGCAGGATACAATAAAACCCTGGAGTTAATTGTTTACACCCTCTTCATGGGAATGAAAATAATAGATACCAATTATTCAGAAGTCAGCCTATACAAACTGTATAAACAATATTTTATGTTTTGCTTTGAAAACCAGTGATATAATAAATTTTACATAAAAGACTGCAAATAATATAAATGGATTTAAACAGATCTTTACAATAAGAAATTCAAATGGAAACAGACAAGTAACAAAGAGAAGTAAAAAAATTTATTGCAGTATTCGCTCCACCAGATTGCCTGGGGATCCCTTTTCTTGTACTGTTTTCAGGGTGACCTAATACATCAAAATCTACATTTACAAAAACTCCTTCTGCAGATAGGTCATAGATACTGCATGCTTTTTTTTTTTTTTTCAACAGAATAAATTATATGTCCAGGAGATTCTGCCATTTTACAGCCTGGAAAAAACAATGCTTCCCTGGAAACTGGGCTAAGCTAAAGAAAGCCATCCGCTGCTAGGTTAAACTCCAAGAACACTTTATTAAGAACATTAACAGACTAATTTCCAACATTCACTTGTTTATTTTTTTAAACAGAAAGTTTTTTTCTTCCAAGATATAAACATTTTTTGTTAAACTATAATACAGTGGGAGTAAAAATGAACTGAGAATCTGTTTCTGCTGCACAACAGCGAAGGGAGCTCCCACAAAAATGTTTGCCCAACATTTCCTTCTTTTGTTCCTGCATCCCAGGTTCCATTCTTACTCTTCATAAAACTGATTATTTTTTTTTTTGCCAGAATGTTGATATTTCAAGTTTTTCTGCCTTTTAAAAAAATTCCTGTAAATTTGGCTGCGTGTACAAATTCATTAGCTGGAAGTCCCATCCTTGGCGGCATACAGGGATCGTAAAGTCTGAACAACTTTATTAGTCAGCTTATTAGCACTCGTTAGAGCAATTTTTTTGTAAATAATGTCTGACTCTTTAATAGTGTCTACCCAAGGCACCAGTTTGCGGCCATCACGGCGCTTAGCCTCAGTCCAGGAGCCACTGTAGGAGCCTGCCATCCACTGAACACTGAAGCCATTGCTGGTTTTCTGTACTACTCTTGCAATTTGTGGTCGATCTTTGTACTTTGGACAGCAAATAGCGATGACATCCATGACGTCAACACTTTCATTCATCTGTGCTGCCAACTCGGTAGAGTCTGAATTTCGTTTTGACCTTCTCAATGACTAAAACATTGGGAGGGGGGAAAAAAGACCAAGTGTTACACAAAAGAATTTTAGTGAAATTATTGTTTTTATTGCTTTTAATCCCTTGACGCCGGGAGTTGGGATTTCCCGGCACACTTCCATTGCCGGCAATGAGACGCACCGTGACCGCCAGCGCCAAGGGGTTAACATATACTTGTAAAACCATGTAACTCTTATTAATTTGTACCCGTGTCTTTACTCTTATTGATATATAAAATTATATATACATATGAACCATAAAGCTACATAAAAACTTAGCAACAATAAAAAGGATAACATACATTAATACAATCCAAAGAAAAATTAATAACCCTTTATGCTGGATAAATCTCATCTGTTTTTTTCTTTTTTATTGTGTTTATGTTAAACTTTCTACAAAAGGATGTATAAATGGTTAAGTAGAGAATATCTACAAAATGTTTTCTCTCATAAGTATTACATTACTTGGTGTACATTTAATAGACTGACATATATAAGCACATAAAAATCATTTTACGTAATACGCTGCGAAATACGTTGACTCCTCCTCCGCCTCACCCCTGAAGTGCCTCCTCCTCTATCCTCCCCATCACTTTCATCATCTTCTGTTTCTGCTGCTGCATTATTTTTAGGGCTGCCTCCTCCAAGCAGCGAGGTAATTGCTTTGTTCCGAGCATTTGTGCTAGCTGACACCTCCCCTTCTTCCTCCTCTTCATCAGGGTCCAGATGTTCCATGAGGAGTTTGAACTAAAAAAAAAAGATACTAATTTAGAGTTTTAACTAAATATCTCAAAACAAGACTATCAAATCCCTAAATGGTTTCTACGGCAATAGTTTGGTATGGGTGAAACAAACTACTTATTGTCCAAGTCAGGGGTTGGCAAATGTTTTCTGTAAAGGGTCAGATAGCAAATATTTTTGGATTTGTAGCCCATACAGTCTCTGTAACAACTACTAATTCAGCCACTGTAGTGCGAAAGCAGTTATCAATGATTAATGGATGGGCATGGCTGTGTTCCAATAAAAATTTATCTACAGAAACAAACTAATAATATTGGTTGCCAGAAAGGAGAGGAACAGAATGGCTAAACGAAGGATAACTTTTCACTGTTTTTCCATTTACGAAATACAAGCTATGTAATCCATTAAATTAAAAAACACACACACATACGTTGTCCTATAAACTTCCATTTCCTCTAAAATAAAATTTTTGATGGGCTGTTGCTATCTAAAAAAATGTAATTCAATGGGAAAGGCAAATTTAAAGTAACTCATCAACAGCACATGACAGTACACAACATTGTGAAGGTAACTTAACCCACTGAATTGTACTCTCAAAAATGGTTCAATTGGTAAATTTTATGTTACGCATATTTTACCACAAAAAAAAGCTCAAGAAATAATTTTGGTAGTATATGAAGTTTACACGTAACGTAAAGGAGATAGCTATCTCCCAAAATAATTTGCTCTTTATAAATGTCACTATGAGAAGACAATATATTTTGGTTTGACTACTCACGTCTAGATACTGTTTTACTATACTCCTCTTCACATCTTCAGTGATTTTGGAATTAGCCATATCACTCCGCAGGAAGTCCAGTGTTTGTTTGGGATGAAAATGAACACCTGTTTTTCGGTTTATCGCTTTATCATATACTTTTGCAGATTCAGATGGAGAATATTTCTGAATTTTACTGTTTTTTGGAAAATAAAACCACAAACTTTAAAAAACTTTCAGGCACTTATATTTAAATTGATTCTAGTTAAATTTTACTTACTAATAGTTACACTTCTTGTCTTACGACTTCAACCAATGGACTTGAACACAAAATAAATACAATTTTAAAAAGGGAAGTAAAGACATAAAGGCAAAAATTAAAAAGAATAATATTCTCTTGTTTCCCTCTGTATTTGTCTTGAATAGAAGCATCAAAATGATAAAGACAGAGAAAAGTAACCTGAATTTCTGGAAGCAACATGTCTGGAGAACTCCAAATATAGGTAAGAAGCATCATTTTAGTGAAATTAGTTTCTCATGTCTAATTTTTATTAGCAACTTGCTTAAAAACCTTTTCAACTCCTCAGCACTATCCCAAGACCTAAGGTTTTAAATTATTTTGAATTATTTGGCAACATTTAATCAAGATTTTCACATAAAAATCTGGATTTTCAGTTTCTCTTGAAAAAGTGGTTGTCCTGGCCACACTGTGCCCATCTTCTCCCATGACAACAGCTGATGGAAACCTGAGTAATATCTGACCCCCTCAGATGACATATGCTTTTTCCAGTTTGTCACTGCTCAGGTCTGTTTCACTTATTATCTGTCCCCTATAAACATCAGACTTTATAGTTCCTCAAGTAAGGTTTCAATGAATGTGAGAAATTGGTACAGGCAGAGAAGAGACATTTTTAGTGACTAATGGTGAGTAAAATTACAGGTGCGTTCACAATAATTAGCATTTTTCTATCTCTTATTTTACATTTTAAAGACTATTTGGGTTCTGTCAGAGCTCAGCCTAGTTGGTTTGCACCTACTATTATTTCACAGCTCTTTAAAAACTTAAATTTGCAAACTATTTTAAGATTAGCCTCTCTAGTAAGCTCTTTCAAGGAAATAAAAAAAAAAAGTCCTTTAGCTTGTATTGTACTATTACCAGTGTAAAAGGATATTCCTTTCCTCCCTTCAATAATAGAAAGGATAAATAAATTGTGGTATATTACATAACAAAATACTAAAAACAAAAACCAAACTATTTGCTGTCAAGCTGATTCCAACTCATGGTGTCCCCATGTATTTCAGAGTAGAACTGTACTCCATAGGATTTTCAATGGCTGTAACCTTTTGGAAGTGGAGTGCCAGGCCTTCTTCCAAGGGGCTGCTGGGTAGATTTAAACCGTCAACCATTCACTTAGTAGTCAAGCACTGAATCGTTTGCACCACCCAGGGACTACACTTTTTTTTTTAAAAAGGAGTCTGTCCATTTTTTTAAAAATTGGTATGTAAAAACAGAACACTACACAGCAATTTAAGAAAAAAAATGAACTCCCCTTTTTTAAAAGAAGCATTTTTAACATCAAAACAAGCATGCAATCAAAACTAGGTTTCATATTTCTTTATTACTTGAAAGGAGTAAAGCCTTTTCTCTGACTGCTTATGTAAACTTACCTATCAGAAAATCCACAGAGATTCTTCAAATGTTGTTTTAACATCAGAAGCAATAAAATACCCTGGGAGACATTTGCAAACTCAATTAGAGGGGCTGAATTTTCTGGTAAACATTTCATCACCGAATTTATATCATCTTCTGAATCTGAATCTGAATCTGAGTCCACACGTTTCCGTGACTTCCGAGGCCTGGAAACTTCTTCTTCACTCTCACTTGACTCGTTCTCCTTACTAGGTGATGATTTTCTCTCTTTCCTTTTGTCCTTTACCATAGACTGAAAGAAAGAGAAATTACTGTTGGAAAACAAAATACTGCTAATAAATACACGTATGCTCCATTCAACAGAAGACATTTTCCCCAAAAAGCATCCTTAAATTAATACTGTGTATGCTGAAATCCCCTGACTTTCTATAAACAACTGGAGATATAATCCTTGGGGGAAGAATTAGGCTCCAAGACGAAATAAAATCAAACATAATAAGCCCCTCTCTCCTCCAAAGAAAAAAAATTGAAATCACAAGGGAAACAATTTTCTTATAGGATAGCAATGAAGGACAAATTAGCTATCAAAGTATCAGTTTGGTACTTAAGTAAGACGTAACAGTGGAAAAGCAGCAATTAGAATTCAACTAAGAATATAGTAGCTTTGATCACCCTCAGCTTCCCTCTAACTCTGCTTTCAAAACCTTTTTAGCAGGATAATATGCAACTTTCCTTGAATGTTTAAATCCTGTTTGTTTGTACTCTGTGAAACTGTTAGCTCTTAGAAAAAAAGTCATCTGGGTTAAGAGTGGAAAAAACCATGTTACAAAGGCAGTTATTCAAAATGCAACTGTTAAGAAACAAAACGGAAGAAAACATTTTTACAAGTTTTATCTATAATACTAAGTAAAATAAGGGAACATGATGGCTAAAATACTTGGGAAATTAACTTTTCAAACTTTAATGTGTGTATTAAACCTCCAGAGATTTTGTTAAAAATGCACATTCTGTTTCAACAGGTCTAGGTTGGGGCCTGAGATTCTGTAGTTGTGTTACATGTTCCCATCCCAGGGGACGTCGATGCTGATGGTCTGTGGTCCATCCTTCAAGTAGAAAAGGTTTAGGGACCTCTATATTCTGGCCCTGAAGCATCTAAAATAATTTCCCTCATTTACTAGTTTTGAAAAGGCTGGGTTCTCAGCACTATAATTTTGAAAAACTGGATCTACCTGTACCATCAGGTATATATGAAAACATTTCAGTCAACTTGTAAAGAATTTACTGAGTGCTTCCTATGTGCCTACTGCTATACTAGGTTGATTTTACAGTTAAACCAATTACATTCCTCCTAAAAATCATGAAAGAAAAAACATGAAGTTTATAACAAGAAATTCAGTAAAGATTTTGGGCACTCAATAAGCCATTATGATGCTGGTGTGAAGGGAGAAGATCAGTGGAGTTATCAATTTTCTGAGTTTCTTTGTAAATAAGCAATATATATCTTTATGTATACTGTTGTAAATTACAGCATTATCAGATTTATAGAATAGTAAGGTGCTTTAAAATGGAGATTAAATGAATATATGAATGGACACCAAACACTTAAGGTCAGTGCTTAAAGTGAGAGAAATAAGAAGTGGGATGGCTTATCAATAAAACAGTCCATATATATATAAAGTCCAATTAATGGTATAGGAATGAATGGTTTCAGTGGTAAACAAATGAAACAGCAATCCACTTCCTCTCCCCAATTAAAGTACTGCCCAGGTTTCAATAAAGTCATTTAGAAAAATTTTATGTACCTGTGAAAAGAATAAAAAGAACAATGAGAAACAAAACAGTGAAAACGGCATGCCTGCACTTTGACAGATGCATTAAGAATAGTAATGTGTGTAACTTACCTCCTTGAATGACTGCAGTAGGTTACTACCAGAAACTGACAGTGTAATGTCTATATGATGCATTATAAACAACGGCTCTTCCTGTGTCTGGTATGGAAAACAGGCTAGATTGTCTGCTATATACAAGAGCATATTCACTTCTGTTTTCTGTAAATTTTAAAAAAAAAGTACACATATTTAGCGGATAATCTAGATGGATTTTATAAAAGATGCTCTTTTATAAAAAATATTACAGGGTACTTTCACCTCAGTTAATGTTTCAGAGAGAGAGAGATATAAGAAAAAAGGGGGGGGGGCAGAAATGAATTTTACAGATAAATATTATACCCAAGTTTAAGAGACTTCATAATGATGTACATCATTCTGCCTTAAGACGGAAAAGGTGAAATTCTTTAGTGCTGCCAGGTGAAATTCCCTGAAGTTTTTTTACAGAGTATATGGGATCTTTATGATAAATCCATACTACATCAGAAAGTATACATTCATAATTATTCGTCATTGTGCTTCTAAGAGTTTAATCCATATGGAGATCAGTTACACACAGTTACTATTCAGTCATCAAAAATAAGTGGTACTATAGTACAAAAATGTGGGTTAAAATACCACCCCCCCCCATTCATGTATTCATAAAATATTTATATGTAACTTAGAATGTGAGAGTGGTTTTTACAGTGCCACCACAGTTCCACATCATTAAAACTCTGAGGTAAGCAAAATTTAAGAGGAAAAATAATGGTTACTACTAGTTATTTGCTTTAAGAAGCGTCTTAAACAGACTTTCAGCATTTCGTGATCATACAGAAAATAAACAGAAAGGCATGCTAATACTCAATTTCCTTCAAAAAAATTTACAACTCAAAAAAAAGGGAAAACTAGCAACCAAAAATATTCTCTCATACCATCCCCCCTCTCTCACTGTCCAAACAACATAAAACAACAACAAAAACCCCATATGATGGATGCAATAAATCTGCTATTAATATTCATAAGACTTTCACTCTGTGTTTTATTTTTAAATATGTATTAACACATACATGTTAAAAACGGAGAAATGCAGCCATAGAACCCTACGCCTCATCTATCAGTTTTAACACTATAATTTATAGGTTTTTTTTTTTTACCCTAAAACTGAAAATGCTCAGGATTCCTCTAAATAAATCTTTTCAAAATTGTTTAAAATTCTTCAACTTTGGTCACAAAACTTCTATGTTGCTTTTTCCTTTTAAATTCAAACTTCTTAAAAGAATAGCCTGAGCAGCACCATGTCTTCTCTACCCACTCTTCAAAATTCATTAAAAACACGCTTTTGTCCCTCACGGCTTATCTGTTTTGT
Organism: Trichechus manatus latirostris; assembly: GCF_000243295.1. Taxonomy (NCBI): domain Eukaryota; kingdom Metazoa; phylum Chordata; class Mammalia; order Sirenia; family Trichechidae; genus Trichechus; species Trichechus manatus. The sequence continues at coordinate 406,860 of NW_004444133.1, read as the reverse complement.
TCACCAAGTTCACCAACGATCCCACGCTATGTTTTACTTCTTATTCTCCTTGATTTAGACTACTCTTCTCACAGTCTCCTTTATTTATTCTTTGCTCACAATGTGTCTTCTTTCCTACTGTCCGTTCTTTCTTTTCCTACTGACGTCAAAATAGATCAGTCCCTTATAATCTCCAGTGTGAACACCCTATGGCCAAATCATGTTCCTAAAATGCTCTTTGCCATCTGTCCCCATCACTTTATTCACATACTTTTAATCCTCCATATACCACATCTTACTTACTATCTGATTGTTCTGTTCCAGTCAAATAACAATCTATGCATTATTTCCCACACAGTCTTATCTGCACTTTTATTCATGTTTTTACCCCTGTATGAAACATCTTCCTCTCTTGCTTTACACAGCAGATCCATCTCATCTAATTCCTCTCAACCTTCAGTGATTTGCTTCTCCTCTGACATCCTTTGTTGGAGGTAGCCAGAAGAAAACACTGGACTTCCAGTTTAGCATTTCACATGCTGAAGTGGCATAATATCCAGCTGATGACATACAGCAGGCAGTGAAACCACAGAGAAAGAAGCTCAGGAGAGATAAGGACTGGAGTAATATTATTTACACAAATCACCTGGCAGCCAGGATATGCTAACCTTAATTATTATGTATTTTCTTTATTGTGTCCTAGCCCCCCATTTGGAGGTAGGATCTTCTGATGGCAAAAGCACTACCTCATACCATTTTGTACTCCTAGTACAGTGTCACACATACAATGAAAGCTTAATATTGATGATGATATGATGATGATTATGATGATTAAACGATATTCCTGGCATTTCTGAAATAGAGGCTTGTAACATTTATTCACTAGACCCAAAAACTTCATATAGGTCTTAAAAGAGAAATCCAGTAAGGTATCATACTCTGGTAATTTTAATTTTGCTTTACTGCAAAAAACAAAAACAAACAAACAAAAAACTCTGGTCTTGGAGTAGCAATAAAGACAAGCTAAAAAGTGATTAAAATAAGAAAAAATCTCTCTTTGGTTTTTCTAAAGCTGTGACATGTGGACTAGTCTGTAAGCTCTATGTGGGCATAGACCACATCTATCTTATTACTGTTTTATCCCTATATCCTAGCACAATGCCTGGCACATAGCAGGTGCTAAGTAAGTGTTTGTGTAAAAGGAACGAATAAATTAAGAGATAAAGAACGTAGTCAATGTCACTGAACTGTGTATGTAGAAATTTTTGAAACAGTGTTATCTTTGGCTATGTGTATTTTCACCAAAAAAAAGGTTGAGAATTTAGAGGGTTAATATGTTGTGGGGTTGTTAACCAATGTCATAAAACAACATGTGTACTACTGTTTCATGAGAAACTATCTGTTCTGTAAGCCTTCACCTGAAATACAATAAAATATAAAAAAAAACCAAAAAACAAAAAAAAGAGATAAACTTAAAAAAAAAACGACGTTCTATTCTTTTAGCTTATGGTCCTGGCCAGTAAGTGTCAAAATTGTAATTAAACAAGTCAAGTTGAACAACTAGGGATCTCAGCAGCCAAAAAACTAGAACAGTTATTCTAACAATATCAGAGTTTTACAGAAATCAGAGAAATTTATCTTATTTATGTATTTAGGTAATCTATGTAAGTGATAGTTTAGTGATGCAGCTTATTTAAAGGTATGCTTACAGGAACTGTTATCAAAGTTTTTAAGATACTTAGTAGAGAGAAACAATTATATTTTATTCCCCATTATGTTATTCTCATGTAACACACCCCCTTCAGTTTTAACTGTATACTTTGTAAATACTTAGAAGAGTTAAGGCAATACACATTTAATATAGTCATTATTAATTACTAAAATGGTAATATTTTAAGAAGGGTAAGCAATTTAGATATAAAATTTCTAAAACATTTATTTTCTTAAAATAACAAGTTTTTCATGCTTACTGCTGTGTCATCAAAGAGGTTCAGTAAAGAAATTAGAAAGGCTCGTCTGTGTTGGCGGTTTCCACGGATCATGGAGTAAAGATGCGAACACAAAGCACTAGAGGACTCATCTTGTCTGAAACCCCTTACAGGATCTTTTAGGCATGTGTTGATTGCCTGTTGTACCTGGTAAGACATCTTCATACCAGCCACTGCTTTCATCTGAAATCAATAAAAGTCTCATTTTTGCCATGGAAATTAAAAGTCAAATTAAAAATATACTTTGAACAATATATTCTGAGGCTAACTTAATTATTTGGTTTTCTTATTTAAAGTAAAATCAAAGAATGCAAGTGCTGGAAGAACATTTTATATAAGACAAACCGAGGCCCAGAAGAGCCATTACTGCCAAGATCATAAAAGGTAGGGAATAAAACCCATACCTCTTGATTTTTAGTGTGATTGCTGGACTATCACCACTAGCTCATTCTTAGAGTTAATTTTAAACTAGGATAAACACCTTGGGGACAAACTTGGTTGCATATTTAGGAATATCATGAATGTGGGCAGGACATTGATCAGAGAAATAGTTTATCAAAGAAAAACATGTTTAAATTTGCATTTTACAATTTTAAAATACATACATGAATGAATCCAGCATATTTTTTGTCTATTTCCACAAGCTGCTGATCAGCCTTGTTCCGCATAGCAGGTTCTGGGTCTGTGCCCATAGCAATTAAATATGGCACACACTGGAAATAAAAATAAAGTATTTAAAAGACATCACAGTAGTAAAAGCTCTATATGTATCTCAACGTATGTTAAAACTCATTGTATATATGGAATATATGAATTTAACTTTATAGGCCTTCCCACAAAGTCTGTGTTTTTGTGTTCTTTGAAAAATGATTAACCTTTCTTTAGAAGTAGCTTAAAGCAAAAGCACTCGAGCATCAGCAAAAATACTGATGTGGCAAAATTTAAACAATGTCAGTGTAAATTTAAGGTTCTTCAAACATAAAGTACTCCTACACTAAGAATGTCCATTTAAGATTATGATATATACTTCAAATGCATAATTCAATAATTTTCCAAGCTTGACTGAATTTGTTATGTAAAGAGAACACAGGACAAAAAGTAATCTGTTTTCCATACTCAAAGCTAGAAAAATATAAAAATTTTTCCCACCAAGTAGATTTTAGATGTGGCTTCACTGGATAACTAGGACTTTGGTAACAGCCACATTCATTACCCTTCTGAAGTCACAAAACACCACTATTATGTTAAATGAATCTGAATCAGACAGCAGTGAAGTGGTCAGAAAAATGAAAAACAACTTTAAAAAAGTAGATACGGCACTAAATGCAAAGGGTGAGCATAGATTAAATCCTGAATCAGGGGGAAAAAAAAGTTATAAAGAATAGTAGCTTAAGTGGCAAAATTTAGCTTAAGCGTGTATAATATGTTATCAATGTTAAATTTCTTGAATTTGATAACTGTATTATGGTTTTGTAAGAGAATGTTCTTTTTGTTCATAGGAAATATATGCTCAAGTATGTAGAACGAAGTGGATTTGCACCTCCAACCTTTTGGTTAGTAGTCAAGTGCTCAAACATTTGTGCCATTCAGAGACTCTGAGTCATCAAGAAAAAGGTATATAATCATTAGTGTGCTTTGTTTGTTTCAGGACATAGGGAAGAACATAAAAACCAAAAATGAAACTCATTGCCCTCGAGTCAATTCCAACTCATAGTGACCCTATAGGACAGAGTAGAACTGCCTCACAGGGTTTCCAAGGCTGTAATCTTCATGGGAGCAGACTGCCATGACTTTTTCCCATGGAGCGGCTGGTGGGTCAGCAGCCAAGTGCTTAATCACTGTGCCACCAGGGCCCCTTTGGGAAGAACATAGCATATTTAAATACTAGCGTATTTTAGAAAAAATTCCAGGAAAAACAGCCAAAATAAAAATTCTAAAGGGTACAGGCTTTGGTTATATAATAAATTCACTTCTGTACCTTATGGCACTCTCCCAATCATGCCAGATGGTGCATACTACTAAATCAGCATGAGCTGCCATTCCTCAATAATGCTAATATATCTTTACTACATCATTTAATCCTCACAGTAGCACTCTGATGTGTTGGGTGGCTGATATTACCTCCAACTTACAGAAGAAGAAAATGAGTTCAGATTATATAATTTACTTCTCTGTGTACTAAAACTCCACTCTGTTTAACAGTTGGATTATACCCTTAAACCTACTTAACTCTCTTGACATTATATGCTTCTGGTTCTTAGGGATAAGTATAAATATGGATTAACACAAATCTATCATTCCTATTTAGAAAAATAATTCAAAATACATATTCTACTATTAGACATGGGAAGTTTGTTTAATAGAGGTATTATGACTATACCTACAAATACTTTGCAGTAATAACAACCGAAAAGACATTCTAAAACTTGGATTCTTAAGTTTAGGACAAAGAAGGTTCAAGACTGAGAGGAATATAAACCCCAAAACCAAACCAGTTGCCATCGAATCGATTCAGACTCATAGCAACTCCATGTATTTCAGAGTAGAACTGTGTTGCATAGAGTTTTCAATGGCTGTGGACATAAGGAGATATCCAGGTCTTTCTTCTGGGGTGCCTCCTGGGTGGACTCCAACTGCCAACTTTTATGTGGCTAAGTGCTTAATCGTTTGCGCCACCCAGGGACTCCCAAAAGGAATATAAGAACTACTTATTTTGCAATCACAATGTCATCAAATGACAACAATCTGTCTCTTTTAGTAAGTGCTGCTACAAAACATACTTACCTGAACTGGATGAATAAGACCTTGGTTTAGAGTCAATGCAATGACATTTAGGGCAAAGTGACGTACACTTGACTGGGTGTGAAAAAATGCCTCAAGCACCTGTTTGAGGTAAAGCTGCATGATGGAACTACTCATCCCTGAGGAAACATCTCCCATTTCTTTTAAATCTTCCTGTTTTGCAACTTTCTTCCCTACAAAAGGAAGCATAGGGTAAATACATATTAAGAGCATGTATACTAACTTTACATCACAAAATGTTGAATGGTTCATAGCGGTTTTCTTATTTTAAATTTTTCTTTCTTTTCTTTGGACTGTGTCAGAGGCCCCTTTGAGAATCTGATGAGAACTATAATCCTTTTCCTCCCTCAAAATGTTAATGCTTTCACACATATGAAATTTTACATACTATTTTAGGGAGTTTAAGAATACCCCAAAAGCCTAGTTATATACCTCAGCTTAAGGACCCTTCTATTTAGCTGAATTCCTTTATCTAACAGATAAGGAAATTTAGGTATCTGGATTAAAAAAAAAGAAAAAAAAAAAAAAAAAAAAAAAAAAAAAAAAAAAAGAGCCACAGAGATAGAGTATCATAGCTGTATGTAGCTGCACTGTGAAATTTAAAAATATATTTTCACTTACAGTCTCTATCTGCCTGCTGCATACGTGTATCTTCTTCTTGTAGGTAGGTCTGGAGGTTTTTTAACACTTGTATTTTTAAATTTACTGAGGAGTTCTTATCAGATAAAATATTATTATATAGATTCTTCACCTCTTGCTCGAACATTAGACTTGGATGCTGAATAAAGGCAAATCCTAAAGAAGAGGAAAAAAAATCTCTTGATATGTTCCTATTAAAATTAAACATAGCATTTAATGAAAATCATATAAAGTGCTCCTTTTTTCAAAAAATTAAAACTTAAAATGACTAATGCCAGTAGCCTTACCTAGAGAAGTATTAGAGCAGGTACTTCTTTCCCCATGAATTAAAAACAAGAAATTGTATTTCAAAGGAGAATTTCACACAAGAGGAAACCTTGAGGAGGGAGCAGGGCCTAGTGGCTAGGGGAGTGGATTAGGAGTTAGGAGTCTTGGGTTCTATTCCTGGCTCCACCACTGACTTGTAGTGTGACCTTGGGTGAATCACATAATCTCTCTGTGCCTCAATTCTCCATCTGTAAAATGGGGACAATAATATTTACCACCCACCTACCTCAAGGGGATGTTTTCAGGATTTAAGAGGTAATGTTTGTAAACATTTTTCAGATCCTTAGCAGAAGGCATTACGTCGGCAGTATTTAAAAAAAAAAAAAATTGAAATATATCTGATGAAAGAGAATGATTCTAAAATAAACTACTGCTAAAAATATATCTTCCATATCTTTCTCATACGGCATTGTAATGAAGCCACGATGCTGAATTCTATAATCATTAGTTAATAAGTGGCAAATTAATATTATCATCCATGTTTATTTGTATATAATGCTTATTTGAGAAAACAATGAAGATCCTTGAACAACATGGTAGCAAGTATTACTGATGCCAAATAAACTAAACTCAACACACAGAGTGATCAGATAACCAGCCCAAGGTCACACAGGATAACTATGGCCTAGGCAAGATGTCTTTTATTAACTGGTCTAAAGGCACTATTTTCTGAGTAGTACTGCTTCTTTAAGTTAGAGTAAAATTTCTACTATTTGTCCTATGAATTAGCTGTAAAACTATTAGTATTGCCTCTCCAATTAACTTCTGGCCAGACTGAATATTTCAAAGGCCCATAATGGACTGAATATTTTACTGATACAAATGCCTAGTAAGTGATATCTGAATTTTTACCATTCTTGCTATATTTTCTGAAAGGGAAGAAGGAGGAATAAAATAATAAGATTTAGATTTATTTTAAAAATATTAGTAAACACAATTTAATGAGGCTTAGTAACTTAGAATCTTTTATTACCCATTTTTGTTCTGAAGACTGTAATACAAAGTGACTGATCATGTATGTTAATTAAGTTACAAACTTTGTTAACGCTATCTAATTAGAGTTTCCAAATAAGTTATTAACCTTACTGGGTAGCTTTACATATATCTGCAAAAAATTACTTGGGCAGTCTATTCATGTATTTTTTAAAAGTACACTCAATTCAGGCACTTTAATGCTACCTTTCTCATATTTCTCCTATATTCTAATTTCTTTCCAGATAAGCCACACAGACCTAACCTTTTACAAGAACATGTTTTTAATGTATCAGTGCTTTTAGAAAATAATATGAGATATGTATACATTCACACTGTTCCTTTTGGGTTGGTTACTATGTGATTCTATATAAATAAAAGACTAAGTAGACTACTCATTACTTTAAATCAGAAGTGGTAGAGACATAAAATGACAAAGTTTTGTAATGAAAAAGAACAATTAAAAAAAATACTTGTACATCATCTTTCTTTATTAAAGTGATTTAATGATACTCTTAAGAAACTCTATGAAGTAGGGATAGGGACAGTATTGACTCTATTTTACTAATGAGGAAACTGATAAACAGAGAAGTTAAGTGACTTGTGCAAAGTCACCCAGGAAGTCACTGGCTGAGCTAAGAATGAAACCCAGGTGTTTTAACCCTGGTCCTTATTATTCCAGACACCAGACTCTACTGCCAACAGAAACATATTTAAATAAATCAATAATTTAAACTCACAATATCTAAAAATTTGCTCCACCCCACAAACAGCTAAAAACTACAAAGAAATTTAAAGACTAAACTCACCTAGACCAATGATGGCTTTTGTTTGTACTTCTTCATCCGAATGTTTTGTAAAATACATTAATAGTTCAAGTACTTTATCCTTTATGTTAACCTAAGGGGGGGGAAACCACATTAAAATGTGTTCAAGAAGAGTAATTTAGATCAGTTTTCTACTATGAAGGGGGAGGGAAAAAAAAAAAACACATGTGAACTCTACTAAAAAATAAATCAACAATTCTATATATTTTAGAACAGTGGTATTCAAAGTATTGGTCTTTGACTATAGCTTGTGTCAAAACGGAAATCAATATACCTCTTTTCTCACTGAGAAAGTCCCCTCCCCGCCAAAAAAAAACCAGTCAGCTTCTGATCTAAACAGTGGGTCCATTGTCACAAAGCTGATATAACTTGTGAGGTAAACTTCTTACCTTGTCACAGACCAGTAACAAACAGCTCATACATCAGCAGCCAGTCCACGCTTTGAGTGGATTTAGAATTCTCATTAAACCAGACTACTCTAATGCCTCCTCCATCCTGGGTCATTATGCTCATTCTCAGCTCACATAGCCACATAGTTCTAGTTTTTACAGCATACTAAGTAATCATGATGATCTTTACCTTACTGTTGCCTTTAAAATCTTCCAGATCAAAATCAAAATGCCGACATAGTGCTCCAACAGTGAAAAGGGATCTAAGAAGTGCTGGTTTGTTTGTTAGAAGTGAAGTATTATTTGGGTCCTCCTGGTGCTGACTTTTTAATTTTGAAATGGCACCTAATAAAAATAAGTAATATTTATTTATTACAAACCCTATATCCTTGAATTACTATGTTCAAATAATTACTACTAATTAATTATAATTAATGTCTGCTAATGCTTCTAAGAATTAAATACGACTAAAATTAAGAGGGCACTCCTTAGAGCCTAAAATAATTAATTTAAAATTAATATTTAAAATTTACTTAAACCGTGAGCAGAAAATTTACCAACCTTTTACTTATGAAGAGATACATTTCAAAAGTAATCATAGTGGATTATTAAGGGAATACAAAAGATACTAGAATCGACTGCCTCTGAGAGTCAACCACGGAGGACAATCTCACCTCTTACAATTCCCTTGATGCTATCCCTTTCTTTGTCAGATGTGTTGAAAATGAGTTAGGCACAGTGCACGACCTAGTAGAATAATTTTAAAGCCCAGGCACTGAACTTACCATAGTATCTATTGAAACAGGCCCACACAAATTTAAAATTTTGTGTCACTTTATTTACAACAGCCCCAAGACAGCTCACACAATGCTGCACTACCTAAAAGATACAGAAAATGTTATCGTTTAGACAAAAGTCAAAGACAAAAGTAAAAATATTTATACTACATTAAAAATTTACCTTTCACATGTATGTACTTTTGACATGTAAGAAAATACACTGGAACTTAATTTTGACACATGATGCTATAAGCTATCATTTGCAAATTATATACGTATCAGTACAGAGATAGTAAACCGAATGCTTACAGTCATGCCATATTTGATGATAAGCTTCATTAGATCTTCTTCAATAGTGGCAAGGAAAGTTTCACTTGGATGCTCCATTAGTGGTACAACCAGCTCTAGGATTTTTGCAACATTGCAGATAACCATGAAATCATTTTGTGTCTATAAGGATAAAATTAATGTTTTATAAATATCCAAAACCAGAAAAGAAACTATAAACAGCTTTATATATTTGGAAGTACAGAAGTATTATGTATATAAAGTTTCAGTACAAATAAAGTCTATTAGAAAAGTTTTCTTTTTTTTTTTTTTAAAAAGGGATGAAGGGAGTGTCAGGAACCTGGATTCTAGCTCTGCCATTAACTTATTGTGTGACCTTAAGGGTCACTTAGTCACAGTGCTACAGTTATTTATTTTTTTTCCCTAGAATTCAATACAAGTCAATAGTAAACTAAGGTGCTTAAACATTAACAGCATTTTACAAAGACTGGTATACTTTTCAAATATAGTCTTTTTCATATTGGGGTATGTTAACCCAACAGTTTTCAACCAGGGGCAAGCTGCCACCCAAGGGATATTGGTCAATGTCTAAAGACTTAAGCGTTTGGCTAATCAAAAGGTCAGCAGTTCAAATCCACCAGCCTATGGGAGCAATTCTACTCTGTCCTACAGGGTCTCTACGAGTCGGAATGACTAGATGGCAACGAGTTTTAAAGACATTTTTGGCTTTTACAGCAGTGGGGGTGGTGGTAGTGGAAGGGATGCTACTGGCATCTAATGGATAGAGGCCAGGCCAGGGATGCTGCTAAACATGTAGAGAACAGTTCCTGACAACAGAGAATTATCTGGCCCAAAATGTCAACAGTGCCAAGGCTGAGAAACCCTGTGTTAACTCTTTTTATGATAAGTATAAATGTAGAATCCCATAAACAGGTATAAGGCTTCTTTAATTTTAAAATTTAGACATATTTTTTCTTTGATTAAAAAAGTAGTCATGTGTTTTCAAAATAAGTAGTACATTAATGAAAAAAAATCGGAAGGTACCAAAGGGTTTACAACGAAAAGTCTCTTATCCATGTCCTCCTCCCACCCCATTGCCCTCCCCAAAGGCAACCAAAGTTACTAGTTTTTTTTTTAATGGATTAAGGCTTTCAACATACAATTTTATTCAGCCAAGCTACCATTTCTCATTCTTAACAACAGATTACTGACATTCATTTTGAACTTTTTGAGCTATTACCCTAAAAAATTTGGACTTTTTGGATTTATTAATGCTTTGCCATTTACGTTGCAAATATTTTTTCTTATTGTTTGCCCTTTTAATTTTTTTTTTTTAAACATGTAAAAGGTCCGGAGTGCTACATTGTTCCAATGCTTTTATGTTTAGAAAATTCTTCTCTATCTTGAGGCCAGAACAATACTCACTTATATTTTATTTGAGCTATTTTAAAACTACATTTTTAACCCGTATAGAATTTATTTTGGTGTATGTTCTTAGGTAAGAATATAAATTTCATTTTATTCTAAATGGATAACCAACTTTCCTAGCACCATTTATTGAAGAGGCAGTCCTTTCTCCACTCATTTTTAATATCGTCTATACTATCCGTAACATTTTATATATATTAGGGTTTGTTTCTGTCACTTCTTCCAGCACACTAAGCTCTTCTCTGTTTCAGCACTTTACATAGTCTGTTCTTTCTGTCTAGCACTTTGCATTCTGTTCTTCATGCAGATGCTTTAGTTTTGGGCTCACGTGTCCTTTTATCCAAGAGGGCTTTTCTGACCAACCTATCAATTTTTAATTATTTATTTGCCATAATCACAACCATTTTATTTATCAAGTTGTTCCCACCACCTAGGACAGTGCCTATCACATGGCTGGCTCTCAGTATATGCTCTTGGAATGAATTAATGCACCTGGCTCTCCCTCTGAACTCTCAAATTGATTCTAATACAGTCAAAGGAGTCCTTTTACTTGGAATGTCCAGGACTGGGTTATTCCAGCTTAATGTTATTTCTGGAGACGAGGTATCTTAAGTTCAAAAAGAGTTCAGTGATTGGTAACAAAATATTACAGTGCAACTTCCAAATATGTCTTACCCACTAAAGCACGAATAACTGAGAACTACCCTTCCACGACATGGATGAACCTTGAAAACATTATGCTGAGTGAAATTAGTCAATCACAGGATGACAAATATTGTATGATTTCACTAATATGAAATACCTAGAATAGGCAAAGGTATAGAAATTGGAGTTTAATAGTGGTTACCAGTGGCAGAAGGGATGGGGAAATGGGAAAGGGGGTAGTTATTGTTTAGGGAGCATTGAGTTTTTGTTTATAGGGATGGAACATGTGGCAATGGAAATTGGTGATGGTTGCACAACATGATTGATGTAATTAGTTTCACTGAGTTGTATACATGAAAAATGTTGAACTGGCAAATGTTATATTCTCTGTAGTTTTACAATAATAATAAAAAAAAGAACGAAAAAACATTTTGGACTTTTTGAACTTATTACCTTATTACTGTTGATGGCAACACAGAAATGCTACTGTTCCCTGTCATTCCACATTACCACCCCTTTAAGCAATAGAAGATGAGTTAAAGTGGGTGTAGTAGGGACAACAGAGTGTTTTTTGGGGTATTATAAGATAAAATTCATTCAGAGCAATTGCTAAACTTTTACTTAAAAAATGCAGAAGCATTTTTCAAAATTTCTCTTAATATTATTGGCTTGGAAAATCAAATAAAAGAAATATCTTAAAATTGAGAAGAAAAATTCAAAGAAAGATGGAAATAATAAAGGAAAAGAGCAGAAGTCAAATGATACGGCGAAGAAATGCTTGAGAACAATACAATGTAAGATGGTTTAATAGCTAAAATATTTAAAGAGCTTTCAAAAACTGAAGAAAAAATAAAAAGACTCACAATTCAAAAGTAAAATGGACACATGGTACAAACAGTCAATTCACATGAAAAGCAAGTCCAAGTGGTCAACATTATATGAAAAGATGCTCAACTTTCACGGAAGCCAGCGAAAGGGAAATCGAAGCAACAATGAACTATTTCATTAAACCCGTTACAACTATTCCTTTACACGATTTACTACATCTATTTCATTGGCAAAGGCTACAAATAATAATGACATCGACTGTTGACGGGGAGCAGGGAAAAGACCAGTATATACTCCTTTCCAAAGAGCCTATAACACATGTCCACCAGCAATCTGGCAAAATCTATTAAAAAATAACAACAAAAAGATTCGCTCAAGCTAACAAGTTCATTCCTTAGACTCTATCACAGAGAAATAAAAGCATTAGCACTTAAAGATATATGAATAGAAATGTTTACTAAGGAATCATTTGTAATGGCCGTCAATGGGAAACAAATGTATGCAACTAACAGTGAAATGTTTAATAAATCAAGAGACACTTGTAACATGGATAGTAAGTAGTCATTTAATAGACTGAGTCAGATATATTCCAGGAGACTTGAGATTATTAAATATGCCAGCAGATATGCGTACGTTGTTGTTAGGTGCCATCGAGTTGGTTCTGACTCACAGCGACCCTGTGTACAACAGAACGAAACACTGCCCAGTCCTGCACCATCCTCACAATCGTTGCTATGTTTGAGACCACTGTTGCAGCTACTGTGGCAATCCATTTTGTTGAGGGTCTTCCTCTTTTTCACTGACCCCCTTTCTCCAGGGACTGGTCCCTTCTGATAACATGTTCAAAGGACTTGAGATGAAGTCTTGCCATCCTTGCTTCTAAAGAGCATTCTGGCTGTTCTTCTTCTAAGACAGATTTGTTCGTTCTTCCAGTAGTCCATGGTATATTTAATATTTGTCACTAACACCATAATTCAAAGGCATCAATTCTTCTTTGGTCTTCCTTATTCATTGTCTAGCTTCCGCATGCGTTTATGAGGCAACTGAAAATATCATGGCTTGGGTCAGGCGAACTTTAGTCCTCTAAACTGACATCTTTGCTTTTTAACACTTCAAAGAGGTAGATATGTGTACAAGATGGGCCAATTTTTTTAAAAAACCTGGTTAACCATTTAAGTATGTGTATGTGTCTGGTCAACCATTTATGTATATGTATGTATGGATGTCAGCAGAGACTCTGAAACTTACTCTTGACTGGAGAGTAGCTAAAGTGATGGAAGAAATGATGAAGCAAAAGAGTTGAATGGAAGATTTCAAAGGGTGGCTCGATTAGACAAAGTAAAGTTATAATGAAGTGTGCAAAGATCTGGAGTTAGAAAACCAAAACGGAAGAACACACTCGGCATTTCTCTAGCTGAAAAATTGAAGAAAAAATTCAAGCCTCGAGTTGCAATACTGAAGGATTCCATGGGCAAAATACTGAACAAAGCGAGAAACATCAAAAGAAGATGGAAGGAATATACAGAGTCATTGTACCAAAAAGAACTGGTCAAAGTTCAACTATTTCAGGAGGCAGTATATGATCAAAAACCAGTGGTACTGAAGGAAGAAGTCCAAGCTGCAATGAAGGCATTGCCAAAAAACAAGGCTCCAGGAATTGAGACAATACCAATTGAGATGTTTCAACAAATGGATGCAGGACTGGAGGTGCTGACCTCGCTATGTCAAGACATTTGGAAGATAGCCTCCTGGCCAACCAACTGGAAGAGATCCGTATTTGTGCACATTCCAAAAAAAGGCGATCCAACAGAATGTGGAAATTACTGAACAATATCATTAATATCACACGCAAGTAAAATTTTGCTGAAGATAATTAAAAAATGGTTGCAGCAGTACATCGACAGGGAACTGCCAGAAATTCAAGCCGTAGGACGAAGGATATCATTGCTGATGTCAGATGGGTCCTGTCTGAAAGCAGAAAATGCCAGAAAGATGTTTACCTGTATTTTACTGACTATGCAAAGGAATTCGACTGTGCAGATTGTAACACATTATGGAAAACATTGTGAAAAACGGAAATTTTAGAACACTTAATTGTGCTCATTCAGAACCTGTATACAGATCAAGAGCAGTCGCTTGAACAGAACAAAGGAATACAATCTGGTTTAAAAACAGGAAAGGTATGCGTCAGGGTTGTATTCTTTCACCATACTTATTCAATCTGTATGGTGAGCAAATAATCTGAGAAGCTGAACTATATAATAAGGAATGCAGCATCAGGATTGGAGGAAGACTCAGTAACAACCTGTGAAATGTAGATGACACAACCTTGCTTGCTGAAAGCGAAGCACTTACTGATGAAGATCAAAGATTACAGCCTTCAGTATGGATTACATCGCAACATAAAGAAAACAAAAATCCTCACAACTGGACCAATAAGCAACATCATGATATACGGAGAAAAGATGGAAATTGTCAAGGATTTCATTTTACTTGGATCTATAATCAATGCCCATGGACACAGCAGTCAAGAAATCAAATGACATATTGCATTGGGCAAACGTGCTGCAAATGACCTTTTTAAAGTGTTAAAAAAAGAAAGATATCACTTTGAGGACTAAGGTGTGCCTGACCGAAGCCATGGTATTTTCAGTTGCCTCATATGCATGTGAAAGGCTGGATGATAAATAAGGAAGACCGAAGAAGAACTGATGCCTTTGAAACATGGTGTTGGTGAAGAATACTGAATATACCATGGACTGCCAGAAGAATGAACAAGTCTGTCTTGGAAGAAGTATAGCCAGAACGCTCCTTAAAAGTGAGGACAGTGAGACTTTGTCTTGTGTACTTTGGACGTGTTATCAGGAGGGATCAGTCCCTGGAGAAGGACATCATGCTTGGTAAAGTAAAGGGCTACGGAAAAAGAGGAAGATCCTCAACAAGATGGACTGACATAGTGGCTGCAACAATGGGCTCAAACATAGCAATGATTGTGAGGATGGCACAGGACCGGGTAGTGTTTCATTCCATTGTATACAGGGTTGCTAGGAGTTGGAATCAACTCAGTGGAACCTAACAACAACAATACCTGTGTCTATGACTATAGAAGCAAGGATAAAGCATGGAAGGATATGCCAGGTTCTTTATCCTGAGAAAAGGAAGAATAAAGACACGGGAGTAGGGACATAAAAACAAAAAACATCCAAAAAGGTGTCTATCATGTATAAGATGGTCTTATTTAAATAAAACTTTATATTATAAATATATATACGCATAAAAAATGCACAAAATGTTTTGAAAGTGAACTTAACGGTAAGAAATACTGACTCAAAATAAAAAAAGAGCTATTTATACAGGTTACATTATAGTCCAGACTCTAGAGGTAAACAGACACGTGGTTAAAGTCTAGCTTTAGCACTAATTAACTGTGTGATATTGGGCAAGTTACTTATATTCTCTAAGCCTACATTTCCTTACTGATAAAACTGGAATACTACTACTACTTACTTCACTAAGTGAATGAGATAATGCATATAAAATTCTTTTCCATTCCTGGTGCTATGCTTACTACATATTAGCTATTACTACTGGCCACAGAATCCATATTAACCAAGTTATTTCCGGATATAATACAAAAGATAGAATTAGGGTTTCAGAAATATTATATGTTGTTTTTATGTACTTTTTATCCTATGCTACTCTCTTCAGTTCTTAAAATGTTCTTATGAAGTCCTGAGATTTTCACCTAGAACTTTTATTTAGGTAATTTAAGTTGCTAAAACAAAAAGAAAGACCATAGCAACAAAACCTAGTAGAGATCAGTTAAAATTAGCTTTTTAGGAACATTGAGAACTAGTACATGAAAAACTGTTTATATTTTTAAGTTGTTAGAGTATTTTCAAATCTAGCATTTGTAGTAAGGCACTTAACTCACTATACTATTTGTCATATATTTTTTTAATCTCACTTATTTGCTGGGTTATTTTTCTTAAGGTAAGTTTTACATAATTTTTTTATTTTATTTTAGGAAAACATAGTATGTATTAATATTCACTTAAAATGACAGTCTAACCATGTCTGGTATGATACTAAGTTTTCCTTATTCAATATATTGCTCTATTATTAAAATACATAAAATAGAAATAAATAGTTAAATTAAGTCTACTTTCACTAGATGTATCATCGTAGGATCCTGCTAGTTTAAATAAATAGTTATTAACATAATAAAATGTATTATTAGTGACAAAGACAAATGAAAAACACATTTAAAATCCAACAGATAGTAAATTTCTCAAAAACAGAAACTCTACCTCATTCACCTTTGAGTTCTTAACAACTGCTACAAGATTTACAAAGCATCTACTGAAGGTTTGGCTTAAGGACTTACAGAGAAATGGGGCTTGAACCTTATGCAGTTGTAACGTATGAGAAAACTGATGTTTGCAGATAACTTGCAACAAATATTAGAACCTGTATTTTGAGTAAATGACACAATCGATTTGTCAGTGAAAATGACTGTGATCTGTCATGAAAATGTGGTTGACACTTATGCAAAGTCTAAATTTAACATACTACATATCTTACGTAAGAAACAAAAATAAGACAGCTCTATACTTACACTACATTTAGTGGTAAGGTATGGCTGCATAGTCATGGCATGTTTAACCATGAGCTGGGGTCTTATTTTGCTGAATAAGAACAGAGTGGTTATGCAAGCTACCAATCTTCCAGAATTCACACCTTTATTGTCAGAGTCTGGAAAAAACAAACAGAAATAAGACACTAAAATATGACAAGGCAGTGGAAATTATACAGAATATTATTTAAGTTACTCAGTATTATCCCCTGAACAGATTCAGTATATGCCTCAATATAGAGAGACTGGCAGTTGTTATGATACTAAACTTTCCACATCACGTTTTTTTCATTATAGAAATTATGTATACTCAGGATAAAGGGCAAACACCTAGGGAAAGCAAGTTTTCCACTAAGCGGAGTAGAAGTGAAATTAAAAAGCAGGATAGAAAGTTGGAAGTTTAGGGAGTAACTTGCTGTTGGTTATCTCTAAAAATGGATGAAAGAACATGAGAAAAAGAATTAGCAAAGGAATAAAAAACGATTTAGTTGAGATGGTACTGTGTTTAAGGGTACTGAGAAGAAAGAGATGTTGCCCTGGTAGAATATGTTAAAAGATGGAGTGACAAAAAAGGGGATGGACTAATGGCTATATTAGAGAGGCAGAGAAAATGCTGTTCACATGGGAGGAAAATGTTGTTAGTTAGCAGACATACTGGTTCATAGGAGGCAAACTAATTTTTAGAGAAGATTAACAAGTTTTTAACACAAAGTGACACCACCATCACTCCTAATGGGGGAAAAATAGGGGAAACAGAACAGAGAGATAAAAGGAAAAGGAGATACACATGAGAAATGAGAAAAACATGAAAGTAAAAATAAACTGCATAGAATATATAAAGAACATCAACAATTTCCTGAGGTGCCATATGGTACCTCTGTTAAAGAATATAGACCCCAATTCTAGAGAATGACAGAGGCTGACTGTTGTTCTTCATTAATGTGCATTAGATGAAGGGAAGTAATGTTAGTCTTGTGTGTTTTAAGTACTAGGTATCAATTATCACTTATATTTTTATATAATGATTTATATTTTGATTAGTAACTTCAGATTTGTGACTGAAAAATAATAAAAAATACAAGAGAATATATTAAGTATTTAAAGAATTTGTTAATTGTAAAAACACAGTTTTCTAGCTCAAGATTAAGCAAACTTTTTATGACAACTACACCTTCTCTTTACTTATCGACTATCTCTTTACCTGACATTTTGCCTTTATGACAATAGTAAAAAATCCACTATCTGACTATTTTGCGCATTAATGGTGTATGTCTGGCAGTAACAAATGCTGAGGTGGAAGGGGAGAATAATGCTGGTTGTGATGGGTTAAGTTTATGTGTCAACTTGGCTGGGCCATGATCCTGAATGGTTTGGTAGTTATGCAATGATGTACTTTGACAGTTATGTAATGATGTAGTCATCCTCCATTTTGTTGTCTGATGTGGTCATCCTGTAATTTTCACATAACACTGATTCATGTAACAACTTGGTCTTTGGAACCTACCCATGTCAGCAAATGAGGGCAGGGTGTATAAATAATATTAGAAATATAATAAAAATCTTTTAAAAACATTTTAAAAATAGTTGAAACAATTTCATTTTGAGAGAAAATTTTATATGATTTAAAAGGTTATCAAACAGTTTTGTGATGGGTGGCATTAACTAAATACATATAAGCCCTGGATTTATCTTAATTCCTGTTCAATATGACATCTAATATTATATAATATTGAAAGATAATGTGAACAGATGAGGTTTATGCTTTTATTACACTGTTCTAGATAATCTTAATCAAGCTTAACAATATAATCTATAATGGAACATCAAATCAGTATCTATAAAACAAAAAAAGATTATATTTAGAAGAGAAGAAATTAATTATTAAGCTCAGGAGGGTCAAAAGCAAAAATGAGAACTGTGCCCACAGTATTTTAAAATAAAAAATGAACTTAATGACCAATACATAAAATGGCTTACCAGCTAGCGATTCCTCATATTTAAGAATGTGCTCAACTAGGTTATCAACAAGTTGAGTACAAGCTTTCTTCACAGGTTTATATGAGGAATCCTCTTCAGACTTCAACAACTATATATGCACATATAAAAAAAAAAATCCCAGTATAATTATTCATTAGGTAATAAGAACATAAATGCATTAAATGCACCCATAAGTAATAGGCTTTTCATTAACAATTTAATACTAAAGTGCAAATTAACAAATACAACAAAAATTTATGACAAGTGTTTTAAAATATTTTATAAACCAGTAAATTTACAAATACTTTCAAACAATTTTAGTATGAAGTTACTTAATTGCCAGGTACAGGACCTAAGGTAGGATATGAAAGGAATGAGAAAGGTTACTTTCTTTTTTCCCCATACTCTAACCAGTAACAAGGAGGACCACTCAATTCTAGTTGAATTATTTAAAAAAATTAGAATGCCATTCCTCATTATTTCAACTCCTGTGATGTCTAATAAAAGAATATTATGGGTCAATATACTTCTTTTATATAATTGTAACTACATCTGGATTACACCTCTTGTAATTATAATACATAAGGCTAGATTTCTTCTTTGTGACAGAGCAACCAAATATTATCCTTTGCCAAATCATTAATAAACAACACACTCTTACTACGGCCAAAAAAAAAGGGGAAAAGAAACTAAATCAATCTTTTCTAATTACAGGTCGATGGCAAAGTTCTCTCAGGTACTTTTTATTGCTAATAAAGAATAGCTAATACAATTCTGAGGATATTAAGGGAGTCAGCATGTAAATGTATTTGATTTCTGTGAAGAGTTCCAGCACTGTCCAGTATAACTTTCTACAATGATGGAAATTTATAGATGGATTCTATACATGTACTGTCCAATGTGGTAGCCCTGGGTGGTACAAAACAGTTAAGTGCTCAACTGCTAACTAAAAGGCTGGCAGTTCTAACCCACTTAGAGGTGCCTCAGAAGACAGGCCTGGCAACCTGCTTCTGAAAGTTCACAGCCTGGAAAACCTCATGGAGCACAGTTCTATTCCACACACATGGGGTCACCATGAGTCGGAATCGACTAACAACAACAGCCACATGTGGCTATTAAGCACTTGGTATGTGGCTAGTGTGACTGAGGAATTGAACTAAAATTTAAGATTCAATAAATAAAAATTTTAAAAACCATATGTGGCTAGTATTGGACAGCTCAAGTTTACACTTTTACTACAAGACACCTGGATGATTAAAACAACTAATAACAATCAGAATAACATTAAGAGGAATAAATTAAATAAGGAAGACAGCTTCAATTTACCCAATTTTAACTCTGAAATGCAAATTCTCCTTGTCCCACTCCTCTATAACTCACTTCCTTAAGCAGTATTAAAATCACATGCTAACCTGTTTTTCAGAAGGCAGGAGTAGAAAATTTGCCTCACAAGCTGATTTTTTTTCCCTTCTAAGACATAAAGCACAGAGAAATGTACTAATCATAAACTGTGGTACATGACACACTATCACCACTGGCCTTTTTAATTGATTTATTTATAAACATAATGATGCGCTGTGAATCCAACTCAAGAATAAGAACACTTGCAATAACTTGTATTTCCCAATGTATTCCTTCCCTTATCCCATCTTCCTGTTTCACTCAAGGTAACCACTATCAGAATTGTTATCATCTCCTTGTTTTATAAAAATGCCTAAACTATATACTTTTTTACAGTTTTGGTTAATTTTCAACTTTTAAAAAAAGGTATCATACTGGATGTAGTTTGCTGGGATTTGCTTTCTTCACTTTAAGTTACTAGCTAGAGTCCATGTTGCTGCATGTAGTTGTATATTACTGTTCATTTTCATAGCTGTACAATAGTCAGCTGTGTGTGTCTATATCACAATTCATTTATCAATTATTCAGTAGATAGGATATATATAGTTTTAGTGGTATACTAAGCATTCTTATACATGTCTCCCGGAGCACATACGGGAGATTCTTTCAGGTATACACCTTGGAGTGGGATTGCTAAGTCATAAGCTATCTGAATGCTCAACTTTATACACAATAATGCTAAACTCTTTTTCAAAGCGACTGTAGTATTTTCTTAATCATCAGCAATGTTTAAGAGATACTATTTGATCCATTTCTTCTCCATCATTTGTTATTGTTTGACTATTCAATTTTTCTAAATCAAAAGAGTGTAAAATGGTAAATACAAATAGAGGGTCAAACACCTTATTGCCACAGGTGCTATTTCCTTTCTGAAATGCCTATTCATGAGATTTACCTATTTTGCTGCTGGGTCTCTTGCCTTATACTGGTTTTTAGGAGAAGAGTTCTTTATATACTCTCAGTATTAATCTTCTGCCGGTTGTATGTATATCAAATACTTTCTACTAGTTTGTGACTTGTGTTTTCACTTAATGATGGCTTTTGATTCATAAATGTTCTTCATTTTAATGTAGTGATATTTATCAGTCTTTTAAGGTTAATGCTTTTTGTGACTTGAAGGTAAAAAAATATATTCACCCACATTTTCTTCTGAAAGTTTTAAAGTTTTGCTTTAATCTACATGGCGTAGATTTTTGAGTTGAAGTAGGAATCAATTTTTTAAAAAACTTCCTTATGGACAGCCAATTGTTGAAGCTCCATTTACTGAAAACTTCTTCTTTCTCCATAATCTACAGTGCCACTTCTGTTTTATAGCTAGTATATCGTATATGTGTAGGCCTGTTTTTGGGATTTCTATCTTGTTCCACTGGTCTATTTAGTAATGTACTGTCTTAATTTAATTACTATAGCTTTAAAAATAAGTCCTGATATTTTGCAAGGCAAGTCAGTGCTCCTGCTTTTTCAGAAGTGACTTTATTATTACTTCTTTGCTTTGCCATATACATATACATAGACATGCCTGACAAATATTTTTTGCTCCTGTGTTGATGAGATCTCTTTTAACATGTTCCCATTTCCCAAATCTGTCTGGGAAGAAGTACAGCCAAAATGCTCATTAGAGGCAAGGATGGCAAGACTTTGTCTCACATACTTTGGACACATTATTAGGAGGGACTTGATAATGTGACATTATGCTTGGTAAAGTAGAGAGTCAGTGAAAAAGAGGAAGACCCTCAACGAGATGGATTGACACAGTGGCTGCAACAATGGCTTCAAACGTAATAACGATTGTGAGGATGGTACAGGACTGGACAGTGTTTTGTTCTGTTGTACACAGGATTGCTATGAGCTTGAAGTGACTTGATGGTACCTAACAACAGCAACAACATTTGGGATGGTTTTCATTTTAGGTTTTGTAGTTTACTCTCTGTCAGATTAAAGAATTTGCATTTTATTCCTAGTTTACTGAAAGTTATCTTCAAGGGTATTAAATTTTATAAAAAATGTTTTTCCTGTGTTCTCTGAGATGATTATACTTACTTCTTCTTTAATGTTCAATCATACACAAACATATCTTGATGTTAAGCCATCCTTGCACTCATGATGTAACAATATTTACCGTATTTTTACGCAAGTAACATGTGCCTTCTATGTTTGTTTGCCAACCGCTCCCTCTCCCTGTGAGGTATTTTCATGCTATGCTAGTATTTTTAACAGCAACATGTAATAAAAATTGCACAGAGGCCCTAATGAAAATACCTCGGAGGAGGGAGTGGTTGGCAAACAAACATAGAAGGCGCATGTTATTTGCGTAAAAATATGGTAATCAAATTTCATTTTTTTTAAACATTATAATTCAGTCTGCTCATTTAAAAAATATTTTTCAAAGGCATCAACATCCCAATTATATAGGTACTTTTTAAAAAACTCAACATTTTAATATTTTATTATGAAAAATTTCAAACATACAGGTAAGTTGAAAGAATTTTATTGTAAACATCTTCTACCTACCATCTAAATTCCACCATTAATATTTTACTGTGCTGGGATATATACATGTATGTATACATACACAAACCCTCTATCCATCTTATTTCTGATGCATTTCTAAATTAATTACAGACTTCAGTATACTGCCTTTTCATATAAAATTTTGAGACAAAATTTTTGAGATAAACTTTACATGCAAGGAAATGCACAAATCTTTAGTGTACATTTACTCAGTTTTGTCAAATGCATTCACCATTTTTAACTCACCCCCTTACCAAATTACAGAACAGTGGTTCTCAAACTTCAGCTTGCATTAGAATCTTCTGGAGAGCTTGGTAAAATACAGAATTATGGGCCCTATCTTGGAGTTTCTGATTTAGGTCTGGGGTGGGGCCTGAGAATTTGCTTTTCTAATACGTTGCCAGGTAATGATGATCACTTTTAGAACCAGTGATATAGAACATTACCATAACCCAGAAAGTTTCCTCATGCCCCCTTCCCAGTCAATCTCCTGTCCCCTGTAACTACTCTTCTGATTTTTTCCAACACAGATTATAAATGGAACCATATACACTCTTCTCTGTAAGGCTTCTTTCGCTCTGCATAATGTTTTTTCTTCATCTATGTTGCTGCATGTATAGATAAGTTTGTTCCTTTTTAATGCAGAGTAATATTAAATTATATGAATACACTACTGTTTGTTTCATATCTACTTACTGGTTGATGAAGATACAGAAAGTTTGATTATAAAATTCAAGGAGATCTTGCTTAGGATTATAAAGGCCAGAAACAGATAAGAGTTATCTTTACGTTGCTTCACTGTTTGTATTTTATTCACAAATTAAAAAAGAATCATAGTCTTGGATCATGAGCAATTAAAATGAACGGCATTGTAAAATGAATTCAACTTCTGTGTACCTAGAAAGGATTATGATCGTGCTTTTTTGAAGGCTGTTATGCAAAGCTTCTTAGAAAAGCACTAAATCTACAGTGGTAGTTTAAATGAACTGGATCACCATTTAGAACTTAAAAAAGAAAACTGAGGATCTTTGTGATAGAATTTATTCTTTCACACACTACTGAGGAAAGGCAAAAATGACAAAAAACTATAAAGTCATTAAAAGTTATAAAGGAAATGATAGCTCTATACATTTAAAAAAGTATAGATATATGACATACTAATATAATTATTTAGTCAACAAACAGTTTGGTGCATCTGTGAATTTGAAGGTATTTTATGTAATGCTTAAGGTTACCTAAAAAAAAACCAAATAACCAAAATAAACCTGCTGCTGTTGAGTCAATTCCAACTCACAGTGACCCTATGGGACGGAGGAGAACTGCCCCTTAGGGATTCCAAGGAGTGGCTGGTTGATTCGAACCGCCAACCTTTTGGTCAGCAGCCATAGTTCGCCATAGCTCTTAACCACTGTGCCACCAGGGCTTCTAAGGTTACATAAGGAAACCATATTCCATGATTGAGAATCACTAATCTATGAGGGGAGCCCTAGTGGCGCCAGTGGTTAAGTGTTTGTCTGCTAACCAAGAGGTCGGCAGTTCGAATTCTCCACCTGCTCCTTGGAAACCCTATGGAGCAGTTCTACTCTGTCCTATAGAGTCGCTATGAGTCAGAATCAACTCGATGGCAATGGGTCATCTATGAGAAATCAACATATATGAAAAACAAAAATTAGAAATATCTGAAATTGAAGAAAATGTGTGGGAATAGTTAAGTGTGCTAATTATTCTCAACTCAAGAATTTCCAGTTATTCTAGTAGTCTGTTCTAACTTTCCTGTTGTTGTTAGGTCCCGTCGAGCCAGTTTCAACTCATAGCAACCCTATGTACAACAGCGACCCTACGTACAAAAGAACGAAACAATGCCTGGTCCTTCCTATTCCTCTTAAAATTTATGCACACATGCTGTTATAATCGCTAAAAGTGGTTATGTCTCTGTCACGTGTGTTTATATAAATATTTTGAGCTTGCTTTATTTCAAATTCTTATATTTGAATAGAAAATATCAATATAAATTTCTGATTTATTTTTCTTTCCATAAAGTGTATTTTTTTCTAGCTGTATCTTCTGAAAAGGCCCAAAAGCCATAATAACTCTTTAGCAGTAAACATCCACGGAAACCAGACTGTATCCACTAAAAGGAACTAAGACTCTTTGGAAAAATGGCTGATTCCAGATTTGGTGCAGGAAGTGCACAAGATGAGTCTGGGCATCTTGTATAGCCAAAAACTAATCAGGCTACAAAGGACTAACAAGACTATTCCAAAGGCTACAAGGGTCAACTTGAAGAGACTCTCACTTAGCAAAGATAGGATAATTTGAGCTTCAAAAAGAATTATGACTGTAAACTATTAAAGCATATCAAATTTATAAATAAAAATCTATTAGTTCACACTGATACTAAAAAAATAAACTCACTGGTCACCTTTGGTGACTGATAAGTGATAGAAAAAAATCAAGCATTTTTCCAGCCTTTCTGTACAAACTGTATTTTGTAGTAAACAAAGTTAATCAGGGGAAAAAAAAAAATTCTCTTTAGAAAAGAATCCCAGCTAATTAATATAGAAGGGATAACAAAATTAGAAAACTTCCAATGAAAATAACCGATCTGGGTAATGAACATCTAAAGCCACCTTTAAAATTTTATAATAGATGCATCAGACTGACAACACCTGAATGCACAGATTAATCACTAAAGGTGGGACAATCAGACATTAAGTGATGTCTGATGTGATGCAATAATATTCAGCACCATCTATGAAGTATTCTTGTCCCCCTACATCAAAAATTAAACTTCAGTCTTACCAAGTCACTATATCTAAGAGTTTATAGAAAAAGACGTACAGAGAAACAACTTAAGTAACATCAGAAGGGAGAAATCTATGCACTCCAGAATGTGGGGCATTCTACAGGAAAACACAAAAGTGGTTATGAATAAAAGGGTTGACTATTATAGATTAACATGTTTAAGAGTCATATCACCCAAAGCAACTCCAAATCAGCTGTAAAAATACATTTTTGAGACAGTCAGGGAAATGCATACATGAACTAAGTAACAGATATTAGGGAATACTTTTCTATTATTACTTATTTTGATATAGATGATAATGATATTTGAGTTACTTGTTTTCAGAAGTCATGATCTGTTAGAGATAGATATTAAAGTATTTGTGGGTGAAGTGATAAAGTAGGGGATTTGCTTTACAAGTATTACAGCAAAAGAAAAGGTGGAGTGATAAATGAACAAGACAGGGAAAATGCTGATAGTTTTTGAAGCTGGGTGATGGGTACTTCTATGTTTGAAAATATCTGAAATAAAAAAATTTCAAAAAAAAAAAATCAGAGGAACATAAAACATTTCCATTTATGAAATGTAAAAAAACAAAAAACACTAATTATGGTTTAATTATGTACTACTATAGGAATTTCTATGTATTTTATAAGATGTCAAATAAGGTAATTATATATTTGATAATCTGTATCTATATTTGTAGATCTCATGTCTATTTTCTAAAGAAATAAAAAAGAAAAAAATTATCTGAAAGGAAGTGAAGATAGAATTCTAAGTTAGTGACATAGAAAACTTATATAACAGGCAATTGAATAATGGATTAAAAAGGGATATTAACAAAAAAGTTCAGTCTATCAAATAGAAATAAATTTTCCCTACCAAAAGGTAAATATTTAATATAAAACTGAAAGGTTCTTTTAAATCACAAAGTCTGCAAAGCACTCATCTTCCGTTACATTTCATGTTATCAGGAGTCAAAATAACACTCACATTTTGAAGGAGTTGCTCAAACCAGTCATATCCAGTATCTCTGCATGCTGCAACCTAAAGGGAAAAATGTGGTATGAAACTATCAAAGTAAGAAATTTATTTACAAATCAGAAAAAAATATACTTTTGCTATGCTTTAGCCTAAAGTATATAAATGTTTCAATTTTCTCAATTATTTTTATTTTTAAAGTAATTTATTCTTTTAAGTAACTAAACACATTTATCAATGTTAAAGAATGTTATTCTAAAAATATCTTGGAAGACATTTGAGAAATTAGTTTAATCCATTAAAGTTTAGTATGGTATTAAATTTTGAACAGTAACTGAATCACACATTGCCAAAAACAGGTCTAAAATGATAACAACAGCAATATATGCTGCTTCTTTTCATGCTAGATAGCCAATTTAAAGACATCTGTGGAAATGCAGAAGATCATGTAATTGATAATATAAAATTTCTGATGTTCAAAACAAAAATATTCTGGGTTAAAAAATTACAGCTTTTGTGTATAATTATACATAATGAAATTAACCTAACCATGTTTTCTGAAACAAAACAAAACAAAACAAAACAAAAAACAAAAACAAAAACAGGAATTACTATTTCCTTGAAGGCTGCTACTTCTACCCTACTGTGTCTATTCATTTACTTTTCTATCCTCTCTATTTTCAATTAATGAAGGCACAGGACAATTTCAATATCAGTGTCTATTTCAAAGAATGCCCAAAAGTGGAACTATATAAAAACACCAACTTCATTTACTTGCATCCCTTGAGTATTTCTAGAAATATCAACGGAAGTAGTACTAAACATAGAGATTAATCAAATATCTCATCATTGTTTCTCCCTTTTTCTTACCACATCAGTGATGTTTAAGATTTTCCTTGTCATTGCTTCTTTGTCATTGTGTGGAGTTGGAGTAAACCAGAGTTTTTGGAATGTTTCATTTACTAATTTCTAGAAGAAAGAAAAATTTCAAACTAAGGAACTACCACAAATATGGCAAATTCTCAAAAAACCCAACAACACAAAGTTATAAATGATTAATCAAAACGAAAACTACTCGGATTTTTTCTGTATGAATTTCCTCACATATTTTTTACAAAATCACCAATTAACTTCTAAAAATTAAAATCCTTTTCAATTTGATAAAGATTTTAAATCATTTGAATGGATAAACAGTATGTGAGCCTAGAAATTCTAACTAGTAGACATTCACATGTTTTTGATCAACTAAAAAATATTTTTACTACTTTTGGGATAAAAGGTATTAAGAGTTTCTTCTTGACTTATAAAAAGTAAATATAGGGAAAATCATATATATATCAATAAATTCATTCATGAACTCTATGCTAAACTTTCAACAAAGTATTTAACTAATTTAGAAAACGAATCACATACAACTTGAAAATCAAAATAATTTTAACGTGACAATTTCTTGGATATAATGCAATCTCTATAATGACGTGAAATGAAATAACTATTATAATTGATGAACTGGCTAGGAAAGATCAGATTTTATTAATTAATATACAATCTAGAAATAAAAAAATTTATCAAAGTTACCCTTTTCTTGAGTTTACAAACTAAACGTGTTGCTTCACCTTTGAAAATTTTATATATATTGAATCAATAAAATTCAGATGTGATAAACATTTGAATTGTTTAAAAAATGAAAAATAAATTTTTTAAAGTAGTCAATATTTCATCTTACCTTAATGCCCTCTTCATCATTGACTCTGCGAATCATTTTTACACACATTTCTGTAATTTTTGGAAATGTTGGTTGCTCAATACAGATATCTCTTAGAATCTTTATTACCCTTTTCCTTACACTGATACCAGTATCCTGTGAACAGAAAGGAATTTTTAAATGTCAGAAAAACCAGGCTGCCTTAGGTTTGTGAAATTTGATAAAATGAAATTAGGAAATACATACCCATAAGCTATACAGTTACTCTTTGTTAACATGATAAACATGGTCTGTATTATTTTTTTCTTTACCTACTTTCTAATTATAAATATGGGTTATTGTTATTATACTGCCTTTACTTTTAAAATACGATACCCAAGAAATGGAAGAATGTTCTGTAGTTTAGCACTGGGCAAGATACCAGAGTATAAGCTTGTCAGAATTAAATGGGATAACAAATGTAAAGCTTTTAGAACAATGTCCGGCACTTAAATAGCATGTGAAGTATTACCTATAAAGCACTCTTAACAAACATGCTTAACCTGAATCAAATCTTTGGTATTATCTTATGGTTTATAGGAAATGCAAGAGATAAAGCAACAAACTGAACAGTCATGGGGGAATAATAAGACTTGGTCTTTTAATCAGTTAACATCATGGGGGTGAGGTTGAAAAAAAAAAAAGAGTAGGAGAACAGTCTAAACATTAAGACATGACCACCAAATGCAATGTGTGATCTATGGCTGGATCCTGATTTTTAAAAAGCTAGAAAAGAAATTTTTGGAACAAATGGAGAATTGGAATAAGAAATGATTATTAGATGATAATAGGGAGTATTAATGTAGTTGGGTGAGATAACAGTTTTGTGTTTATATAGAACAGTATTTTTTGGAGTTACAAGTTGAAGTATTCAGGAGAGAAGTAGCAAAACATTTGTAATTTAATTTAAAATAATTTAGCAAGAAAGACGATGTTGGCAGGTATATGGGCATTCACTGTAATATTTTTCTTTAACTTTATAAATTTTCATAATTGAAGAGCTTCAAAAAGAAAGAAAAAGCATTGGCAAAATTATTACACAGTCCTAACAATTGTAAAAAGTTTTTAGAATTATTTGCTAGGGTAGACACTGTCAAGAGTTCATTAGATATTTGGGAATCTCCTTGATTTTGTCCTTTACACTTAGACTGAAGCACTACAAGGGAAAAAAATCCTTCCATTTTTTTCTTTAAATTCTTTGTTTCAACCAAGATCTTATGCTTAGTAGAAGCTAAAAATTAGTCTATTTAACTCTCTGTCATACAATATTCTGATGTTAGGCTAAAGGTGATAAACTCTCACAACTGGACCAATAAGCAACATCATGATAAATGGAGAAAATACTGAAGTTGTCAAGGATTTCATTTTACTTGGGTACACAATCAACACCCATGGAAGCAGCAGTCAAGAAATCAAACAATGTATTACATTGGGCAAATCTGCTTCAAAAGACCTCTTTAAAGTGTTAAAAAGCAAAGATGTCACTTTAAGCCCTAAAAAAATGCTTGAGGGCTAAAGAATTCCATGGCGCGCGCGCACACACACACACACACAGAGTATTTTAGAACAGTATTTCCTAAATTTACTCTTAAGAGTCAGGTGACTTTCTGGTTACACTTGCAGACTGTGAGCTTGTCATAAAACAGCCAATACAACTCTAGCTTTAAGAAAATATGCAGAGGTCCCAGACAGAGCTGGAGAAAAATGTAGACCAAAATTCTAACTCCAAAAAAAGACCAGACTTACTGGCCTGACAGACTGGAGAAACCCCGAGAGTATGGCCCCTGGACACCATTTTAGCTCAGTACTGAAGTCACTCCTGAGGTTCACCATTCAACCAAACATTAGACAGCTCCATAAAACAAAATGAGACTAATGGGGCACAAAAGTCCAGGGACAAGGACTAGACGGCGGCAGGGGACAGGAACGCTAGTAATAGGGAACCAACCCAAGGTTGAGAAAGGACACTGTTGACATGTTGTGGGGTTGTTAACCATTGTCATAAAACAATATGTGTACTGTTTAATGAAAAACTGTTCTGTAAACCTTCATCTAAAGTACAAAAAAAAAAAAAAAGAAAAAGAATATGAGATAAAACAATAAAGAAAATATGCAGATTACACATAAAGGATCCAAAATTATTGTCAGATATTAAAATTCTGTATTTAGCTCTTATTAAAACAACTTTTCCTGTTTATATATATATACACACACACACTGTATTCCAGATTTCTGTCCAAAAGTATTTAACTGTTTGCCATCTAATTCCTATCATTTTCTTACTGTAAATTGGTGTAAACAAAAGCCAACATTAACCAAAACAAGGAATCCAATTTTCATTAATGATTTGTTTTGTGATCTTAAGCAGTTCTCGTCCTAAAAATATGTCCTCCTTTAGTTCATAGTTCAGGCAATATGAATATATAATCGATACATTTACTTTTCTAGCTTAGTATCTTAAAACAAGATGTGATACTAGGAAGGCAAAATTCACGAATCATTATAAAAATGACAATACAAACATACCAGTATTCTTTCAATTAGCATATCATAATACTGTTCAGCAAGCTGAGGTCGACAAAGGACAAATCGACCTAGTAATTCTACTGCTGCTTCTCGTACACTGGTAGAGTTATCCATTAATCGTCCATGAACTCCTCGCTGCATATCAAGCTAAAGAAAAATGTAGAAAATATAATTATTTATCTTAAGTAGGGTTAATATTTTAATTTGAATAGAAAACTCAAAAAAAAAAAAAAAAAAGAATCATCTGTGCTCTCTTTACCCTTGCTAGAATACTGGGGTCTACAGCAACAACCTCAGATAAACACTTCATGGCTTTTGTTCGAACGGCAATTGCATTTTCACCAAGAACTCGTAAGATCTGCCAAGCAAACAATGATACTTTCATAAATTTTAGAATGCGTAAATTCAACAAAATATAGCAAAAATATGCAAAAGAAATGAAAAGAAATCTATTATTCACTACCTTTTAATTTTTATATAAATGAGTAGATGATTTGTTTTCTTCCAACCCAAAGCTTTAACTTAACGGCCAGTGCACGTGGTAAATAAGGCACTCTACTTTGGGGCCTTTCCTTTATCCTGGCATTCTCAATTCAACCTGGTTTTTATCGCTATGCTTCATTTACAAGGACATATAGCACCACTAAAACCTTTGTGTAACTTGTATCAAGAATATTTAGTATCATTCAAATCATAATTCAGTAACTGAATGTTTTTTTAATAACATTATTCACTCTATACAGTGTGTGTATTTATACAGACCTATATCCATCTATCTATAAAACAAGAATCAATATGTAAAAGACATTCAGAACAAATACATTTCAACAAATCTGGAACATGAAAAAGGAGCCCTGCTGGTGCAGTTATTAAGCCACTTTCGAACGGCTGGTGTTTCAGACCCGCCAGCCACTCCGTGGAAGAAAGATGCGGCAACTTACTAGCGTAAAAACTACAGTGTTGAAAACCCTATGGGGCAGTTCTACTCTGTCCTATAGGGTTGCTATGAGTCAGAATCAACTTAACAGGAACATGAAAACATGTGCCATTTCCTTGACCTTTTAAATATCTGTGCTCAACACTGGATAGATATTGCATACTTCCCCACAAGCATCCAGAATCAGAAAAATCATTATTTTTTAAGGACTTCTGGCCCAGCTTACCTGTGTCAAATAAATATCAAAGCTCTGGGCAAACGGCCTCATAGAGGCCAAGTATCGAACGATCAAGCAAGCATCATCATAGTCCACAGTATCAGAGTTCATCCTGCAACAAAAAGTCATTACATTTTTATTTATTTCTGTAAATTAAGTAAATAGATATCAAATAAATAAATAAAAAAGAAAAAAAGTAGTACTTTTCCTCTCTGGATCTTACTTTAATGTGCTGAACTGAGAAGGTGTTGTTTTAATAATGCTTCTAAGAAACTTTTTCCGATTTTCAGCTCGATGCATGATTTGACCAGTTGTCTCAACCTCCTTTGAGTGATGTGTTCCTTCAGATGATTCTTCATCTTTTTGTGATTTCATTGCTTTTTCTGTTTCCAGAGTTGTGTCACGGAACCACTGGGCTATATAGAATTTACGAGAAAACTGGAGAGAAATTAGGTAGGGTTGAGCTTGAGGAAATTAGTAACAAAACTTTCAACCCATTGTTAGAGGGCTCACAATTAGGAATATAAATATTAAGGGTTACTTTAAACAACTTCTAGCCGAGATAAAATGGATTTTAAGAAAGTTAGAAAATCTGGAATATCTTGAATGACAGGAGACATTATATTGATATTGCTTTATCTCAACACTAATATTGATGTCAAAAGATACTAACTGGATAAACCTAACTGTACTAAGTATAGAATACTATTATCAACTACTTAACTAAGGACAATGTCACACAACTAATCAGTAAAATTAAACAGATGATGGATCAACTAGAAAAGTTTAGAACAGACAGATAAAATGCTGAAGGCAGAAGACGTGAGCTGTTATTAAATCTCATCTAACTTCTGCAAGAAACACACAGGCTAATTATCATCGAAACACTGCCAACACTGAAGCACACCTACAAATCTGTTCCTTTCAATATGGACTGAAAACACTGCAGCAGTTGGTTGAACAGTTTAGGTGTCTAATCTCTTTCGAATGCACATCCCATCAGTAAAAATAAATAAATAAATAAATAAAAAGTACCCCAGTATATGTATACTATTCTCTAATGTAGCTCATGAATTTTATTTATGAACCTAATACTTTGGACACAATATATAAAGATAGAATTAAGAATTATATTTAAAAATAAATATAAAACTCTTAAGAGTGTTTTTGTTTTAATTGTATGCTGACAGACCATTTCATGCACTTCCTGGGCTGTGCCTACTGTGAGAACCAATGATCTAGTCTTGAAGATAACCTATGAAAATATTTCTAAGTATTTTATCAGTCACGCAATTTTAGTATACTACAATATCTATGCCGGAATTCCACATAAGACAAATCAATACATAACCATTCTTTTCTGTTCAGATTATCATTAAGTATTCCTTTCTTTTATCTTCTCAAAAATCAATATTCTAAACAAGTTTATCCCTCCTCTTCAAGCCATTTCCCAATTTTCTACCGTATCCAAATTGAACAGAACATGTGATAACTCCATTAAAAAAAACACTCTTACCACCAGTGAAGGATCAGTCTCAGTGTTTTCATCCAAGTAATCAAGCAATGCTTTTTGCAATTGTTGGATTTCATCTTCTCCTCCTGAAACCTGTTTAACATAAACCAAGTAAGAATGAAAGATACTACTAGTGTGCTTTAATAAACTAATTGTAAACACAAATCTGAGAAAACTGATTAAAAAAAAAAAAAAAAAGATGAAAATGTAAGTATAGAATTAGAAGGGAAAAACATATATTTTAGCCAAGGCTGGCTTTTAGTTTTATGAACTACAAGTCACCTTTCTTTTGAAAGAGCTCATAGGTGGCTGACATAAAAACTAGCACTATGTTGCCTACTTGGAAAACAAAACAAAACAAACAAAAAAGAACTCTAAATATTTAATCTAGTAAGTGGAATACTTTTATTAACTGTATTAACAAGTACTATAGGTTTTTTTGAGATACCATTTAAAAAAGAACATTCTGGAAGGGAAATGTCATTTATTTATAACTAATACACAAATATTATATTTATTTCACGTAGGATATTAAATATAAAGTAGGTGAGCTGTTTACTTATCTTGGAAGAAAAAGGGCCTGGACCTTTTGGTCCTGTCAAGAATAATACAGAGCTGGAAATTAACTGAGCTGACATTCATGTTCACAGCTTACGCTTTACAGTTCTACCTTTACCATGTGAAATGCCAAATATAGGGTTTAAAATATATCTAAGTAGAAAAAAACAATTAGAATAACCCAGGTTCTAGGAGTGTGGTGAAAATGATACATTCATAAATAGGTCATGGCACTATAAACTGGTATTATTCTTTCCAAAAGTAATTTGAAGTATATGTCAAGAGCCATAAAAATGTTTATGGCACTATAAACTGGTATTATTCTTTCCAAAAGTAATTTGAAGTATATGTCAAGAGCCATAAAAATGTTTATGACAACCTTCTCAACTATACATGGCGGTATCAGGTCCCAGGCCCACTCTAAGAAACACTGAAAGTCACCTAGAGCCTAGATTTTGGTTTCTAAATACCATTCTCCATTAAAAGAAACCAGAAATCCTCAAAGAAATGGCTAATCCCAGGGCTGGAACAGGGGAAGTAAAAGATGAGCTTGAAATATCTTGTGCAGGAAAATAAGAAAGTCCACAAAGAAGGATGGGGACTTATCAAAAGGATACAAAAGTTAGCCTGAAGGGCTTCTCACTGATCAAATCCAAGACAATTTGAGCATTAAAATAATTATAGCAACAGATTATAACCTATTAAATAGAATAGGAATGGTAGTATTGTAACAGATGGTTGTTGTTGTTAGCTGGCATCAAGTCAGCCCCTGACGCATGGTGAGCCCATGCCCAATGAAACTAAACACTGCCCGGTCCTGTGCCATTCCCATGATCAGCCGTTGATCGAACTATTGTGATCCATAGGGTTTTCACTGGCTGATTTTTGGAACTAGATTACCAGGTCTTTCTTTCGAACCCTTCTTAGTCTGGAAACTCCATTGAAACCTATGCAGCATCACAGCAACATGCCAAGTCTCCACTGACAGATGGGTGTTGGCTGTGCATGAGGTGCATGGGCCTGAAATTGAACCTGGGTCTCCCTCGTGGAAGGCGAAAATTCTAACACTGATTACCAATGTCTTGTACATTACATGGTAATATTACATTCAGGATAATTTCTTGATTTTGACAGTTGTCCTATAGATACATAGGTGAGTGCTCTTGTTTGTAGAAAATATATACTAAGCAATGGTTCTCCAACTTCAGCATTCATCAGAACCACCTGGCAGGCTTGTTAAAACACAGACTGCGGGACCCTACCCCCAGAGTTTATGATTCAGTAGGTCTGGGGAGGGTCTGAGAATTTGCATTTCTAACAAGTTCCCAGGTGATGTCAATGTTGGTGATGCTTGTCCAGGGAATCACACTTTGAGAACAAATGTGCTAAAAAACTCAGGGGTAAGGGGATATCATGCCTACAACTTAACCTCAAATGGTTCAGACGGAGAAAATTTTTTTTTAATATATGCATGTATTATATACATTATATGCATATATTTTTTAATATATTATTTTATATGCATATATTTTTTAATATATGCATAACATACAAACATACATAAAGAGAAAGATGAAGCAAATATAATTTGGCAACAATTGAGAAACTTGGGTGAAGGATTTATGGGAGTTCTTTGCCCTATTCTTGTAATTTTTCTGTAAGTTTGAAATTATTTCAAAATAAAAAGAAAGAAGTACATGACCTTTGACTCAGACAATCATATTATTGAGAAATTATTCTAAGGAAATAAAACAAAAGAAAAAACACTATACAAATACATTATAGTAAAAATAATTAGAGGCAATTCTAATGGCTAACAGGGATACGGTTATGAACATAAGAACAGAAAGAAAATGAAAATAGAAGTCGTATATAGTGGGGTTAGAGATCATTTCCCATCTATTTTCTTAAGTAATTTTCTATATTGCTACTATCTCATATTTTTTTGACAAAAATAATAATAAATGAAGCAATAAAAAACTTTTTCCCCCAAGATAAAAATTTTCTAATATAATTAATCAGGGGAAAAAAAAAAAAGCCATCTTCACCCCTACCCAATACAAGAAAATACACAACATTCAAAGATACAGAACAATCTGACTGGGCATGCTAAATCATCATCTCAGTAAACTAAAGATTTAAATAAAATATATGTTAAACCAAATACAAAATAACATTGTACATTCATAACAGCAGTTCACAAGGAGAAAGTAAATTAAGGATTTCTATAAACCATTTAAAAGTTCCTCTCAGACTTTATAATTCACCCTTAAGTCTTAACTTTCCTTTGAGCTTTGAAAAGTGACAGCTCATTTTAGAAGTATAGATCTTATTTTGAATCTTCAAAATAAATTGCAACAATAATGTAATAATACCTAAAGAAAGTACTTAATTGTTATTTTCCCCACAATTTTAATCTTTTATCTCAATACCTGTTTTAAAATTCGTTCTATAGATCCTTGATCCATTTTGCTTGTAACGGCATCTTTCCTCAGTCGTGCAGCAACAGTTCCAAGGTAATCCAGAGATGCCACTCTTAAAGCCATCTCTGTTGACTTGTTACTGAATTGGTGAACCTAAACATCAAAATAGTTTTCCATTTAACTGAAAACATTTATAACAATACTATCTTTAATAGCAATTTATCAAATAAATTCCAAATCCATGTTACATTAATGGAAATT
The DNA here is from genome assembly GCF_000243295.1 of Trichechus manatus latirostris. Taxonomy (NCBI): domain Eukaryota; kingdom Metazoa; phylum Chordata; class Mammalia; order Sirenia; family Trichechidae; genus Trichechus; species Trichechus manatus. The sequence continues at coordinate 370,499 of NW_004444133.1, read as the reverse complement.
TAAATATATATTTTGTTTTCCTGTGATACTGTCCCTTTAGAGTTTTGGATATCTGAGCATTTTCATTTGGCTAAAAAAAAAAAAAAAAAATTACAAAAAATAGACTAAACCTTCTTAAAAACACAGTCAATTTTTTTCAAATGTGGGCTGAATTGTTTATTTTTAAAAAACGAGATATGACTAAGAATTTCTTAGACTGGAATTCTGAGCCTATGAAATGTTATCTTCGTTTCAGAATAGTATTAATATACGTTCCAGTTCACAAAAAGTTAGTTCCCAAAAGCTTTGTAACAATTTATATTGCACAAATCCAAGTGTCGTTTAAAAATAAAAGGAGAAATCATAATAATTTTTTTCTTTTTTTGCATTTCTCCACTGCATTACATGATGGACTAAAAAAGCGCCATGTTCTTAGAACAGTCTTAAAGATGACAAATAGTTTACATTAATAAGTTTCATGCTTTGAAATGAGTAACTACTATAAGATATGACTCAGTACTAAGAGATGCTTTTAACTAGCAACAATACCACTTTCTTATCTTATATAATGAAACAAAAGTTCCAAAAGTTACAACATTTAAAAGTTTTCCACAAGGTACCAAAGATAAATGTGTACAGTTAAGCACATGCAAAAAGAGAGATGCAATGGTCGTATTTCCTTACACATTTTTAAAGAATTTCATCATCTGTGAATCAGAGTACATCCTCATTATGTTGTCTTCTAGTAATCTAATAATCTTTAAATGCTATACTCTTACCAACAGTCTCCCTAACAAACTAAGGAGTAGTTCAGCAGCTGGCCATTCAGGCTTATTGACTGTTGAAAGAAGGTCTTGAACAAAATTTTCAAACAGTGGTCTGTAATCTTCTTCACCTTGCTTACTACCACATCTGTTCAAAGATAAATAATAAGAAGGCTGTGAATTTAGGTGACATGCTCCCAACATGTATGAAATTTTGTTACTAAGTTTTCTCCTTTCTGTATCTAGTGACTCAAAAAATCCACAGCTACCGAGTCCATTCTGATGCACAGAGACCCTACAGGACAGAGTAGAACTGCCCCACGGGGCTTCCAAGGCTGCAAATCTTATGGAAGCAGACTGCCACGTCTTTCTCCTGTGGAGCTGCTAGTGGATTTGAACTGCTGACCTTTCAGTTAGCAGCCAAGTGCTTTAACCACCTCTGCCACCAGGGCTCCCTCTCTTGTAACCAAAAAAAAAAAAGCAAACCCGTTGCCATCGAGTTGATTCCGACTCATAGTGACCCTAACAGGAGACAGCAGAACTCTCCCCATAGGGTTACCAGGGAGCAGCTGGTGGATTCGAACTGCCGACCTTTTGGTTAGCAGCCAAGGTCTTAACCACTCTGCCACCAGGGCTAGTAACAAGGTCCATTAAATACAATATAGTTTAAATGAATCTATTTCTCAATCTTTATTTTTCCCCTCGCTATAGGGAATTCATTTATTGACTAATATTAAGATTTCTTTCTGGCAAGTATAACCCATTTTAAAAAATGACCACTGTTTTTTTCTCTACAAGATTACCACAAATTCTTACGAAGGCTAAGTAACCTTGCTCCACAAGTTTTCCTATTCAAGTAGAATGCCCCAGAACTTACAGAAGAAAAAATTACAGAATTTCAATCCCGTTCTTTAAACCAACATGTAAATAAGCCCACAAAATTTTAGATTTTTAAAACTCTAATTGCCTCATTGTAAAGATCAGGAAACCAAGGGCCAAGGAGACTAACTGGCTTATTCAAGGTTCAGGTTATGGCAGAATCTGGCTTACTCTTTTTCTTAAGATAAATGAACTATTTTCTATACTGTAGAAAATACAAATGGATTTATATTAATTTTACTCACTTTTTAAGGAAGATGGAGAGGAAGTTCTGGGCTGTTCGCATGGCTGTTTCATAAGAGTTGGTAATGACAACATCCTGGTCAACCTAGAGTGAGAAAAATGAAGTTACACAGCTATAAAAAGAAATAGCTAACAAGCATAGTAGCTCAGTTGCCTGCCTATGTTATTAACGAGTAGGGATAAAAAGTTTAAATACTAAAATGCTTAAACTGTTCTTTTATACATAAAGAGATAAGCCACAATTATAATTAGCATACTAAACATATTTCAGTGCTTTGTAAAAACAAATATTAGTAGAGTTCATTTTAACTTGTTAAAATATGGAAAAGAGTGACAAAGGAGCCACGGTGGCGCAAGTGGTTTGTGATCGCCTGCTAACCTAAAGGTTGGTGGTTTGAATCCACTCAGCCACTCTGCAGAAGAAAAGGCCTGGCGATCTATTTCCATAAAGACTACAGCCAACAAAACCCTATGCAAAAGTTCTACTCTGTAACACAAGGGGTAGCCACGAGTCAGGGGCCGACTCGAAGGCGGCCAACAACAACAAAATAGTTACAAATGTGGGTAATAAATGTAATGTCAATAGTTGCTTATCATGATCCATGTCAGAACAAGAAGAAATCAACTGAAAATACAAAAAGAAAAATTTGGAAAAAAATTCCAAGTTCAAAATTTATAAAACACTCTAATACAAAAGAAAATTCAACTCCTTCATTAGAAATTTAAAACACAGGATATACACAGGCAATTCATAGCTGTGGAAACCCAAAAAGCAAATAAACAGGGCAAGGTGCTCAAGCTCAGCAGTAATCAGGAAAATGCAATAAAACATGATAACTATTTCATACTGACCGAACAAGGAAAAATCAAATAGTATGAATATAAGCTGGAATACCACTTTGGAGAGAAAACTGACCAACTTCCAGTAAAGTTAAAATACATGTACGCTATGATGTAATGATTCTACTTCTAAGTATATACCTAAAGAAACTCTTGCTTTAAGCTGAGAAACAGTTATATGATATGCTTAACAGAAATAAAAAAGAATACAGTATGACTTATGTGTATTCAAAACAATGTTAAATGAAAAAATTAGCTGTAAATATGTCTCCATGATATCATTTATATAAATTAAAAAATTCTACATTATATTTATGCAGATAAATAAGAAAATGGAAGGAGATAAACATACTCATGATACTGGTTACCAATGGGAAGGAGGAAAGATTGGAGACAGAACAATAGGATTGAGACGGGAAGAAACAAAGGGGATCTCAACTTGTTTGGGAATATTTACTTGCTTTATTATTTATTTATTAGTAAACAGAAAAGATTATATATACACACATAAACATATCTATCTATAATAGAATACAGTGAATAGATAAATAAAACTACTCCCATTTCTCTTGAACTTCTGTTGAGGTAAAACTACAGAACTTGGAAAAATGATAGAAACTTTGATGGATAAAAGCTACAAAACCAAAAGCAAATCTTAGTGAGGACATAAACTGATTTTCCACATGAATTCCAAGTTAATTATATTACCTACTATGCACTAATATATATTATAATACTCACTTTCACATTCAGTATCTCATTTAAGACTTATAACCTGAAATGATAGGCATGTCAGGTATTACCCTCCCCATTTTATAGCTGCAAAACAAACTCAGAAAGATTCAAGTGGCCTGTCTCCTAAAACCTAATCTAGTGCCCTTATGAGGACCTAAAGCCCAGCCATGAACCCGTAATTAAGAACTTCAGTTTTATAAGAATGACAGAGACTAAAAGTGCTTCCTTCCATAAAACTACAAAGTTATAAAATCTTTAAGATTCCTTACTTTTTTGTTTGAGTCCTCTTCTGAGTTAGAGTCCTTCTCTGATGATGGTAAGTGTACTACACACTGAATAAGTTGTAAAACCAGTGCTGTAACCATCTGAATATACATAGGTTCTCCATCCATATCACTACTATTTAACCTTTTATGGAGAATAAAAAAAATGAAATCACACAGAGCATGAAGATACATGTCATCTACCATCTGAAAATTTCAGATGCTTTCTTTCCCAGTATTTCTAGGCATTACCAGTGCTTATAATGGTGTCCTTATATTTAATTATTTTTAATAATTAGAAAAAACCTGGCAAATGCCTATACATACTCTGATAATTATAACAAAGGAAAAAATGTAGTATTTAACACAAATCTCTACGCTTTATATGCACATAGATCAAAAATTTATAATGAAAAAAAACTTCTCAAAATGTTTTTAAAAATGGTAAAAGTCTTCAAAATTTTCAAAAGCCCATGCATTTTGATATACTTTTTTTAAATTAACATCTGCTATACAGTCATCTCTTCATCATCAGTGCCAGAGTATGAGGTCAATGGCACAGATTATGAAAAACTGATTTCTAAGTCTTTTGTTCTATAGATATTCTAGAAGCATAATTATTCTTTTATATGCTGATAGTTCTTCTTAAGGTTTAACAGACAACAGATACCTAGTTAGTTCAAAAACGATTAAGATAAAAAAATTATTTCAGAGAAGAGAGCCTTTAAAGCAATCTAAAAATAACCTTATATGACAGCAGGTCAACATATTTAATCACTTAGGTATTATGATGATTATTAGGATGATGAAAACCCTGCTGGCGCAGTGGTTAAGAGCTACGGCTGCTAACCAAAAGGCTGGCAGTTTGAATCCAGTAGGTGTTTCATGGAAACCCTATGTGGCAGTTCTACTCTATCCTACAGGGTTGCTATGAAATGAATCCACCGGATGGCAATGGGTTTGTTTGTTAATGTTTGTTTTTATTAGGATGATGACGATGATCACATATGATGACAAAGAAGATAATGCTGATCAAAGCAGTTGATAACATTCCTTATTTATGATGTTGCGATGCAATGAATTACTTAACAAGGCCCTTCTAGCCATGGTCATTGTGACTCATACACAATGACTAAGTGGGACTATGCAAATAAGGTATACGGAACCTGTGATGGTCGGGGTTATAATACAGCTTGGCTAGGCCATGATTCCCAATATTGTGTGGTTGTCCTCCATTTTAAGTGTGTTATGGCTGTTGACCTCTACATGTTAATAAGGCAGGAATGGTGTAGGGTCTTGGGTCACAGCCTTGCAAGATGGTGTGACTCAAGCCCCACTATAAAAGTTACGCCCTTTCCTGGGGTGTGGCCTACATCTAAGATGTGTGTGTACTGGCGAGGCTTTTTCTCTCTGTATCTGGATCCCGCATCTGTTTTATGATCAATTGACCTCCCCAGAGGCCTGCTGTCTGACCTGCCAATTCTGGGATTTGCCAGCCTCCACAGACCCTTGGACCGGCAGGCTATCATGTCACCTGATTCGTCAGCTTCCATAGCCTTATGAGCCAGCAGCCTGTGGTCTAAACTGCCAGTTTGGGTTTGTCAGCCCCTGCAGCCACGTAGGTCAGGAGAAGCCTAGCCTAACTCATGAATTTGGGACTTGCCAGCCTCCACAGCCACATGAGCCATTTCCTTTATACAGTTCGTGAGCCCTGTGAGACGTTGCAGCGAATCAGGGAACCCCAAAACGGGAAGGAGAGTACTGAGGGGAAAGGGAGCAGCTGGTGCTAGAGATGATGCAGGGGTACAGCAGCTTGGAAAAGTTGAATATTTGGGACATCTTTAACCTCCGGCTCATAGGAACCGGCTCTGTGCTGATCCTTATAAAATAAATTATTCGTTTAGGTGTGCTTAACGATTTAAGTGCATTTAATCCCTATGTGTATTCTCTGTACTGTTGTTACAGTAATATTTCAGCTCTCTTTTTAAAATACTATTTGATGGCTTCCTACTGTCTAAAAGATCAAGCCCAAGTTCCTTAGTATGGCTTGTAAAGTCCTCTCTGAACTGCCTCTGACTTTTTCGAACCAGTATTTCCGATTGCTCTTCCAACAGACCTATGGTTCTAAAACTGGGGATGGTTTTGCCTGCAGGGGGCATTTGTCACTGTCTGGAGATAATTTTGGTTGTTACAACTTGGAGGGGGAGGGTTTCTAGTGGCATCTAGTGGGTAGAGGTCAGGGATGCTGCTAACCATCTTACAATGCATAGGTCCAAAATGTCAATAGTGCTGAGATTAAAAAATCCTGTCATAGATCTTCATATGTGAGAATGAATGAACTTCAAGTCCCCTAAATATGTCATATTATTTCACACATCTAAGCTATTTTTCATGTTCTTCTGATTGAACTGCTTCTCCTTTACATGGTCGTCAAAACATAAATGACAGAAAAATGGTGAAGAATAAATGTATGATGGTAATAATATAACAGAATTCTTCATTACACTTGACCTCTGGGATAGTTAGTTACCTGAAGTTCCTTAAACTCCTCTTGCTGGTTGGTAATCTTGCAAGTGAAGTAAAAATTTCTTCCAAAATTAACTGTCTATGTTTTTCATATCTTGAGAATACCTGTTTAATAATTATAAAATTCTAAATTAAGTTTATTATAATTAAAACCAAAACCAAAATAACATATTAGTCTTAATACTTCACCACGTGACAAAAGAAATTATCTGCCATTTAGAATGAAAATGTTTTTAAAATCTTCAATGGTAATGAATTAAGATAATTCGCTCAATTTTTCTATTATAAATTATAACATTCTTATAGAAGTCAAACAATATATTAGTTCCACTTACAGGCACATGATAGTTATTGAGTATGGAAAGTAAGACACAAGATTTAAATGAGTTTGAACGATTATAGCTTTACTGTAAATGCTAAGGAGTTGGCTGAAATTTTTTTTTAACATTTGGAAACGTTTAAAATTTGACAAAAAACAGAATAACCCCCAAAATTCATGAAACAGAAAAATGAATCCTCAATTCATAAAATCTAAGAAATACTACAAAAGTTATGTCAAAATGAATCTACTGCAAAATTTGAATCTGCAAATTTGCAGTAGTTAGGATTAAATAACGTTAACATTATTTTTGTCCTTGGGTGGTGACTGACTACTAGCTGAAAGGTTGGCAGTTTGAACCCATCCAAAGACATCTTAGAAGACAGGCCTGGCGATCTGCTTCTGAAAGGTTATAGTCTTGAAAGCCCTATGGAGCAGTTCTACTCTGCACATGTGGGGTTACCATGAGTCAGAAATGACTCTACGGCAACTAACAACAACAACGAACATTATTTTACCTTAAGGATAACCTTAAAATATGAATTGATAAAAATTACACTTACTGCAGTCACTAACTTAATGGCACACAATTGTAGTTCACTAACATTTTCCACAAAAAATGGTGTTATTCCCATCGATGATACCTGCAAAAAACAGTAGTTAGTACATGCCTTTAGTTGATTTCAGTAACATTCTACTTTATTAAATCCATACATTTACTGGAAAACACTGGGAGGGCATTTTCTTTTCCCTCATGTAATCAGCATCTAGTCCTTTTTCTGTTCTCCTTCATCCTCAAGCAAATTAGCACGCACATCAGGTACCTTCCTTCATAGCTGCCATTTCTCTAATCTCCACCATTTGGACTGATAAATGTCATGAGAATATAAAGAAACAAAAAACATATACTGCTATCCTGGATAAAAATATGGTCACGTATTGTAAAGGAAATGGTAACTTATCTTTGAAAGAATTTAGAACTTGGAATTTATACTATATTCACCTGTCTTCTGTTCAAAATGTATCCTTTTGAAATTTCCTTGAACTATTATTTCTTTAATTTAGATAGATTATACTCTGCATTGAAAAAATTATTGAGCAATACTGGTGTAATCAGATTCTGTACTCTTAAATTACCTGGTTGAAAAATATACAGAAATGCTTCAGAAAAATTTACCTGCAGAATTGTTGTGTCCGTAAGAAGTTGTATCTCTAGCAATTCTGATAAGCTGCTAACAATATCACAAACTTTGTTATAAAGCATTACAATTACTCTCTGCTTATGGGTAGAACATTTGGCCCGTTTTGCCTTTGAACTTAATAAGCCGCCTAAAATGAAAAATTTCAAAACAAGAAATTTTGAATGAACAGGAATAAAATTATTTTCTGCATTAGGAGAACACACTTTTTTTGGTTACATATAACTTGACAAATAAATCTGGCTATTTACTGAAAGAGAAAATTATTCTTTAGGATATTTAATTAGAAAGTAAACATTCTTAGATAATTTATGGTACAATTCAGTACCTATTAAATCCTTGTATCTAAAATATTACTTTATCTTTATTTTTATTGTTTTCCATTGAGAGTAAAGTTTAAATTAACCTGCAATTATTAAACAAGAGGTGATCAAATGTAGATTATTAACAAAACTATGTTTGTCCTTCCTCTCTCCAAATGTACACATTAACTATTTAATTGCTCATTTATAAAGGTTAAGAGTAAGAGGAAGTATAGTATACATCTTGAATCAATCCATTTTGCAGATAACTACTGTTTTTGGTAGAATTTGGAGGAAGTGGTAAATGGAACCGAAGTTAGCATTATTGGGATTTTCCCTGGCCAGTAGAAATTACTTCTATTATACATAAGTAGTTGCTAAATTGAACAACTGAGCAAATACTGGATTAACTAAGAGTTCTATATTCTAGTTAACTGCAAAATCAAAGTCAAGTGTTTCATACAATTTATGTAATCTAATAATTCTGATGCCTTTTTATGTCATTGTATTCTGACTCATCTAACATGAAGAAATTATATAACAGACAACTTTGATATCAGACTCAACTATAAACATAAAGCAGCAAACTAACCTCCATGAGGATCTAATCTGTAAACAGGATCATACTGAGGATAAAGTGTATTCTGCAAATGAAATTTAGTGTACTGTATAACTCTTTCGATTACATCCTCAATATATACAGCTTTTGGCATGTTAGGCGATGTCATGATGTTGATAGTTGTTAGACAAGCATCTGCTGATTTTGTAACTCTCTCCATAATAAGGTCTCTCCATAATCTTTCTTCTTCTTCTGTATCATTATTCTATAAAACAGTACATTGTTAATGAACTGGAAATATTTACAGGTTTAAAAAAATAAATTATGATACATTTGACTTTTATTGGTGGTAAGAATCTTGATGTGTATATTCTTTAAAGAATCTTAGGAATGAAATACAAATACCAATGGTATTAATTTAAGGAAATTTTTGTTTCAATGTTTTCAAACATGATAAACTCTATTTACTATCTTCACCACTAGATGACACTCCACTGACAAAGTGATAGCCACTTTTATCATCTGTGTACTTTATCTAAGTCTAAGAATTTAGTTTAAGATTATAATTACATTTAAGTAATCTTGCGTTTTGGGTATAAGCACTATGGCAGTCAAAAAACTATAAATTCTGCTTGCTGTTGTGAGACCAAAGCAAAAATTAAAACAACAAAAAAGTCTTATTTGGAGGTATAAAAAGGTTATTGATTCAATCATTCCTAATACCTGTTTTTCAACAACATTATGTATTTCAAACTGAGACAAAAAAGTGGTGATTATGTAGACTACTGAAAACATAATTTGTTTTCTAAAATGGTAATTCAGCAACTGACAGAAGACCACATTTTAACTTACATACCAACAACTTGACATTTCAATTAAGAAATGCTTTCGATCTTATTTCAAAAGTGAAAATCCTTCCATCACATCTTTAGCTACGAAGTATCACTTTATATTCTAGGAATACTTACATACCAGTAAAGTATATTTGCGTTGGCAAATAAAAGCACAATATACGGAAAGCAGAGAGGGGTTTTCTAATCAGCAATGCCTAAAAACTTGATTACTTTGTTCCTAACTCTTTAGCTTCCTGTAATTTTACTGCTTACATGTCTACTTAACATTTTTTAAAGATAAAGTAGCTTGTCTTTGATATTAAAATTGCTGTCTGGAAGAGTCAGTTAAGGAGGCTCACGAATCCTGCCAAATGTTAAGGCTGTCTACAACACATTAAACAGTGCCAAGGTTTTCAGGAATGAAAATAATTTCATTAAGACTGAGTTAGTTAGCATGCCAGACTAGATTCTTGATGATGTTTATTGCAATTTCTTGCCAAAGTGTTTTAAGTAAAACTTGCAGACTAAAGATGGCACAGATTATTACTGTAAGTTTCTCTAAGCCCTTTGTTTCTATGGTTAAAAATCTAATTAAAAAGGGGAGCGATGGAAAAACATGCATATATTAAATAATCCATAGAACTACCACCTGGAAACACCACCACCAGTCTGTCAGTTTGCTGTACTGTGGTGACTTGTCTGTTGCTACAATGCTGGAAGCTATGCCACCAGTATTTCAAATACCAGCAGGGTCACCATGGTAGAAAGGCTTCAGCAAAGCTTCCAGACTAAGACAGACTAGGAAGAAAGGTCTGGAGATCTACTTCCAAAAATTAGCCAATGAAAACCAACGAAGTCAAAGAAGGTGGTGCAGGACCAGGGAATGTTTTGTTCTGTTACACATTAGGTTGCTATGAGTCAGAGCCAACTTGATGGCAGTTAACAACCACCACCACCACCTGAGATTATTTTTCAACATATTTTATTCCACAGAGATCATTTAGATATCCTGTGGCTTCTGCAAACATCAAGAACCTTGTTTATACTTTCTCTCATGAGAAAATAAAATTCAGTGTATATACTAATATATGTATTATATACAGAACAGAGTAGAACTGTCCCATAAGGTTTCCAAAGTTGTAATCTTTATGGAAGCAGATTGCCACATCCCACAGAATGGCTGTAGGGTTCGAATCGCTCACCGACTTTTCGGTTAGCAGCTGAGCACTTAACCACTACACCACCAGGTCTCCTTATGTATATTAGAGAATGAAAGTTACATAGTAATGTATTGGTGGAGAAAGTTACAGTTAATAGTAATTACTGGTGGATGAGAATACGGATTTTTTGTGCTTTACGAACATTTTCTACATTACTTCTGTAATCAGGTTTTTAAAAATAAAGAAACTTCATTAACTCAAAACTTCTTCAAATTCTTATCTCTTATACTAAATGCCTATAAGCATTAGTGTCTGTATTCATTAAAGTAGCGATAGCAGATCAATTTTAATGCACACAGGATTTAAAAAGACTGCTACAATGCTAGGATAGCAGATTCTAGGCAATTTAATTTAACCAGTTCATAAAACATTACAACCATGTTGCTACTGCTTTTGATGTAAGCATAGTTAAATATAGTAACAGTTGTAGTTAACACTTACTGAAAACTTACAATGTGCCAGACACTCTTCTAACCACCCTATATCAATTAATTCACTTAATCTTTCCAATAACTCTTTGAGCTAGGTATAAAGATGGCACATAAGGATTAATATTTCAGGATAAATTAGGAAATCAGCATAACGTTTCTAACTACTAATTTCTCCAGGGAAGCTCAGGGAAAGGAATTACTACCTGTATGAAATGAATGTAAGTAGTAATTGGTGACAAGAAACTCAAATTAATGAAATGCAGAATTTTCCTAATAAAGTTCTTAATGAAAAAAAAAAAAATCTTAGCAGTATTAAGGGTAAAATTAACAATATAGATTTTAAACTTACATGATTTAACAAAGTGGAAAGCTTTGACCCATCCTGAATATTCTTCTCCAAGATATTTAGGACTTTCACTGTTTTGTCAGTTGAAAGCTAAAATGGCAACAAATTCTTTTTATCAATCACTGATAAAATGAGAAATGAAAGGAATGTAATTATTTAAGAAATATTCTGTAAAGTTACTCCTTTCAGACTATGGAATATACAACCTTATCACCCTCTTGAAGAGTGGGAAAAGAAAACTTTCCTACTTATATTCTCTACTCAGATCTGAATTACATAGGGAATTAATTCCTTGTTTCTTAAAGACAGCAGAGCAAATACAGAATAGGCACATATGCTTGCTACTAGCTCAACTCTTACCATGTAGCTAGGTAAGTCTGAGTTTCTTCTCATGCCTGGCCATCTGCTCCTCTGGCAGTGACACTGAACATGCATATGAACACACACACACATACTAAAGATTTCATCTGTTGATTTAATTATAATGTTGTTTCTACATTACAGCAGGTATCATAAAATCCAAGATAGTACTCTGAATAACAGAATCATGAAATTGTGAATTTTGAAAGTTATGAATGTTGCTTTTATTTATGTAGAAATCTGTTTTCTTACGAATGTCTCCTATTCTTCATTTCTTACAAAGGACTCTCGCTGTTAGAACAATTAGTAGTCCATTTGAAGGATCTGTCCGGAAGCAACTATTACTCATAATGTCTTAACTGAATAGTTTTCCTTTTGAACTCCTAGCATACAGCTAGGACACTCAACCAACTCAGCCAGAAAAGTAAAATGAGAGGTTAGTAAAGTAACTGATGTTTAGCCCAGTTTGATTACTCATGCTGGAATACAGACACCCGTTCCCCCAAATACTGCTTTAGATAATTTCCCTAAAACAACTGAGACTTTTGACAAAACTTCTGCCCTTTGAAAATACTTACCAAATTAGCCTTTGAAACAGTAAGAAATATTAACTACATGTAATTAGGGAACTTATGGAATAAATAACTAAGACTGACACTCAACCCATTGCTGTTGAGTTGATTCCGACTCACAGCGACCCTGTAGGACAGAGGCGAACTGCCCCACAGGGTTTCCAAGAAGCAGGTGGTGAATTAGAACTGCCTATCTTTTGGTTAGCAGCCGAATTCTTAACCATTGCACCACCAGGGCTCCTTAGTACCTCAGAAAACTGATGCTATATCCCTATGCATAAAATAAATCAGCATTTCCCTAACTGCACATAGGAATGTCAGTGTGAACTAACAGCACATTAATTCTTCATTGACTACATACGTGGCATATCTATCTGGATTTAAAAATCAAGTTTACTGCACATTTATTACCAGGAATATAGGCAATATATAAACAAATAAACAATGAATAACTGATTGCATTTTAACTTTGTAAAAACATGAAAATATTTTCCAGTCTACTTTAAAATTATAAAATTGAAAAGAACTAGTCAATTGTTTAGAATCAATTCCATAGGTAAACATAATATTTTATTAATTCTTTTACTATTCTTTTAAGAACAAATCATTACCTCTACTTTATAGACCAAGAAACTTAAGACTCAGTAGATAATTCTATACAAGAGGGACCTTGGTTGGAAGAAGAGGAAAGAGGATTCGTCTTGAAATTTTTTTTGCTTAGTTATCATGTAGTAATTTAGGGGGTGCATAATGGCTGATAAAGATTATGGGAAGCCACTCCTTGATGCTGCCACTACTGTTCCAAGTTATTATCAACGAATGACAAAATATTCTGCTATTCCATGGGTGCAATGAGACTACTTTTAAGCAACAGGGAGCTCATAATAAAGACAACTCACAAAAGTTATCATGAAGACCACAGCAGTGAGGCTACGCACAAAAAAATTTGTAACATTTTACAGCACGGGAAGTAATGTGTTGAAGCTGCAGCTTTACTCTTCTATGGCTCTAAATGACTAAAGCAAATGTCAAAGAAAATTTTAGTGTATTTCTGCATTTAAATAATCTAAATGTTTGAAAAAAATTAAAAAATAAAAGTGTGAAAATATCTAGGCCCGTGCCTTTTTCCATACAATAACATGATTTTCTGTATAATATTTTGCAGCAGAATATTACTTGTATTCAAGGTATCTTTTTTTAAAAAAAGAAAGAATTCAGTTAGACTCTAAGAAGGCAACCATAAATTTTTTCATGATTATTTACTTCTGTAAACTTTGTAATTTACCAACAACTTTAAACTAATTTCAAACATTAGATATGAAGTAAATCTATAAATTTTACTTAAGTGAGATACCTTATCCATTATACCCATTGCTTTAATTTTAGCGGATTCACTGCCGAGTTCATTAAGCTGGTGTTTTCCTAAGAGGAGCTCCTGAGGAATTTCATCATCATCACCTGAGAAACCAAATGAAACCAAACCAAAAAAACTATAGTTTAGGTAAAAGAAACAGTTCCAAACGGTAAGTTTAACTTTTTAATAAAATTTGTGGACACAAACAGGTATGAACAAGCTAAACAAACAACAGTGTAAGAGGTCTCTGTAAACCTCAAACAACCCTGGATGAAAGAGGACAGGGATTAAAGTTAGAGTTCTGACTAGGATGGAAGGCGCAATAGATAACTTCTCTTTACTACTTTAGATATACTATTGACCCTTCTCAACCATGCTCTCTGCCCCAGGAGGCTGACCTGTGTGGACTACATCAACAGTCTCCCATGCCCTCTGGCTTCTGTTTGGGTTCAGCCAGTGGGGTGCCCTGTCAGAAGATCAAAGAGAAGGAGAGTGAGGTCAGGGTATTTATATCCCTGACTCCTTCCTTGCAAGGTCTCCTCAGGCTGGCTATCTAACCAAAAGGTTACTGCTTCTTTCAAGGCAGTCTACTCCACTACTCTCTTTCTCCAACTGAGTTCTGGTGACTTCTGTTTACCCTTGCTCCTTTGGATGTAGGGGTGGTTACAGTTCCATGGCTGTTAGTCCTGGGTTCTGGTACTATTCTGCCCCCATCTTTGTAATTAATCTCTTTTAAATAAATCCTCTTCAAATTATCCTAATTTGAGAATGTCATCTGTCTTCTTGTTGGGACCCTAAATGATATACAGGACCAATTCTCAGCCAAGGATTGGAAAATTTTAGAAATGATGAAACTGATTCTCTAAACAATTAGGAAAAGCATTAATAATACTTAGGCAAATAACTCTTACAAAACACATAGATACTTTTAAAATAAAGGACAATATACCTTTTAAGGCATTACTACATAGAAAGACTATTCATATCAGAATTAACGTATGCCATATGACTTTTGTATCTAATTAGGCACTAGTGTTTGTACCATCTGAAGGTGGCATAAGATTGTTGACGGTAGCTCTAAACACTGTAAGCACTCTGTTATAAACATAACATGTTTATATTTATAATCTATACATTATTGTAAAAGTATTAGATGAACATAACATTAATTCTGTACCATAATTGGTTTACTATTTTATTTTCTATATTAGATTCTGCATTTGTTAGAGGTGGGGCTGGGGAGGTGGGGCTGGGGAATTTTTTATCTTTACATCTCTAGCATTTATCAAACTAATGGCAAACAGTTAAGTATTCAATGGCTGTTAGAGTAATGGCTGGACTCCTATTTCTGCATCTTTGTGCATATTAGTACCCTCCTTATCTAAGGCCTACTCAGGCCTCACCTGCATAAAGATTTCCTTACTCTAACCTACTGTGATAGCTTCACTCTCCTAATTCTTAAGACAATAACTGTCAATACTTGATGAATTTAGTACTTGACTTTTGTACTAAAGTTTTCGATTTCTTGATAACATGAACTAGATTTGACTCTATGACTAGATTTCAAGTTTCTTGATAGCATAGACTATGTCTCCATATCCTCTAGAATAATTGACAGAAATCTGGACACACAGTAGGGGTAAATATATTTTAAAATGATTTTACCAAATGCAGTAAAATCCATATCTTCCAAATTATCCAAAATATTCTCTATCGAGGCTGTGAATCTCTTAAAAGTTGAAGAATCCATCATTTCTGCAACAGAGAAAAAAATACCCATTATATCCACATTCAAAGTAGACTACAACAACAGAAGACTATGAATAAAGTGAACTAAAAAGCTACCTTCAGGTGTTAGTTTTGGTTCATAAGCTTTCCTTTTCTTCTGTTTTTCTTTTTTCTTCATTTTTCTAGCGACTAAAATGAACACAAAGAGATATTGCAATGCAGAACGACAACTTACAATATTTCCGTTTTTGTTTCTATTTTCTTTCTGAACATTAATTAAAAATAATCACTGCGATCCAAACTAAATATATACTTTTGTCTTAATTAAAATTAGTTGTTAATTTGTAAAAAGACACATTCTTCAAGACTAAAGCCCTAAATTTAAGTCAGTTTATGTAAGAAATCTGTTCACACTGATGAATTACCCTCACTAAGGCTGGGAGGAGGAGAATAATCTTCCATGTCAGAATCCGATGGACTTCGGTTTCTATAACGACCACCACCCGAACTCCTTCTTCCTTCATGAGAGTGGCCACTTCTCCTATGATCCCCAGAGCTTCTTCTGTCACGCTCTTCATATTCCCAAGCTTTATCATCATCTTTTTTATGACGTTTCCTAGAGGCTAGAAGCAAATCCCCATGACAAATAATTTACCTCATTTAAAGAGACTATTAAAACTTGTACTTTACAAATGTACCACATGGGAGAGAAATCTGCATTCTGTGGGTCTAGTGAATTCTAGTCATTCTATCTAGAAGATTAAATTATGGTATAGAAAAGGTATTACTAATTTTAGCATGATCTATCTGGATTTTAAAGATTTTACATGAACTCTGCTAATAAATATAGACAGGAAAGTTCTGGGAATTAAAACCACAGTGCTCATTGCAATGAAGGATACTTAGTGAGTCAGTAAAGATTATATCTAAACTTCAGCATTAATTGAGGCTTTTAAAACAACATTTAGATCTAGATGAAAAACAGAAGCACATTAAAGCATTTGGGTTGTTGGTGGGGATAGGGTTTGGTCAACTTTTAAGAAAGTATTATGGAATATGGGAAGCCATGTATACCATCAAATAACAGTTAAGTTAAACCCACAACTCAGCTATACATTCCATAGACTCTAATGACCTAAAATCATAGGCCTACAGAAACAGATAAATGTGTATGGTCATAAATATTCATATATTGGATTCAGTTCTCCAAGAATAAAACCCACTGCCATTGGGTCAATTCCCACTCATAGCGACCCTAGGCTTGCTTAAATCCAAGAAGAAAAGCTTTTAAGCTTACCTACATTACATAAGTATATGTATGCATGTTACCTTCAATCCTTCCCCCATTCTTCCAGAGGTCTAAGCATTTTGCTATAATCATCAGTACTGACAGGAGCCTTCAGGCAGGCCTGGCAAACAGATTTCATCTGACAAATCAACTCTGATCAACTGGTAATAGCTGCCTAGAGCACTACGTTCAGAAGAATTCTGAGGCCTGGGAAAGCATCATAGTTCAACAAGAAAGACTGATTACAGATGTCTGCAGTAAGAGCTGGAGGACAGTACAAGTGACAAATATTTACCATATTTGCTCTGGAGTGTAACACCACCAAGTTAAAACCTGGGTAAAGGACTGATATGTTCTATCCTGGAATCATACTCTGGTTGTGTAGTGACTACTTATTTGTGGCTGACAATGAGATAGTTTCTAGTCTCTTGATCTAAATGTGATTCCCTTGCTTCCTTGTGACTGGCCTCTATTCTGAATTCCTAACTATGGTCAATACACAAATTAACTCTGTGACCTTTCAGAAGCAGAATCTCCAGGCCTGTCTTTTGAGGCTCCTCTGAATGGGTGTGAACCACCTTTCAGCTAGGTAGCCCCAGGGAGGCAGAAATGGTTAAGCACTCGACTACCAGCTGAAAGTTGGTGGTTCTAACCCACTCAGAGGTGTCTTGGAAGACAGGCCTGGAGATTCTGCTTCTGAAAGATCAAAGCCATGAAAACTACTATGGAATGTAGTTTTACTCTGTGCACAAGAGGTTGCCATGAGTTGGAATCGACTTAGACAGCAACCAGTTTTTGGTTTGGTTGATATACGTGTGTGTGTGTGCACGCGTGTGTGCATATATATGTCACAGAGAAAAAAGGTTATTTATATATAGCATTAATTCTATAAGTAGAAAATGCTTGAAAATATTATAGTTGTCAGCAATTACATACAAATATGCTGTGTTGGTAGCAGGTGTTTATATACTTTGGAGATTTTCAATTCACATTCATAAAACTTTAGGTAATTTGAATAAAAACTGGTGGCAATTTTAAAAAGACTTCTATGATACAGTGTATGTCAAAATAACATTATCAGTATCCCAACTCATTGTGGCTAGCTTGTTCTTTCTCCTTCTCTTGATTAACCTGGAAGAAGTAGGACGGGTAGGGGCTCAATAGAGAGGTATGTAAAATATTACTTGGGGGTGTTCTCCATGCCCCTTTTCAAATTTCACCTACACCTCTCTTTAGCTTATCTTCCTCTATGTTCCTCTTCCCCAGGAACCTAGTGAACTTCTATTTGTGCTACAGCTATCCAAACCTGTGTGGCCCAAATTTCAAAGTTACCCCTTAATCCTCCCCCTATTCTTCAACAAAACAGTCCCCTTAGTTTTAGATTTTAAGAAACCAATTTGATTAACCTGCTGTAAAACTTTAGGTTTCAAAAAGTCTGTGTCTCTCAAAGCAGCATAATGCTTGCTCCTTACATTCTCATAATATTTTTACATTTTATATTATACTAGTTTCTCACTACCATTGTGTTTGTTGTGGTATAGTGACAATATGATTGTTTATGTCAACTAGCAATTGGACTTTTTCATCACCCAAATCAGTGGCATAGGGTTGACTTTTCTATAGTTACTTGTATAGAAATAAACCGGGAAAAATAGGAAGCTACTCTGAGGTCTCTTTAAAAACCCAGGGAAACTTCCCTTTTTCCTAGCAGGAGTTGAAGCTCAGGTTCCTTTCCATTTCCCTCATTACCCTGCAAGAAGTAGGAGACAGGCAGGGATAGTATTCCAATTTACTTGGGCATAGAAACAAGGGAATACATAGCTTTAAGATGAAGCTATGTGCTCCTGTAAGGTGAGATAGTATCTCACTCATAACAGGAAGAAAGAAAAACAACAGCGGCAGCAATGACAATAAACATTAGTCATGTGTGGCTCTACTCCCCCTATTTTACTCTTGGTGAGCATTTCTGATTATGCTATTCTTTCTACTTAACTGTGAGGTAGCTTCAAAAATCTCATCAACTTAGCAATGCATGTAGCCACTGTCAATCAACTGGAGTAGACATGTGATTTCAAATCAAACTGCAATTAGAGGACTTCTCAGCTGTACCTTCTAGAAGTGGATGATGTATTAGGGGGGAGGAGGTAGAATGAAAAAGAGGCATGTATATAAAAGGAAGTGAGTTCCTGGGCCAACAAATCTCCTTTCTCCTCTCCCATTCCAGAGCTACCCATGTCCCCAGATGACCAAAATGGTTGGTTATAATGAAAAAGTATTAACTTTAGCATTTAAATATACTGTGTGTAAGTACATCTTATGATAAATTAAACACAAATTATAACAATGATACATATAATTAAATGTCAAGTTAATTTTACTATATATTTTATTGCAATTTTAAAATTTTGTTCAGATTTGTTCAGTATTCATAGTCTACTGCTCACAGCTCGAATGCACAACTTTAAAAAGATTAGAATAAATAAACAGCGATTAAAAACTTAAGAGAAGGTGAAGGGCTTCCATCAGCAATATACATTTAAAAATGACAGCATGCATCTGTCCTTCCTGCCCTTGCTTGTCACACCTCAATCTACGGACACTAGGTGAAAAAGGTAGAATACACTGGTGGTCTTCCCACTTCTTTTGGTCATAATGACTAAGTCAGTTGGCACACCAGTGAAGATCTCCCATAGTCTGTTTCCACTGAATGCCGTTTAAGTCAAACAAGGTTGCTGACCCCTCTTGGCTAGGCTCAATTCTCTTGCTCCAGAAGAAGGAAGATAGGGATAAAAGAGAAGAACTTTTTCAGTGGACCAGTAGGAAGACAGGCGAGGTATAGCAAGTCTAGTGCAAAGACAGGTGATCACAGTGTTGTAGAGAGGTAGCTGTGTAGTGAAGAAGCCAGCTCTGGAAAACAGTGAAACAAGGGAGGAATTCCAGGACACAGCTGGGCAAAAAGGAGAAGCCAGGTCCAAACCACACAGATAATTTGCAATGTGGCTAATCCATTCATAATTTAGTGATAGGATGGTTTTAAGTATTTCTTCACCTGGCTATCTCCTATGTGTCCTTTAAGACTCAACTCAAGTGTCACCTCTTCCAGTAAGCCTTCCCTGAACCCCAGTATGATTCTGATGCCAATTCAATGTGCTCCCATAGCACCCTGGATTTACTGTTACTGTACTTTTCACACTGTATTACAATTGTTTCTTTATATATTTCCCCCATTAGACTGAAGGCTCTTTGAAGACAGGGGCCACACCTTATTAGTATTTTTATTCTTAGTACCTAGCATATAGCAGGAGCTCAATAAATGTTTGCAAAGTGCATAAGACACATATCTGCGTTACCTCATTTAAATTTTTTCTTGGTGCCAACTGATCTCATTTTTTACACATTTTTAAAGTATAAAGAAAAAAATCTAGCTATATCATATTATTAAGAATTAAGGTCACTGCAGTCTTGCTAACCCCCAAATTATGAATGAAACAAATACACCAATCTACTTTTTAAATTCTAAAATAATAATAAAGTTATGTGATACTTACATTCAAAAGCTTCATCACTATCATTATCTTCATCTGAACTGATTTCAGCATATTTTGGCTTCTCATTAACTGTGCTACGCTTGCGTTTGTTCATTTTCACACGTTCACAAAGTGGCATAGTGGATTCAATTTCTGCCAGGAGTTCAGGGGGTAATTCTTTTAACACTGATTGATCTATACTACCTATTAATAAAGGTAAGAAAAAAAATTTAAATCTGAAGATAAAGGAAAATTTCAATTAAATTAACACAATGAAAACTAAATTTTAGTATTTATATACATGCTTTCAGTCGCCTTTGTATTTTAATAAGACACACTCACATTTACAACTATAACAGTCTTGACCATAAATTGATAATACGATTTTTACACATATAGCTCAGCTGCTAACCAAAAGGTCAGTGGTTTGAACCCACCGGTTGCTCTGTGGAAGAAAAGACCTGGAGATCTGCTCCTGTGAAGATTTACAGCCTAGGAAACTATATGGGCAGTTTTACTCTGTCCTATATTGTCACTATGAGTTGAATCAACTCGATGGCACACAACAACAATCCTTATATAACAATTTTAATAACAAAATATGACATTTATTGCTATAACAATGAAAGGTAGTTATAGCTTTAGTTTTTTATCTAATACTTTCATTTGTTTGCATTGACTAAAAACTCTCTGAAACTAGAGACCCACTGATATAAACAAGTGGATTTGTGACAGGAGGTATATCTCACACTCTTGGTAGCATCGAAACTTATTTTATAAAGGTCTGGAACAGTTAGTTTGATACTAATGCTACCCCTCAGGACAAATGAGAGATGTTGGAGGACATTTATTGCCTCCTTCTCTTTCTCTATGATCTTGGCAGTTGTATATGGTTGTATATGTTGGCTGGGATAAGAGTGTTATATACTTTTACCCATCACTGTCTATCTGAAAAGCATGGTAATGCCTTTGGTATTACGGACAATTTCCTCAAACAGACACATCAATATATATTCAGCTGAAGACAACAGAAACATGAAAGGCAGGATAAACAGACCAAAAATATTTTAATATATTGAAAATGGAGTCCCTGGGTGGTACAAACAGTTAACACACCTGGCTACTAACCAAGAGGCTGGAGGTTCGAGTCTACCCAGAGATGCCTCAGAAGAAAGGCCTGGCAATCTACTGCCAAAAATCAGCCATTGAAAACCTTAGGGAGTGCAGTTCTACTCTGACATACAAGGGTCACCATGAGTTGGAATCAGTTTGACAGCAAATGGTTGGTTTCATTACACTGAAAATAGCTCAAGTCTGTTATGAAATAAGCTCATATTTTCCCATGGAAAAGTAAAGACAGGATGAAAATATACCAATGTAATACATTAAGAACTATTAACATATTTACTACCTAATTCTACACACACATACACACAGCTGCTATGAATAAATTCCTAACATCTTGTTGACGGTTTAAAAACAAAGCAGAAGTAGCAAAAGCTATTTATGTAGGATAATTTATCCTTAACAACTACTAAAGATGACAATTTTAACTTACTTTACTTACCCATGTGAATTTCTGAGTGGAAGCATAAAATGGTGTCTTACATAATACATTTTCAGACTTGAGAGCAAAGGGCACCTCAGTGGTTTATATAGCAGGGAATATTAGTAACTTAAATAATTAACATAACACTATCATTTATAACATTCAAATGATAACAGTGCTTATATAAAGAATAAAAATAAACCATGAAAGGAAAATAAAAAGGCACTGATTAAGACATATTTCAAAGAATACAGAATGCAAAGTATTATTCTTCTCAATGGAAGAATAATCCTAATTTATTTTTCATGAAACTTTTATTCAACATCATAAAGTAGTTATTTCAGTAACTTTCAATTTTCTGTTTTTCTAAAACATGTATAAGTATAATCTTACCCAACAAAGACGTAATATTGGTAACTGGTAATATGCTAAGACTTCATTGCTGAGAATCTTGATTCACTATTTAATGTTGAATTTATCTGTGTCATTTTCAAATTATGTAACATTTATATTGGCTTTCTTAATTTAACTATTTTTTCTTTATCAGGGGGTCTACTTTTTAGAATATTGGTACAAGTACAAGAAATCAACTTTAGCTTAGGATTATCAGTATCTTCAGTCCCAGGCTGTATAAGTTTATTTTTAAACACACTCTGGACCTCATTTTAAAAGTTTTTAATTAGAAATATGAGCATTTCCAATGAACTGTTGTTTTTTGATGGAAAGATTACGTCTTCTAGTACATACGTTCCACTTTCCATATGACGTATAATATTAAGCATATTGTTGTTGTTGTTAGGTGTCGAGTCGGTTTTGACTCATAGTTTAACTGTACAGGACAGAGTAGAACTGCCCCATAGGGTTTCCAAGGAGTGGCTGGTAGATTTGAACTGCTAACCTTTTGGTTAGCAGCCAAGCTCTTAACCACTAGCAGTGTGCATATACAGATATGGTCAGTAAATGTTTTCTGATTGCATTAACTCTGTGGGGTTCACGATTTCCTACGTTCACCTACAAATGTACTTCCTGTATAGTTCTTGATGACACTTTCGAACAATTTTAAGATGGAAATTCTTTTCTTTTAGCACATGAAAAATTATAATCTTTCTGGGTCTATAAATATGGATAACTCAAAGCATTTGACCTTTAATCCATCATGAGATTTTTTTAAACAGAAGATATATCTAACTGATTATGTTCTGATTAAACTCACATTCACAAAAACATACGACTTGACACTTGCACCTCAGAATTAAAATTATCCTTCAATGAATATACAATAGATAATCAAGAGTTAAAGTATGTATTGGTACTTTACTCTCTCTACAATGGATTATCCTTAGGGGAAGGACTGCTCTCTTCTCACTCTTAAAAAAAAAAAAAAAAAACCCACAATAGCAAAACATAGAAACCAAAACCCGAGTCTTAATTCCAAGAAAGCAGGCATCAAAGTTTATTCACTGTAGTTCTCTCTCTTATTTCCTAATGTGTTATTAACATGAATATTATTAAATAAGAGCTTTCATATTCTCTAGATCATTTTAGGAGTTCCTGGGTAGTTCAAATGGTTAAGCGCTTGACTACTAGCTGAAAAGTCATAGCCTTGAAAACTCTATGGAGCAGTTCTATGCTGCACACATGGGGTCACCGTGAGTCAGAATCCACTCATCGGCAACCAACAACAACAGATCATTTTAACCTCTGTACAATTAGCAAAGGTAAAGCAACATAATTAATCCAAAAACCAAGTGTTTCATTTCTGAAGATGACCCAACTAAAAAAAAAAAAATGTAGCAAAAGTTAAAGACTCTCAATCTACTGTTCTCCAAAAGTAAACCTTGTTTCATCTTGAATATAAACATATATTCCATAGGCTTATATATTTTCTGAATTAACCACATCTTTTCCTCCTTTTTATGAAACAATTTATAAATTGACTCAGCCAGGTCCCTTGATTACTAACGGGAAGAAATAAAATGCTTGATTTTCCTATACTCATACTCAGGATAATTAATACATTATCACAGATCCAAATAAATGACTCAAACAGTTACTAAAGAAATGAACATACATAGGTAGATATATATGCAGATATATGTATAGGAAGGCATGTGTGAGTGTATGGTTGCGCACGTATAGGCGTATCTGTAAGGAAATGTATACACATATTTGTGTGTGCTGCATCTATATTCATATAATATATATAACATAGGGGGCACAACTGTGGGTACTTCCTAGA